>NC_080019.1:37359228-37669420 GCF_030020395.1 Manis pentadactyla
ATAAGAGTTTTCTCAGGTCCCTGTATAGGTAAAAGAGTAGTAGCATGTATTGAAATGACCTTCTGTTGTGGAGTCAGTCAGAATTTGTATTTACTCGAACTCTCTGCTCTTCAGTTGCGTTGTCTGTAAAATGGAAATAAAAATACCTCATCCATTGGCAAATATGGTGTGAGAGTCAAATAAATAAAGCATAAAAGTGCCTAGAATAATACCTGGCAAATAAGGAAGTAATATTTATAGAGCATTTTTCCCCTTCATTGTGCACTGTTTACAGTACAACTGGAAGAAGGTCAAACCATAAAGTGGCCCATTATGCTTTTTTTGTCCTAAAGTAAGAAATAATTATCCTTTTATGTATGTGTATAAACACAGTTTCATTTCACTAAACATTGAGACAATTGTAAAAATAAAAGAGACAATTAAATAAAAAACAAAATTGAAATAGAAAATATATTGATAGACTAAAGGTATAAAACTGTAGAGAAAAATAAACAAATTTTGAAAGATAGACGTTAAGTGCCTACACTTTTTTTTCCCTACTAACATAGGGCTGAAAATTTAGCTCTAAGCTCTCAAGTGACCAAAGCAATTAAAAAAAAAGTGTCAAACTTGCCTATTTAAAAAATCATAGCTCTATCATATCAGAAATGAAGTTTTTCACAATGATTAGTTCCAGAAAATGTCACATGGCTTATTTTCACAGGGAAATAGTAATATAGTGGGTAATATACTCAATCACATAATCAAAAACACAGACAAGAGAAATTCTGGACAGATGATGGCCCAAGAGGCACCAGGAGTCTGTCTCCCCATCTGGGTAACAATTACACTGGCAGGCTCAGTCTGATGTCACTATTTTGGAATTCTGGAGTAGACTGGAGGCTTACCATTTTCAGGGGAAATCTTGGATGGTAAATTCTGGTTTGTTTTGGTCAATTTCTCTTGGTGCAGGAACAGCCACCCACCCCCACTGCCCAGCCTGTGGCAGGCAGCTGTGCATGTGTTCCAGGAGCAGTTTGCAGGCTCAAGCATGGGCAAAAAGGTGGGCAGTATCCTTCAAATATTGAGTGTCTATACTCTGATTTCCAATTGCTGCTTCTGATCTCAGATGTGCAGAAGAAGAGGTGGGCCGGCATTGTTATTGCACATCTGCTCCCCTCATTATAAGCACCTCCAGCTATGACTTTCAGGGTATTTAAAGGGCTCATATCCTTTCCCTTCTCTTCATTTTTCTCTTTACCCCCTTTTGGGAACCAGATAGTAGAGGCTAGGACATTCAAAAGCAACCACACATATGGAGAAAATTAGAAAGTCACTGAATATGCCAAGGAAAAGTGCAGGCTCAAAAAATACTTGAAGAGATCCTACATTTACACCTCAGGCTGATCTTCAGCACAGAGACACCCCACAACAATAATTTTTGAAAAGCAAGTGACCAAAAATAAACAATCCCAACAAACCCTGGGGAAAGAGAGAATCTGGTTCCCAAAGTTAACACATTCTTAGATTCAAAATTTCAGTTTTCAACAAAACATCATAAGGCATAAAAAGAAACGGGAACGTATAACTCATTCAAAGGAAAAAATAAAAACACAGACACTTCCTGAATAAAATTGGAAGGAAATCTACTTGATAGAGACTTTAAAACAACTGTCTTAAAGATGATCAAAGAACTAAAGGAAGATTTGGGGAAAGTCAAGAGAACTATAAGTGAGTTATAAATGGAAATTATATAAAAATCACAAGTGGAAATACAACTAAAGAGATAGAAAACCTAAAGAAGAAATCAAAAAGCAATTTTGGAGCTGAAAAGTACAATAACTGGACTGAAAAATTCACTATAGGAATTAAAAGGCAAATTTGAACGGGCAGAAGAAAATATTAGCAAATTCTCAGTTAAGACAATGGAAGTTACCAAGTCCGTGGAACACAAAGAAAAACAAAAACAAAAACAAAAAACCTGAAGAAATCCCAAGGGACCTATGGGGTCACCATTAGGTGCACCAAATATACTCTGAGGGAGTCTCAGAAGAGGGAGAGAGGGAAAGAGAAAGAGAATATTTGAGGAAATAATAGTTGCAGATTTCTAAAATTTAATGAAATTCATGAATATAAATATCTAAGAAGCTCAATAAACTCAGATGAATTGAAAGAGACACATACTGGAATGCAATGTAATCAAACTTTTGAAAGACAAAGACAGAAAAGAATCTTGAAAGAAGCAAGAGAGAAGTGCATCATCACCTAAAAGGGATCCTTTTTTTGATCATCAAGAGATTTTTTTCCCATCAGAAATTTTGCAAGCCAGAAAGCAGTAGGCCAGTATATTCAAAGTATAAAAAGAAAAAGACTGTCAACCAGAATTCTATATCAAAAATGTCCTTCAAAAGTGTTGGGAGAGAAATTATGAGATCAGATAAACAAGCTGAGAGAGGTCATTACAATCAGAACTGCCCTGAAAAAAGGTTGGAATTAAAGGACACTAGACAGAAAATTGAATGCATATGAACAAATAAAGATCTCAGTAAAGATAAATGCATTTAGCAATTATAAAATCTAGTATTTTTTACAATGGTTTGTAACTCCAATTTTTATTTTCTAGATAACTTAAGTGACTAACATATTTTTTTAAAGTGTTAGTCTAAAAGCTAGCACTATATTGTAACTTTTTTTGTAACTATATTTTGTTTTCCACATGATGAGACTAAGGCATTTAAAACAATCATTAGTTTAAAGTTTTCGACAAAGTATATATATATATATATATAATTTTGTGGCATCAATGACTGTAAGGAGTGGAAATGGATCTAGCTGTAAAAGAGCAGAGGTTTTGTACTTTATTGAAGTTAAGTTGGTATAAATTAAAATTAGTATGCTACAACTTTAGTATGTTGAATATAATTCCACAAAAATTTGCAAGAATTAATAAATGACCTGAGCAAAATGTTATGATACAAAGTCAACACACAAAAATTAGTTGTGTATCTATATATGAACAATGAACAATTCAAAAAAGAACTTACGAAAGCAATTTTATTCAAGCACATCAGAAAAGAATAAAATTCTTAAGAAATAATTAAACCAAAGAGACAAAAGATTTTGCAATTAAAACTCTGAAATGTTGTTGAAAGAAATTATAAAGAAGACATAAACAAATGGAAACATATTCCATGTTCATGTATTAGAAGACTTAATATTGTTAAGATGTTTTAACAACATCTTAATTCAATTAAAAGACTTAAAGCCTATTGTTAGGATGTGAAGACAAAGTGATCTTCAAATTCAAATACAATATCCATCCAAATTTCAAAGATGCTTTCTACAGAAATAGAAAATTCTAAACTAAAATTCATATGAAACTATATGGGACCCTAAATAACCAAAACAATCTTGAAAAATAAGAACACAATCCCTGATTTCCAAATTTATTACAAGCTATAGTAATTAAAACAGTGTGGTACTGGCAAAATGACAGAATATAAACCAATGGAATAGAACAGAGAGCCCAGAAATAAGCCCTTGCATGTATGGTCAAATGATTTTTCACAAGGGTGTCAAGACAATTCAATGGACAAAGGATAATCTTTTCAACAAGTGTTTCTGGGAAAACTGAATTTCCACATGGAAATGAACAAAGTTTGAACCTTACCTAACACCATACACAAAAATTTACTCAAATGGATCAAAGACTTAAATGTAAGAGCTAAAACTATTAAACTCTTAGAAGAAAGCATAGGACAAAGGATTCATAACACTGGATTTGGCAACGATTTCTTGGGCATGACACTAAAGTCAAAGGTAAAAAAAGAAAAAAAATAGATGAACTTGATAAAAAAAATATAAAGTACATCAAAAGCCACTTTCAACAGAATAAAAAGGCAACCCACAGAATGGGAGAAAATATTTGTAAATCACATATCTGGTAGGGGATTAATATCTAGAATACATAGAGACAACCTAAACTCAAAAACACCATCAAAAACCCAACTCAAAGGTGGGCAAAGGACTGGAATAGACATTTCTTCAAAAAGACACATACATAGCCAATAATCACATGAAAAGATGTTCAACATTACTAATCATTAGGGAAATGCAAATCAAAACTACCATGAAATACCAGCTTACACCCATTAGGATGATTACTATTAAAGAAACCCAGAGGCTAACGGGTGTTGATGAGGGTGTGGGGAAACTGGAATCACTGTGCACTGCTGGTGGGAATGTAAGATAGTTCAAAACAAAGTTTGAACCTTACCTAACACCATACACAAAAATTTACTCAAATGGATCAAATACTTAAATGTAAGAGCTAAAACTATTAAACTCTTGGAAGAAAGCATAGGGCAAAGGACACAAAAAGACAAACACTGTTTGATTTCATTTATATCAAGAACTTAAGAGTAGTCAAAAATCATACAGCCAGGAAGCAGAGGGGTGGTTGCTGTAGTCTGGAGAGCTGGGGGAATAAGGCTATTGTTTAATTGGTATAGAGTTTCAGTTTTACAAGATGAGAATTTTTCTGGAGATGGATGGTGGTGAAGCTAGCATGTTAATCTATTTAATACTACTTAACTGCACACTGAAAAATATTTAATATGGTAAATTTTATTTTACATGCATTTTCCCACAATAAAAACATTGAAAAAATAATAACAGGAAAGATCTCTTAATCAGGACAGTGCTGAGACAAACCCCATGAGCACACTCTACTAGTAAGTGGACGCACTCCTGATACGCAGCTTCCAGAAAGCTTGGGACTGACTCTTATCATCTCCTCATCCTTTCTGCTCAAATAGTGCAGCATCTAATCAAAACTTACACCAGTCAATTGCTCATCGCAGCCACCCATCATGAAAAAAATCCCAGGAGCTAGTAGTGTGAAAGCAAGTGAGTATCTTGAATGAATGGCACTGCCTCTTTTCCTCAAAGGAATAAAAAATTTTCATTCATCTTGGAGAAACTGAATTACTCTGAAGCTGGAAAGGTTCACTCATGCATACTCTAACTTCTGTAAATAGACTTTATTGTTTAGAGCAATTTTAGGTTCACAGAAAAATTAAGTAGAAAGTGAAGTGATTTCCCATATACCCTTTGATCCCACACATGCACATATCCTCTGCCACCAACATCCCACACCAGAGCGGTAAATTTGTTACAGTCAATGAATCTTTATTGACACATCATCATCACCCAAAACCTATAGTTCACTTTTGGGTTCACTCTTGGTGTTGTACATATTAGAGGTTTTCTCAAATTCACAGTGACATGTAACTACCATTACAGTGTCATACAGAACATTTTCACTGTCCTGAAAATCCCCTGCTCTTTTCCCCTAACCTGTGGCAACCAGTGATCTTTTCACCATTTCCATAGTTTTGCCTTTTCCAGAATGTGGTATAGTCAAATTCATACAACCTGTAGCCTTTTCAGATTGGCCTCTACCTGCTAATATACATTTTTGGTTCTTCCATGCCTTTTCATAGTTTATTAGCTTATTTCTTTTTAGCACTGAATAATACTCCATTGTATGGATATAACAGTTTACTTATCCATTCATTTCCTGAAGGACATTTTAGGAGCTTCTACATTTTGGCAATTATGAATATAAAGCTGCTATAAGCCACCTGTGTGTTTGATTTGTGTGGACAGAAGTTTACAGCTCATTTAGATAAATACCAAGGAATCTGATTGTTGGATAGTATGATAGGAGTATGTTTATATTTGTAAGAAACTGCCGAACTGTCTTTCTAAGTGACTCTATCATTTGTATTCCCAACAGCAATTAAGAGAGTTCTTGTTGCTCATATCCTCATTTTTTGCTGTCCCTTTTTCCCTGCCTTCATTTCCTCTTTTTACTTACTCTTTTTTGAAACACATTTTATCATATTTAACAATTAATATTTTAATTCAGACTCTGTCTCCTTAGAAGCATGGTCTAAGGCAACTGGCACCCATATCACGCTACTCACAAGTTAGCAAAAATCATCATCTCCCGAGCCTTCATCCTCATGATTGTACATCAGAAGTGGGGGAATTCAGAAAACTGAGGTTTCTTACTCAGAGGCCAATAACTAAATTAAGGCACATTCCAGAGATATATGTAGACCATTTCATCTTTGAAGTTGAGCACATTTTCAAAGCTGGGTGAATTTGATCAACACTTTGAAATATGATACCTCATTTAGGTAAAGAAAATGAAGTTCGGGGTCTGCCGATAGTGCGGTCTAACAGGATATATGTATAATCTGCAACATTAAAGGATTATACTGTCAGAGACAGGAGGAAATAGAAAGATTTCATCTCCTTTCAGGGCACTAAAAAGAAAACTGTCTTTCAGGAGACGCAGCATTTAGAAGAGGTGAAAAATTCCTGAGAATTTGTAACTCTAGCTAGCCTAAATTCACATTAGTTGGCTGGACCAAAATACCTCAAGCTGAGAATTTATTTTAAGGTGATCTCAAGCTAGTAGTGCCCTGAGGTACTGGCAGAAGCAAATATAAATTTCCTCTGATGGAATTTGCTTTCAGATCTCAAAACAATTCCCACAAGTGAAATTCAAAGATATATAAGCTCATAGTTAAAATTCAAAATGCCCAAGAGCACAAGATATATGAGTGCCAGCAAATTAATTGACAGCTGAATTTGACATGTAAAGGCTTCAAATTATAAAAGTGTGAGATAAGCAATATGCTCAAAATGTTTAATAAAATAAATGAAGGAACTAGATATATATGATTCAATAAGAAAAGTATTTTAAAGTTATCAGTCAGATTCCAAGAGGAACCAAATTGAACTTCTAGAACTAAAATGATATAATAATATTATTTTTCCCTGCAGTTCAGTTTTCAGTGTACAGATCTTGTAAATTATTTTGTTGAGTTTATTTCTGAGAATGTTATATTTTAATGCCATTGTAAATAGTATTGATTTTTTATTAAATCTTAAATTTATCTTAAAATTATTTTTGTGCATAAGTAGTACACTGACCTTGTATAGACTTCTAAATTCACTTCTTCATTCCCATATTCTATTTTTGGATTCTTTAGGGTTTTCTATGCAATCAGGTCATCTGCGAATAAAATCAATTTTATTCCTTGCTTCCTGAATTTTATGACTTTTCTTTCTTTTTCTTGCCCTCGCAGGGCTGTCTAGTAAATTGCTGAATAGAAGTGATGAGGTCATTCGTCCTTATCTTTTGCACATCTTAGGAAGTTTTGTCTTTACTACTATATATAATGTTAGCTGTAAGTATTTGTAGATGGTCTTTATTGTTGGGGAATCTATTATCTATTCCTAGTTTGCTGAGAGTTTCTAACATGAACCATTATTATATTTTGTCAATTACATCTTCTGAATCTACTGAATTGATGATACAATATGGTTATACACCTTCTCAGGGACTGTTGAGTGAAACCAGTCATGTAGGGGCACTTAATAGTGGCTAACTCAATAGTACATCCAAATACTGGCTTTCCATCCTTCTCTGTTTGATTCCTTTGTCCCTCACTTCTGTTTCTTGTGAATGAATTATCTTAGGCAATTCTGCTTTCTAGAGATCCAAGGCTAAAATACCTTATTACTATTAAAGACAAGAATCAATAGTTAACAATGTTCTACACAGAGAACACAAGACCCAGATAGCTGTACCACTGAGATCTTGTAAACTTTTAAGGAGCAAATAGTTCCAAGTACACACAGACTCTTGCAAAGAATGATTCTCTCTCATTTTATGAAGTTAGCATAAACTTGATACCCAAACTGAATTATTTCAGAGAAAAAGAAATTAAAGGACAGCCTACTTCATGAACACCGATTCATAATTCTAAACAAAATGCGAGCAAACCAAATCCAATGAAACAGAACAATATTTTAAAAATTGGCAAATTTGTATTTCTCTCTGGTGTGTAAGAATATTTTGAATTTAGAAAGACAACTTGTGTATTTCACCACATTAATAAATTTAAGAGAAAAAGTAATATAGCCATCTAGAAAAATGCATAAAAATTTATAAATTTTAGCATCAATTTAAGATTTAAAAAATTGTTTTAAAATAGGAATATAAGGAAATTTTTGTGACTGATATAAGAATAGATACAAAAATCTTAGAACACAGTAATATTATACTAAAGGTGTAATACTAAAAATATTCTCTCCAAGGTTAAGTACAAGACAAGGGTGTCAGCCTCTATGCAACATTGTTTTGGAGTCTGAGTCATGGAATAAGGCATGCCAAAAGAAAGACAAGGCAGAAGAGAGGACAGGAAGAAAATCAAACAGTCATTTTTTTAGAGGATACAATTTTATGCAGAAAAATTCAAAAATATCTATAAATAATCATGGTTAACTAAAAAGGACTTTAGAAATTTTCTGGATATAAAGTCATGTACAATAATAAAATGCAAATTTATATGCTACCAAAAAAGTCATAATACATGATATGAAAATAAATCTAACATCAGATATACAAAAGTTTTGTGAGAAACTATAAATTTTATTGAAAGACAGTAGTAAAAAAGATTTAAAAAATAGAGAGAGATACTTAATATCCAAGACTGAAAGACACAATATGGAAGGATAGTACTTCTCAAGTTAGCATATAGATTTGATGTAACATTGGCCTCAGCTGCTTCATCTTCAAATATTTTAGGGGCCATTATAAGTGCCATATATGTGTTAAGCATTATTATTATAAAAGGGAAAAACAATGAATCATAAGTAAGGAAACAGTGTTTAGAGAACATATAATTGATGTAGGATTAATGTACAGAATGTTCATAGAATATGTAAAAGTAAATGAAAAGAAAAACAATATCTGGAAAAATTGACAAAAATAGTGTGAATAGGCACTTCAAAGAAGAAAAATCACAAATGTTCAATAAATATGTAAGAAGGACTTCAACCTCCACTGTAATAATAAACTACAAGTCAAACCCATAAGATAACAATTTATTCCTATTAAGCTGGCAAAGACTAAGTAGTATTACAATATAAAATCTTGTCAAGAAGCTATTGCTATCATTATTGCTCTGCTAGTGGAAATTTAATTTGAAACAAATACTTTGCAAAATAATTTTCCACTACACAATGTCCTTCAAAAGAATGATGAGTAGAGAGCAGAGCCAAGATGGTGGTGTGAGTAGAGCAGCGGAAATCTCCTCCCAAAACCACTATTTTTGAAAATACAACAAAGACAACTGTTCCTAAAAGAGAGACCAGAAGACACAGGACAACAGCCAGACCACATCCACACCTGCGAGAACCCAGTGCCTCACGAAGGGAGTAAGATACAAGACCCGGCATGGTGGGACATGAGCGCCCCACACCCCAGCTCCTGGTGGGAGGAGAGGAGTTGGAGTGGGGAGGGAGAGGGAGCCCAGGACTGCTAAATAGCCAGCCCTGGTCATCCGCACGAGACAGCAGATACAGTGCATGCGTGGGGTCCCGGATACTAGGAAAACAGGACAGTAAGACCTGTGAGAGGGTCCCTGCAGCTGGCACCTTGGGGACAAAGAAAAGCGAGTGCTTTTGGAAGTCTTAAAGGGACAGGGACCCCACAGCTGGACAGAAGCATCCCGGGACACAGCCCAGCAGCAGAGAAACCCGGGGAACTCTGGGCACCCTAACCCCCTGGATAGCAGGGCAGCTCAGAGGCCTCTCACAGAGATAAACAGCCTCGCGGCCATTTCCCCTCAGATGTGGCTCCTCCATATTGGAGCAGTGGCCTGAAGGCAGGCCACACACACAACAACAGCGGAGCTAAACTCCATAGCGGCCAGGCAAGAATCAGAAGCCACATCTGTGTGCAGCTGCCCAGCACAAGCCGCTAGAGGTCGCTGTTCTCGCAGGAGGGGAAGGCCTCAAACCAACAAGAAGGGACGTTCTCCCAGCCGTCACTTGTGCCAGCTCCGCAAACCATCTCTATCACCAGGAAAAGGCAGAATTTGAGGCAGACAAAGATCACAAAGTCAACACCTGAGAAGGAGATAGACCTAACCAGTCTTCCTGAAAAAGAATTCAAAATAAAAATCATAAACATGCTGACGGAGATGCAGAAAAATATAAAAGAGCTAAGGGATGACATCCGGAGGGAGATTACAGAAGTGAAACAATCTTTGGAAGCATTTATAAGCAGAATGGATAAGATGCAAGAGGCCATTGATGGAATAGAAACCAGAGAACAGGAACACATAGAAGCTGACACAGAGAGAGATAAAAGGATCTCCAGGAATGAAACAATATTAAGAGAACTGTGTGACCAATCCAAAAGGAACAATATCCCTATTATAGGGGTACCAGAAGAAGAAGAAGAGAGAAAGGGATAGAAAGTGTCTTTGAAGAAATAATTGCTGAAAGCTTCCCCATACTGGGGGAGGAAACAATCGATCAGACCACAGAAGTACACAGAACTCCCAACAGAAAGGACCCAAGGAGGACAACACCAAGACACGTAATAATTAAAATGGCAAAGATTAAGGACAAGGACAGAGTTTTAAAGGCAGATAGAGAGAAGAAAAAGGTCACCTATAAAGGAAAACCCATCAGGCTGTCATCAGATTTCTCAATAGAAACCCTACAGGCCAGAAGAGAATGGCATGATATATTTAATGCAATGAAACAGAAGGGCCTCGAAACAAGAATACTGTATCCAGCACAATTATCATTTAAATATGAAGGAGGGATTAAACAATTCCCAGAAAAGCAAAAGTTGAGGGAATTTGCCTCCCAAAAAACACCTCTACAGGATATTTAAGAGGGACTATTCTAGATGGGAGCACTCCTAAGAATAAATAGATGTCACCAGAGAAAATAAAATCACAGCAAAGAAAGCAGACCAACCAAATACTAACTAAAGGCAAAAAATAAAATCAACTACCCACAAAAAGCAGTTGAAGGAAACATGAAAGAGCACAGGATAAAACAACCAACATATAAAGAATGGAGGAGGAGGAGGAATAAGAAGGGAGAGAAGAAAAGAATCTTCAGACAGTGTATATAACAGCTCAATAAGCGAGCTAAGTTAGGCAGTAAGATACTAAAGAAGCTAACCTTGAACCTTTGGTAAACACGAATCTAAAGCCTGCAATGGCAGTAAGTACATATCTTTCAATAGTCACCCTAAATGTAAATGGACTGAATGCACCAATCAAAAGACACAGAGTAACAGAATGGATAAAAAAGGAAGACCCATCTATATCCTGCTTACAAAGGAACTCACCTCAAACCCAAAGACATGCACAGACTAAAAGACAAGGGATGGAAAAACATATTTCATGCAAACAACAGAGAGAAGAAAGCAGGGGTTGCAGTACTAGTATCAGACAAAATAGACTTCAAAACAAAGAAAGTAACAAGAGATAAAGAAGGACATTACATAATGAAAAAGGGCTCAGTCCAACAAGAGGATATAACCATTCTAAATATATATGCACCCAGCACAGGAGCACCAGCATATGTGAAATAAATACTAACAGAACTAAAGGGGGATATAGACTGCAATGCATTCATTCTAGGAGACTTCAACATGCCACTCACCCCAAAGGATAGATCCATCAGACAGAAAATAAGTAAGGACACAGAGGCACTGAACAACACACAGAAGAGATGGACCTAATAGGTATCTACAGAACTCTACATCCAAAAGCAAAAGGATAAACATTCTTCTCAAGTGCATATGGAACATTCTCCAGAATAGACCACATACTAGGTCACAAAAAGAGCCTCAGTAAATTCCAAAAGATCAATATTCTACCAAACAACTTTTCAGACAACAAAGGTAAAAACCTAGAAATAAATTGTACAAAGAAAACAAAAAGGCTCACAAACACATGGATGCTTAACAACATGCTCCTAAATAATCAATGGATCAATGAACAAATTAAAATAGAGATCAAGGACTATATGGAAACAAATGACAACAATAACACAAAGCCCTAACTTCTGTGGGATGCAGCGAAAGCAGTCTTAAGAAGAAAGTACATAGCAATCCAGGCATACTTAAAGAAGGAAGAACAATCTCAAATGAATAGTCTAACATCACAATTATCAAAACTGGAAAAAGAAGAACAAATGAGGCCTGAAGTCAGCAGAAGGAGGGACATAATAAAGATCAGAGAAGAAACAAACAAAAATGAGAAGAATAAAACAATAGAAAAAATCAATGAAACCAAGAGCTGGTTCTTTGAGAAAATAAACAAAACAGATAAGCCTCTAGCTAAACTTATTAAGAGAAAAAGAGAATCAACACACATCAACAGAATCAGAAACGAGAATGGAAAAATCACGACGGACTCCACAGAAATACAAAGAATTATTAAAGACGACTATGAAAACCTATATGCTAACAAGATGGAAAACCTAGAAGAAATGGACAACTTCCTAGAAAAATACAACCTTCCAAGACTGACCAAGGAAGAAACACAAAAGTTAAACAAACCAATTACGAGCAAAGAAATTGAAACGGTAATCAAAAAGCTACCCAAGAACAAAACCCCTGGGCCAGGTGGATTTACTTCATAATTTTATCAGACATACAGAGAAGACATAACACCCATTCTCCTTAAAGTTTTCCAAAAAATAGAAGAGGAGGGAATACTCCCAATCTCATTCTATGAAGCCAACATCACCCTAATACCAAAACCAGGCAAAGACCCCACCCAGAAAGAAAACTACAGACCAATGTCTCTTATGAAAGTAGATGCAAAAATACTTAACAAAATATAAGCAAACCGAATTCAAAAATATATCAAAAGGATCATACACCATGACCAAGTGGGATTTATCCGAGGGATGCAAGGATGGTACAACATTCGAAAATCTATCAACATCATCCACCACATCAACCAAAAGAAGGACAAAAACAATATGATCATCTCCATAGATGCTGAAAAAGCATTCAACAAAATTCAACATCCATTCATGATAAAAACTCTCAGCAAAATGGGTATAGAGGGCAAGTACCTCAACATAATAAAGGCCACATATGATAAACCCACAGCTAACATCATACTGAACAGCGAGAAGCTGAAAGCTTTTCCTTTGAGATCGGGAACAAGACAGGGATGCCCACTCTCCCCACTGTTATTTAACATAGTACTGGAGGTTCTAGCCATGACAATTAGACAAAACAAAGAAATACAAGGAATCCAGATTGGTAAAGAAGAAGTTAAACTGTCACTATTTGCAGATGACATGATACTGTACATAAAAAACCCTAAAGACTCCACCCCAACACTACTAGAATTGATATCGGAATACAGCAAAGTTGCAGGATATAAAATTAACACACAGAAATCTGTGGCTTTCCTATACACTAACAATGAACCAATAGAAAAAGAAATCAGGAAAACAATTCCATTCACAATTGCATCAAAAAGAATAAAATACCTAAGAATAAACCTAACCAAAGAAGTGAAAGACCTATACCCTGAAAACTATAAGACACTCTTAAGAGAAATTAAAGATGTCACTAACAAATGGAAACTCATCCCATGCTCTTGGCAAGGAAGAATTAATATCATCAAAATGGCCATCCTGCCCAAAGCAATATACAGACTTGATGCAATCCCTATCAAATTACTAGCAACATTCTTCAACAAACTGGAACAAATAGTTTAAAAATTCGTATGAAAACACCAAAGACCCCGAATAGCCAAAGCAATCCTGAGAACAAAGAATAAAGTTGGGGGGGATCTCACTCCCCAACTTCAAGCTCTACTACAAAGCCATAGTAATCAAGACAATTTGGTACTGGCACAAGAACGGAGCCACAGACCAGTGGAACAGATTAGAGACTCCAGACATTAACCCAAACATATATGGTCAATTAATATTCGATAAAGGAGCCATGGACATACAATGGCGAAATGACAGTCTCTTCAACAGATGGTGCTAGCAAAACTGGACAGCTACATGTAAGAGAACGAAACTGGACCAATGTCTAACCCCATACAGAAAAGTAAATTCAAAATGGACCAAAGACCTGAATGTAAGTCATGAAACCATAAAACTCTTAAAAAAAAACATAGGCAAAAATCTCTTGGACATAAACATTAGTGACTTCTGCATGAACATATCTTCCTGGGCAAGGAAAACAAAAGGAAAAATGAACAAGTGGGACTATATCAAGCTGAAAAGCTTCTGTACAGCAAAGGACACCATCAATAGAACAGAAAGGTACCCTACAGTATGATAGAATATATTCGTAAATGACAGATCCGATAAAGGCTTGACACCCAAAATATATAATGGGCTCACGCAACTCAACAAACAAAAAGCAAATAATCCAATCAAAAAATGGGCAGAGGAACTGAACAGACAATTCTCCAAAAATGAAATTCAGATGGCCAACAGACACATGAAAAGATGCTCCACATCGCAAGTTATCAGAGAAATGCCAGTTAAAACCACAATGAGACATCACCTCACACCAGTAAGGATGGCTACCATCCAAAGGACAAACAACAACAAATGTTGGCGAGGTTGTGGAGAAAGGGGAACCCTCCTACACTGCTGGTGGGAATGTAAATTAGTTCAACCATTGTGGAAAGCAATATGGAGGTTCCTCAAAATGCTCAAAATAGACTTACCATTTGACCCAGAAATTCCACTTCTAGGAATTTTCCCTAAGAATGCAGCATTCCAGTTTGAAAAAGAGAGATGCACCCCTATGTTTATCGCAGCGCTATTTACAATAGTGCTGCAAATGGAAGCAACCTAAGTGTCCATCAGTAGATGAATGGATAAAGAAGATGTGGTACATACACACAATGGAATATTATTCAGCCATAAGAAGAAAATAAATCCTACCATTTGCAACAACATGGATGGAGCTAGATGGTATTATGCTCAGTGAAATAAGCCAAGTGGAGAAAGACAAATACCAAATGATTTCACTCATCTGTGGAGTAGAAGAACAAAGAAAAACTGAAGGAACAAAACAGCAGCAGAATCACAGAGCCCAAGAATGGATTAATAGGTACCAAAGGGAAAGAGACTGGGGAGAATGGGAGGGTAGGGAGGGATAAGGGCGGGGAAGAAGAAAGGGGGTACTATAATTAGCATGTATAATGTGGGGGGTGGGGGAAAGGGGAGGGCTGTGCAACACAGAGAAGACAAGTTGTGATTCTACAACATTTTGCTTTTGCTGATGTACAGTGACTGTAATGGGGTTTGTTGGGGGACTTGGTGTAGGGGAGAGCCTAGTGAACATAATATTCTTCATGTAATTGTAGATTAGTGATAACAAAAAAAAGGGGGGATTACTCCCTGATAGGATAAAATTAACTGCAAATCCACAATTAATGCATGCTTTACATATCCTTAATTTTGATCTTTTAAAGGGTGTCGGATGATCAGCTATGGAAGTACATTTTTCTGATAATATTCCTTTCTCTTAAAAAAAAAGCAGTTACTGTGTGGTAGTCTCCAATAGGTTCTTCACAATGGTATAAAGGTCATATCAAAGGGTTTGTTTGTGTTTATACAGAGGATCAAAGCCTAATTTGGCTACCCAGAAAACGAATTAAGATATGATATGAAGAAGAACTTCCAACATCAACATCCTCTGGAAGAGTCATTCCAGAAGATGAACATCAAAAAACTTCAACAAAGATCCTGGCTCTGCTGCAGTTGTAGCCGCATTCATCCCACTGGTTCCTGGACTTGCTACTGGAATGCAGAAGAAGATATCTAAGCTGCCCTGTGCATACAGTAAAACAACAAATTTGGCTGGATCTATATTGTCAGAACTCAACCAAGAATTAGGAGAAGTGCAAGTTGCAGTGCTCCAAAATCGTGCGATTATAGACTATCTACTGTTGAAAGAACACATGGGATGTGAACAGTTCCCAGGAGTGTGTTGTTTTAATTTGTCTGATTTTTCTCAAACTATTCAAATTCAGTTAGACAATATCCATCATATTTTTGGGAAGTTTTCACAAATGCCTAGGGTACCTAAATGGTTTTCTTGGTTTCACTGGATATGGCTGGTAATTGTAGGACTGCTTTTGTTATGTATCTGTATTCCTATTCTGTTAATGTGTGTACACAATTTAATTAGTAGTTTGTTAAAACCTATACATGCATATGTCACTCTATAAGTTATGTCAAAGAAATAATCAATCTTCCCATGTTTTCTTTCATCTGCTACTTCTATAGCTTTTCTTCTTCCTTCCTAATTACAGCCCTTTAGTAGAATTCGTGCCTCATATCGAAAATTACCAAGTATCATAATTCTTCCAAGTGGTAAAGATACCTCAAGACAAATGCAGGGCATAGAAGCCACAGGGCATAAATCTGCAAAGAAGCAAAAAGCTAACCTTTTCAGAGAATATTGCTTCTCTCTCACTTACCAACTTTACATTTCCCTGTATGGCCCTGGAAGACGGCTGGTTAGCCAGAGACAGGTAAGATTCCTCAAGGAGGAACAACCTAAGACAGGCACAGTCGCAGGGGGGCCTTCAGGTGAGAAATTGGGGCTTAGAACCTCACCCCCCCTGTTTTGAGAGAAATCTTCTGCATCCGTGGATGTTTTGTTGCCCTTGTCTAGCTTGGATTAATACTTAGTCTATAGGCACAGACCTGATCATCTACATTTGCCCTCTTACAGCACTAAATTATGTTTTCTACCTTTATCTTGCATCTACCTACCACTTCAGCATTTTATTAAAAAAAATAAGGGAGAAATGTGGGATTCACATATAAATCAAGTATAAAAATCAAATGAATAATCATATCTGACTTGACTGTTTATAGTTCATGATGCGTGATCAAAACCGAAAGTTTCTGTGATATGACTGCCCTTGCACTTTTCACCATGTAAGAACTTATTCACCATGTAAGAACTTGTTCACCATGTAAGAACTTGTTCGTTATGCTTCAGAAGATTGGAGACTGTTGAGAATTAGGCTTGGGGTTGATTAATAATTGTGCATTGAGTTTCCTATACAGAATTTTATTGTTGTTAATAACCATTTGATCAATAAATATGAGAGATGCCTCTCAAAAAAAAAAAAGAATGATGAGTATGTGCAGTTTTGTCTTCAAGTATTCTTTTAAGTACACACATACATGTATTTCACAAATATTATTTTGCATTTATATATTTAATAATAAACAAAACAAGATAAAATGTCTCCTTTGAGCGAGATTGATCTCTCAGATTTCTTCTTGTCCACCATTTTGGGTGGATCATGTAAAGAAATAAAAAGTGAAGCAAACACAGAGCAAAGACCCGGGTTTTCTCCTGAATGAAAAGGACCCAAAAGGTGAGACGATTTGTGTGGCTGATCGTGTGCCTTGGTCTGCCGGGCATCTGAAAAGAAACAAAATCACCAAAAGAAGAAAGGAAGCAGCACTGTATTTTTATGAAAACAAGGAAGTGAGTAAAGAAGATAAGCTCTGGATCATGGTTTAAAGTGAGAGAGCAACCTCAGTAATGCTGGTGCTGAATGCGAAATTTCCTACAAGACATAGAAAACTAATGGGGAAAGAAAAGAAAATTAGTAAGAAGAGAACACAATGTAAAGGGCACATGGGCTTTGTCTTCCCAGGAATGTGCATTATCAGCTGAGTCCAAATTCCTAGCTGCGCCTACTAACCAGAGATACATTGTTGGCGACCTTAATTAACCTCTCCGAAGAGCAGAGAGAAACTTTTTTCTGCTACGTGATCTGGGCCGGCCTCCGTGTGCCACATTACCTAAGGGATCCAGATGCTTTCCACTTTAAAACTACTTGCGACTCTTTCAAAGCAACTCAAATACTACTTCACAGACATAGTGACGGTGCTCCCCAACACTTCCACATGTGGTTTATATTCAGGCCTCTGAAGAGCACCCCCACAAGGATGCGCACTGAGGCACAGAGCAGAAGAATGCTTCCTCCTAAGTCATTGCGCTAGTAGAGCTGGAGACAGGATTCGGCCCTGCTGTCTAATTTCTATTAATTCACCCTCATCTGCATAGCTTGAGAAACACATATTTTAAATGAATTAAGGATTCTCTTGACAAACATGATCACGGATTTTTTTTAGAATTTATTTTACATCTGTTTGACTAAACGGCCTTTGATTCAAATGGCCATGTTGGCTTCACGGTACAATGAGCGAATCGTCGTTAAGCCAAAGGGCACGCGTGAACATGCCTCATACTTACAGAGTCCTCAGTCAGTGACAGTAAAGGAGCTTGAGTCCAGCCCATTTAAAGTGATTATTAACGTGATATTTCAGAGTAATTGCTACTGCATTGAAATTTACTTAACTCATTACTTAATTTTTTCAATTTAGTTACAACAAAAAAAGGCATCATGAGATTCTAGAGAAAGATGATAAAATGTAAATTATTAAGGCTGAAAAGAGCTTTTTTTATTAAGGTATCATTGATATACAGTCTTAGAAGGTTTCACATGAGCCACATTGTGGTTACTAGAATCCCCCATTGTCAAGTCCCCACCACATACTTCCTTGCAGTCACTGTCCAAGGGCTGAGACAGTTTTATTCATTTTGTTATCCAGTGTTTTTTTCTCTTCTTATTCATTTTCTTTTCTTTCCCCATTAGTTTTCTTTCTGTAGAAAATTTTTATCAAGGAAAAAATATGTTCAGGGACAAATTTCCTGGCCAGCCACCTGGCTGGGAGATGCGGGAGCCTAGAAGGCAGGATCCCAGCTAGGGGTGCAACTGCTCCTGTCTTGATAGTTCCAGAAAGTTACATTTAGACTGGACAGACTGGACTGCGTTAGTTTTCAGTCTGGGTGCCCCTCAGGGGGCTGCATGTAGAGGAATGGGGTCCAGGCTCCCCACTGCAGCTCTGGTTTAAAGATAGTCCACCATTATTTGCTTTAAGTACTGGGCTTATGTGAGGTATTTTCAGTTGAAAAGAAGGCTTGGGTACTAATTACAATTGGGAATTACTTATTTCTCTTATGAAATAAACTAATGTCCAGAGAGTTTAGCTAGCTGTCTTTCCCATGATTCCTAGGGAGTTAGAAGAAGAATCCTGACTTTCTGTAGTAGACAAATTACTGCATTTGAAGGAGAGAAGCCTAAGTTGTAATTTCAATTCATTCAGGAGACATTTTATACCTAGGTTAATAGACACACTGTGATTTTTATGGGTTAAGACAAAATGAATGATGGAATGCCTTCCACCTTGACACTATAAAAGACCCACTGAATAGTCTGAACTTGGTTCTGACCTCTTTAAAGCACCTGCCTTGTATTCTCTTACAGCCTGAAACTTTTCAAAGATATTGCTTGCTTTTCCTTTGAGATTGGGCATATTATAGTAATAATAACTGATAACAATAGAAATATTTTACATGCTAACTTTCACTTATAAATTTTGGAATAAGCAAATAGAAGTTTTAAATAGTAAGAAAGGCTTCTTACTACTAGTGTTTTTAATTTCTGGAGTCCTACTATTAGAGTTACTAGTTACAGCTTGAGAAGAACTGAAGGAAGCATTAAATGATATAAGTTGTATAAATATAGCCTGCTTTATCCTTTACACATAACTTAAAATTATCTTTCATATTTCATTTTCACTCACTTAGTATTTTTCTACTTAGGCCAAATTATTCATGCTAGTGATCTTTTTCAAAGTGTAAACATCTGCAAGGTAGGAACTTATTTATTATTCCTAAAGCATCAAATATAATTGGAATTTACTTGATAGTGATGAAGAACGAAAAGTAGTAGCAGGGTAAGCTCTTTTTTTCAATGGTGGATGCTTTCATTAATGTATGGAAGCTTAATTTCAAAAGCAGTGTGGCTTCTTTGGAAGTTAATAGTATACTAAACATACATAGATCATTATTTTATTGTGAAAATATTTCTTTTTATTTAATCTCCCAAAAGGTGCATGATAATGTGCCTTAGATATATTCAATACGGGTTTATTGGCTTTTTCTTCACTTGGTCAATAAATGATTAAAAGCATTTTAAGGTTAAAGATCTCATGATGTGATCAATCATTCTAAGCTACAATCTGCCACCAGGGCTTTTCATTTTGCTGAAAGCAAATGATTACTTGATAATGATCACAAAAAACACATCTGTATGCTGGTTGAAAAGTTAATTAAAATGTGAGTCCATCTGGTAGTCCAGTTGGGAATGTCACTATTCGATTTAATCTACAATGAGCCGAAATGAACTCGGCATAATCAAAAGATATAATGCAGTGGGAGCATGGAGATGTAAATCAGTGTTGCACATGTTAATTTACTGTTTTTTCCTTCTCTTTAAAAACATTTCCTTCTACAAAAGTTAAAAACCTGGGAAAACAGAATTTCCTTATGATTTTTTCAATGTGGGTGCATTTCCCTTTATCTGAATTTCTTCGAACTACACATTTCTTCCTATTTTCTCACCTCACTTTCAGTAGGGTTGAGAGAGATGATCTGAACACAAGTACACTCTCTTGAAGTTGTTTACTTCAATTGTTTGTTTTGTTCTGATATTGCGTGTATGAGTTTCTTATTGCTATTGTAAAAAAAATTATAACTAACTTGGTCTCAACACAAATGTACTATCTTGACATTTCTGGAGGTCAGAAGTCCAGAAGGGGTGCCACCAGCTAAAATCAAGCTATAAGCAAGACTGTGTTTCTTCTGGAGGCTCTAAGAGAATTCATTTCCTTGCCTGTGACAGCCTCTAAAGGCTGCTCACACACATTGACCTGTGGCCCCTTTCCATCTCCAAAGGCAGCATCAGAAGTTCAGGTCTTTCTCATGATGCTGTCTCTGGTCAGAACACCTCTGCTTCTCTCTTTCCATTAGGGGACCCTTGTGAATACATCGAGCCTGCCCACATTATACATTATACATTATAATCTTGCCTTAAAAACAGCTGATCAGCAGCCTCAATTCCATCTGCAACTCTATTGATCTCTTGCTATGTAATGTAACATATTCATAAATGTGGGGGATTAAGATGTGGACATCTTTGAGAGGCCATTATTCTATCTTCCACACATCATAACTACTTCATTTTAGTCCTAATTCTTGAGTAGAGAGTGAATGCCCTTACCCTCCTCTAGTGTAACTTGAAAATTTTTCCTTTTAGGTTTGATGTTTATTAGTTTCCACATATGCTGACCTGACAAATGCTTCTAGTTAAAGGTTTTCGCAAGAGATGAAGAACTAGAGACAAAGTGTACATTAGAAGGTTACTTCCCTTGGGCATTACTGCAATGTAGAATTGAGTACATATAAAATTCCATTCCTTTGCATGGAAAAGCAGAAGTCTTTTTAAGAACTAACTCTGAAATTCACCATGGGTCTTATTTTTATAGTGTACCCAATTTTTTAAGCTAGTGATTTAGTTACTACCATTCTACATTATAAATCTACTTTCTACCTTTTTTTTCCTTTGGAAAGTGGAATTAGTTTATTTTTCATCAAACATATTTCTGCTAAACTTAAAAAGGTAGGAAGTTAGACTTTGCTTGTTGAGATTGCAGCTTCACAATTATTAACCCAACTCTAAGTTTCAGACTCCACAGAAAACGTCTAACAACGTGACTGTGTACACCTCTGCAAAGAGAAATGCATTCAACAAGATAAACTTAAAGGATTACTCTAAGGATAATGATGGTTATCCTAAGAAGTGATTTGCATTTAGGAGACAATCACTTTAAAATTAGAAAAATATAAGAAGTCCTAAAGCCAATAAGAAGTTTATTTTATCAATCAGTCAGATTTTAATCATATAAGCAGAATCACCGTGATATATACCAGGAGGTTTGTTATACAGATTTAACATTACACAATTGCAGGAGCTCATTAAGCAGTTTCTGTTGTCTTTGTGTCTGATGCTGGAATTAAAGTCTACAGAGTAGGAAGTAGAGAAGGAGAGATGGATGGGAAGTAAGGGAGACCGAAGATAAACTGTAGGCCATAAACATGAGTTATAGCCCTCGAGAAGAGACTGGAACCCATGTCAATCCTTGTTGCCTCTGACCTTGAACATATTGGTGACCAGCAGAAGCTGAGGTCCTTGGTTATCAAGCCC
The DNA here is from genome assembly GCF_030020395.1 of Manis pentadactyla. Lineage (NCBI taxonomy): Eukaryota > Metazoa > Chordata > Mammalia > Pholidota > Manidae > Manis > Manis pentadactyla. The sequence goes on from NC_080019.1 coordinate 37,381,236, forward strand.
AGAAGTTGCAAAAGTTGAAGGAGGATCCTGAGGAAGAAGTATAAACTGAAGGTCTCGATGTGGCTTCACTCCAGTGAGATTAGCCAGTAGATAAGTGACGACAGCAGGCCTAAATGATGGAAAGGTGCTGCTTCACTCTGCCCTGTATGAGCCCCACTGTCTCCCTTGTTGATCATCTTAACTGGAAACACACAGAGATGGGAATTCTGGGAAATGTTCCACCTAGCAAACTGACACGTTACAAAGCCACCACACATAGTCTGCGAACACTTATGATCCAATAAAATATTTATCTCTATCAATTCTCCAACTACCCAGAGCAACACATAACCTAGCTTTTTCCCTTTCCCTTCTCCACACTTAGTTTGGGTAGCGAGTTTGTTTGTTTATTGAAATATGACAGAATTTTTTTTCTTTGGGATAAAAAACACTGATAGAGCCTTTAGACCTATTTTCCTTTCTCAATATATTGTCAGATATCATTGGTCTTTTCAAGCAAAATAACAATTGATTTCATTTCAGCAATGGAAAATTGGAATATGACAGGAATCAAGGCACCCCTTTTTATAGAAATGTAATACTTTTAAATAGCTAAGTGAAATAGAAAATTGAGGTGATGATGTATATTATTCCAGGTCTTTAAAAACCCTCTTTCACTTGGATTTTTTTCCCTCCAGAGAAGGTTTTCTTACCTTGTATTATTCAGATATTTTCATTTATTCATTATTTTGCTTCACATTTGTATACTTGGCCTGTGTGATTAATACACAGGCATTTTATGACACCAACTTTCATAAAACTTGTTCTAGCAATTGATGAAGAGAAGCATTATTTGTAGTTTGGTTAAGAAATTAGCAAAAGTAGCTATGAATCTGTTATACATAATCAACAGAAGAATTTCAACAATTACCTGGATCATGTATAAAGAAAAAAATCTTTTTCTTAATTGGGCATTTAAGACAAAATTGCTTTACTTCAGCTGCCTTATTTTCAAAATTATCCTGATTCTCCAAATCCCTTTGAGTGCACAGTTATGTATGTATCTATCTATATACATACACAATTGGAAAGATATACATATATACATATACACAGTTGAAGTCAATCTCAATGTAAGAATGAAGATATTTACATTCCAGAATTTTTTTAGAAAAAATGCATCCCTTAATATCACTTCTTTGACCATTGTAAAACTATGTATAATGATTTAAAATGATCTAACTAGGAAACTTACTTTAATTAACAATTAAAAAATCTAAGCAGTGTTTCTAACTTGTATTTTTTGGACATGTAAAGTATTGGTGCAGTCTTATAAATACATTTTTTCCAGAGAGTTAACGTGATCATGTATCTTCCTCTGACATTATGTATTAACTGTTCTGGAGTTAAGTTTCTTACTATACATTTCCCTGATGTTCATTATAAAAATGATAATAAGAGTAGGGCCATAATGAAAACATAAATGGCCATTTGATTAGCTTATTCTAATCTTCTTCATTATAAAGTAATCATGCATCTTTCTACTGCACATAACAAGGTTCTAATTACATTGAAATGTTCAGGGAACAACATAAACCACAGAGGCAAAATGCAAATGGTATGGTGTTGGCACTGAGATCATAAAATGTGCTTATAGCATTCTGAGCACAATTTTAACTTTTTTTTATATGTGTAGTAAAAGAGAAAGCTTATATGAGAACACTTTATGATTCTTATTTCACTCCAAATCAGTCAGGATGCAGTTTTTCTCTGCACTATAGATCTTTACCATTCATTGTATCTTTAATGAAATCTAAGGACAGAAATCAGCGGAGGCCCTGGGAAATCCTCTGGTGAGATAAATGAGTTCATGACCTGTACTCTGTCCTTACTTCCATATATATTCTGATGTTTTTGTTCATTGAGCAAGAGCATGTTAATTTGTAGGGCTGGGACATTCTTCTCAGGTCCAGGGATGAATTAACCCTCCCCTAACTTAATGTTAATTAATTTTATTTGCTAAGGCTTACCCAAACTGAATTTCTGGAGCACTGATTATAAATCTGTAGATTGTAAAACTTCCTGAAATTCCACTCATAATTGTCTATTATATGTAGACACTTACTTTTCTGGGAAGAAGAATCCAGACCTTTATAAGATGCCTACTAGGGACTATGACCAACAAAATATTAAGAATCACTGCTTTAAAGAGTTTCTGAATAGACTTCCCCCTTAGCATTCTACTGTCTGTTTAAAAAACAATCAATCAGTAAAGAAGAGGACCATTTCCATTCACACTGTGTTGGCAATTGACAATAATACCTTGTTTAGAGACATTTCATACTGGATAGCAATAAAGGCTCTGATATTCTAGACTATGGCAGCTCTCCTTTTTATTAATGAGTCATACTGTCATACTGGCCGTGAATTCTTTAGTCCCAAACATCACTCATCCTATTTAAGTGTCTATTAAGCAAGCAAGATTAACAACAAAAAACCATTAAAATCTATTTGTAAAGGTTTTCTAATGATACAGCTAAAAGAATCACATAATACCCAGTCTTTTTGAAATTTCTCATTTTACATTTTTTATGGAGAACTAAACACCATCCTAACTCTATGTCAGTACAGGCAGTTAAGGCCAAAAATATAAGCTTTATTCCTTCACCAGAAGGTCTAGTCTCCTTAACTTTTTTTTCTTTCTCTCTCTCTCTCTCTCTTCTTTCTTTTCTTCCTCTCTTTCCTCTCTTTCTTTCTTTCTCTCTTTCTTTTTTGTCCTGTGCCTGAGTCAGCTCACTGAACCATACATTCATTAAAAAAACTACTGGGAGCTTCCTAGGTCTACCTAGTATTGCCCCAGTACTTCAGACACACTTCTGTTTAAGAAGAAGAAACACCAGGTCTGGTAATTTATAAGTTGGGAGAATGAGGTAGAAAGAGGAACCAGTAGGACATCCAGGTTTCTTGCTTTGATGACTGGTGGATAGAAGTGCAACTTAATAAGATAAAAAATATATGAAGAAGAGTATGTTAATGGGTAGAAAGTACATGCAGAAGCTCCCTAAAATATTTTCAGTGGTTGAAATGCATTTTAATGTGCTAAGAGCTGAGGTTATCTAGCACAGAGGTAAAATGGTAAAATCTCTAAGGTTGCTGTATTTGCTAATATTTTGGAGGGACCGTGGCATACATGTTCAAAGAAGGATACATTAGAACTTCACAGCCAGCCAGTTTACTTCAACAAAATTTATTTTTGTAGTGAAAATTATTCACCTATTTGGACTAGAGAAATTCCCAAGATGTGCCCTTCTTGAACATGATGATGGCCTCAAGGTCTCAGATTTTCTGGTGACAACTACATTGATCATGTAAATGTGGCATAGGAAAGCCACAAAGAGTGGTAAGGTTATAATCGCCAGTGGAGATCACACACACAGGTGAATCAGCTCGTGAGTGTTAGTGGGTTCAACCATTTCTCACTTTGTTTGGTGCAGGCTGGCTCTCTGATACCACCACCTGGCACTAATAGTATGTTGGTGTTTGCTTGTACTGGCTCATGGGAGCCAACTGTTAAATCTTTAGGAATATTGTGACCAGCTGTTAATCACAGGCATTATTAACAAGTCAAATTATGTCAAATCATAATCAAATAAGTTATATTAAAAACAAAGGTAATAAGCACTCACACACATTACATCTTAATTATTTTACTACACTTTGCTATTACCTAATCTCTTGAGGTTATTTACATGTCTTATATCTGTATGGTGGAAATACTATGTAATGGTGTGCTACTGTAACTTTTCCCAAGTTTGCATTTAATGAGGACACATTGGTAGCTTGCTATCAGTCATGGTGAGACTATACCACTGAAATCTGCATGCTATAAATCAAGGTTTATTGTTCCACTGAGAATTAGATTTAAGACTGCAGAGAAAAATGTTAATAATGGAGATTAAATTTAAAAGTGTGTGTTCTGTAGCACTTATAGTGTAAGTGGCATAAAAAATTGAGGAAACTGTCTTCTAGTATCTGAAGATTATTATCTAATTTAGCAAAGAAAACATTCATCACTGACCATTGATTGATAAATGAGTAACATTCCAACATACATTGCCAATGTTTCACTTTCATCTTACTGTCAAATAAAACAAAAACATCAATCAGTATTCTTGTGAGAACAACATTTGTCTGTCAATTGCAGCCATAGGTTGGCTATGGATATAATATATTACAAAACTTAGCTAAAAGCATTCTGTGAAAATCAATTGACTATGGAATTTACTATGAAGAGTATTACATATTTTATAGTTTTCAATTGAGTGCTATAGATCCTTAAATATCAGTAAAATTTATAATAAATATATATTTGAATATGTATATAGATTATTTTTTCAGTAAATATTAGTTAAATTCCACTGTCTCAGACATGAAACCAATGGCTTTACCACTTTCATGTTATCCAAGCAGCAACATTTTGGACCTACCTGGCTGTATCCTGAAAAAACTCAAAAAACATTCACAGGATATTCCCTAGTTCTGTAGTCATAATCTTAAACTGAAATATTAGAAGACAATGAGATGGTTAATTAAAACTAAGAAAGTGGCATTTTATTGATTTTATTTATTCTACTGTGTTACATAAAGTTTTCTCAAGTCTAATTTACTGCTCAGAATGAGAGCTAGAAGAAATACCTTATACAGAATTTCAGTTTCACACATTTTTACAGATCACCTCACTGATTTCCATGCAATTTGTGAATAGATAGGGAAGTATTATTATCTTAAGAGACACAGCTGAGGATTACTGATGTTTTCAGGTATAACTTCCGTTTTGCGCTGAGCAGCTATTCCTCGCCAGAGCTGAGATTGGAATCTAGGACGTTTGGTGGACCTACATTAAAGACAGCCACTGCCTCTCCAGATAGATTCTCTTTTTTCAGTATGACTGCTGACTGTATGCTTGAGGCCTTGGTTTACTCTACCAAGGAAGAGAAAACAATGGACTAAAATCGCAAAGGCAAATGACGGTGGAGAAGGGAGGTCTGCAATGTATTCCAGGGAAAGATATTTTTCTCCTTGTGGTCTGAACTCTGAATGACAGGTTTAAGATTGCTTTTTGCCTTAATTTATGTTGCGAGTTTCTTTTTATGATTACCAGTGAGTTCTCACATGAGTATGCAGTCATAATAAGAGTCAAACTCCAGCAAATTTCTGACAAGTTATAAAACAATAAAATACTCCTCAATGGTATATCACAAAAGACGATATTTTTATACCAGAGCTGTGGTGACACCTATAAATCTTCTAACCATTCTTCTTGAGATGTTCATTCTCACTTGGAGAAACTAAAGCAAAAAATGTCTAAAGTGTTATGCAGAGAAAAGATATGCAACTGGAGAAAATAAAAGATCCAGAAGTCTTATAATGCTTATGTAAATTAGAGAAGAGAATGCTTATCTGTCTCAATTCTTCTTTCACCATATTTATGCCTTGTTTATATTTATAAAGATCTGAGAACTTAGCACATAATACTAAAAATAAAATACAAATGGCTGATTATGGCTTCTTAAGAAATACTTTATTCAAATATACAATGTAACTGCAGGTCCAATATATTTGTTATCATGTTATAAAATGAACCCCTGAAGTAAAGGACTGGGTCTAAAGTAAAGAAACTCATTCTCATTAGGTAAGTCTTAGTGCCTAATGAAGAAAAAGAGGTTAAGATGGAATCTTATGCCCTTTTAATAGTCCCTACACATTGCGATTCTGTTGTGTTTTGAGCAGTTGGACATTACCTATAGGCCCAATATCAATGCATAACTGTCAGAATAGGGCACTATGGATATTTTTCCATCAAGAATCCCACCTGAGGAGTATAGGGGAATGCTCTCCTGTGTTAAAAAAATAACAAAAAACCCAAACAAGAATAGAAAAACAAAACTAACAAAACAGTGCCCCCAAATACTTTGCTTGGTTCATATTAGGAGACATGAGGTAAAAGAGGATGTTCAAAACCACTTTCCTGACTTAAGGAGACTAAGAAGAAATGAATCACAATTGTACTGATTTCCAAGCACACATTTTTGATCTCCAATAACTAACCTTAATTCTAAGAGGCAGGTTCAAATTCACTAACCTTTGGATTTGCTTCTGACTTTCCTACATCCCTGTGGGTCAATATCCAGAAGGAATTAGTTTATCTGTGCCTTTCGTGTGTCCTTGAGGAGCTGCCTAGGTCTAGTCAGCTTAGCTTCACCCACCAGCTGTCAGCCACATTCTGTAGGCAGACAGCCTACCACACGCGGTGGCTGCAGAGCGAAGTGTCATATCCGCAAACAAGGGAGGAACCTGGTAATGCAGGTTAATGCATTACAACCCTTCAATCAATCACAAAAACATAATACAACACAAATTACATACGTAATAATAGGAAATTCCCTTAAAGAAACAAACACTTGTTTCATTTTGCAGAGCTGGTTAATTACGTATCTTCTGATAACAAGAACAAAACCCTTTGGTTATTGTAAATCTGTTTCCAAGCCATGGTTGTATGAAATAGCAGAGTTTTCTTTATTTTTTGGCATCTACTATAAAAATGTGCAACCTTTATTTATAAGTAAAAGAATAGTTTACTTCAGTGATTTTTCTAATATTATGTAATTCAGTCAATAGGCATAGAGTTGTTATTGATTGTAAAAATAATTACTATATCCCAGGCATTATGACCTACAATTTTTCATGATCTCATTTAATGCTCATGAAAACTCTTCAGTGTACATGCTGATGTACTTGTTCAAATAGAGACTGAGACGTGGAAAGGTTAAATATCTTGTCCAAGGGTATACCACCTATCAGTGTTGGAGATCTGCCTGATTCTACAGCTTCTTTCTTAGAAATTCCATTCATTTCCATTGGGAAAGGCAGGCAATCTGGACAGTTCTTCATAACCTATACAAATTTGATTAATTTCATTCTGCCTACTTATCAATAGTGCACACACATTATACTGTCTTCAGCTCTGATATTGCTATTTTTGACCCAGCAATGACACCAAATAATATGCTGTCCTTTTTTCCTGCCATGATGTTCTCATCTACCCTCATCTACACAGTGAGTAACTTTATCTGTTCCAAGTTGACATTATGAAATTTGCTCTTATTTCATTTTGTACTGCTACAGCTTAAGTCTTTAAAAAAAATTAAATGAACTTAATTTTATGCAATTTTTAAGTGTTGCTACCAATGACACTGTATTTTACCATCATTCCCATTTATCAAGCAGGACATTGGGATTTTTTTCCTGTTTTGTTTAAAGTTTCAACTTGAGGGTCTCTGTATAGGAATGGCCAGATTTACCTAAAAGTGTCTATTTATTTTTTAAAATTCATCAAAAAAGCTTAAAATGAGTTATCAGATTTATTAAAAATATAAGGGAAATATTAAAAATACACATAATTCTGAGGTTTGATTTTTCTCACTAGATTCTCTAGTGTCTAGGAGCTTGCACAACCTATAAAAGTCCTAACTTGAATCATTTGCAATTTTGTGTTTTTCTTAATTTCACTGTTTTTTAAAATTTATACCCTTTGCTTTCAATTTAAGATCCCCTTCCTAGTTGATCTTCACTCTGATTCTTAAATTACAATAAACCCCCAGACACTCAAAGCTGCTTCTCTTCCATATAAAACAGCACTGTCTTCCAAAATATCATTTTTTTCATTTTAAAGGGACAGATACTTTTCCCTCTTTAAAATAGTCCAAATGTTATCAATAAGTAAAACATGATTTAAGTGTCTGAGTATCATTAGCTGTTTTCCAGAAGCCTTCATTCTTTCTCCATGTAAAACAAAAGAACAGAAATTTCATATAGATTCTTTGCTGCTGAGACACGAAGCCTGCCTAACTTGTCTGATTTTCTCCTGTCATTGGATTATAAAGTAGGAATTCTTTAAAAAAATTATAGGTAATTTATGAGGTAAGATTATTTTGGTTAATGTTAGGCAACATCTTAAAACCATTTCAACTGCCACTAAGTCTCAGCTTAAAAGGAAAATCAGAAAGGTTGGTAAAAGCGTATAAACTTTCATCCAGCAGATAAATAAGGTTTGAGGATCTAATGTTAAAACCTGGTTACTATAGCTAATAACAATGTACTGCACAGTAAAAATTTGCTAAGACAGTAGAACTTAAGTGTTCTCACCAAAGTAAATCAATAAATATGTGAAGTGATGAATGTTTCAGTTAACTACAAGATAAGAATCCTTTCATAATATGTATGTACATCAAATCACCATGATGTACACTTTAAACATCTTACAACTTTATATGTCACTTATACTACAATAAAGCTGAAATAAAATGTAGGAGAAAAACTAGAAAAATGTCAGAATTCTGATTGTAAGTGCTTATATTCCCTCTTGTTGAAAAGAACACTATGAACACAACTTTAATGAGTTATTCACAGACATCCCTGAACTGACTTTATTACTAGGTTATGAACATATTGTAATTCAAATTAGTTAGAAGTGTGGTTTGTTTTCCTCCAATTTCGGGGGGTAAATGTAAAACATAAAAAGTGCTGTCCAACAGGGAAGAATGTTTAGTTGCTCTAAATCCAAAGTCAGGAAAACGAAGCTTGAAATACTTTGTTAGCACAGTGCTGTAGCAATTTCTAGCTTTTTCTTAGGAAATAGTAGGTAATTATGTTTTGCAAAAGCCTGAATAAATTTCAAAGATGGAATGAGTCATCTATAATACACTGTTGATTAGAACTCTATTGAGTGCTACCTTTTGCACTTTGTAGTGAGTTTCTGAAAATTCACCTCTCTATAAAACCAAATGGAGCCTTGTGTCTTTGATTTGAGTTCTGGCAGATACAAAGCAAGTATTCAATAGCAAGGCAAGAACTATTCTACCTACAGGTTTAGGATTAAATTTCTTATACTTTCTTTAAGTGATCAACTCTTCAACTGACATTAAATCCTTATATCTTAAATATCTGGATGTCTTGCTAGTTGCAATAATGCTAACAATATTTAGTGTGACTTTATTTTAAATTGCATATCATGTGAATAAAGCTGGCTAATAATAAGGGCCATTTTTCCTCAGTTAGCATAAGGTCATTGTAGAGGCAGTTCTTCTGTTGTAATGTTTTAAAAGCAGACCAAAATATTTTAATAAGCGATTTATAGCTACATAAACAAGTAATGTTAAACATGTATATATTTAAGAATTAATATGAACAAACTTCTGATCTAACCATGCCTATATGTCCACTCCTAATATTAGAAGGCAATATTAAAATAGTCAGGCAGGGAAAATAAGTAAAACATAGTGTAATAGATACTATAAACTGACTACTTTCCATGTGCCTAGCCCTCTACTAAGCATTTTAAATATTTGATTGTATTTAATCTTCACAAGAAATTTATGAGGTTGGTTCATCCCTTTTTATGAATGAGGAAACTAAGATTTAGAGAATTTATTTCCCAGGGTGGTGGCACACAGCTCAAGTCAAACACATATCTTTCCCACTCTAAAGAGACCGTGTTCTTACACCATTCCACAGCATTGTTTTCCAATAAAAGCTAAGTGACTGACAGGACAGTGAATGAGCAATGCTAAGGCTAATTTTAACAGAATTACCATGTAATGTTCAGTAAATCATTTCTCCTAGAATGGTCTCTGGATTTGAGAAATTAGTAGCAGGTGGGATAGACTTAATGCTTAAATGGATAACTGTACCTAATCTAGAATGGTTCATACCACACAGATTAGACTACTAACTACTAGAAATCAGTGGTCAAGGAGTCAATGTGTACATATTTAAAATCATGCCTTAAGTGATTTTCAACTAAAAATTGTGCTTAAAATGCTCAGAGAGTAAAGAAAGTATTGTGTGTGGTAAGGATGGCAAAATGGCTAGGTGAAGTTATACATGGGCACACTCTGGCTTGATTACTAAACTGCCTTAAGAATAAACTTCAGCATGAAATATAAATTCAAAGAAGGCATTATTATTGGTCTGTAATGTAGAAGCATGGTTGTCAAAATAAATTTTTCCTCACTGAAAACACACACACATACACTCACACTCACATAATGATGGGGATTTACACAGACCCTGAAAAAGTTTCAAAACCAGGTTTTTACTTATCTGTCTTCTTTGTGGAGAGGAAAGGGTGACAGGCTGTTCAGCAGAGCTATTTGCCAGAGGCAGGTAAACTAAATGGGGAAAAAAATGGGTTGGAAAGAAAGAGTACTTCATTGTTCATGAGAAACGTTGAGGACAAAACATTTCTTTAAAAACTCTTTATAGCTTTTATCAAACAGTTACGGTCTTCGGAAAAGTCGCAGAACTATTTTGCCTTAAAGGCATTAATGTTAAATAGGACATTACAAACTGAAGAGAAAATTATTGCAAAGTTAAAACTGAATCACACAGGGCAGTTTGAAAAAGTTGCATTGAGTAATGAAATGATGAACATCTACCTGAATATTCTAAATTAGTTAAATTATGCTATGGCTTTCATGACATATTTTTATGGATACGCACTTGTTTTATCTTTTTATAAAAAAATGTCCTGTGCTAATCTATGCACATTTCCTAGTTAATGCCTGAATCAATAATCAGAGAACCTTAGAGCAGATATTCTGAACCAAGGGAAATTTTTGCCCATAAGGGGCTTTGCCAAAGTCTGGACATGTTTTTGTTGTTGCAACTGGGAAAAATGGTGGTATTGGCAGCTCCTGGATAGAGACCAGGGCTGTTGGTAAACATTCTCCAATGCACAGGATGGCCTCTGGCAAAAAAGAACTAGTCAGTCCCAAATGTCCATAGTGCTGAGGTAGAGAAACCCTGCTTTTTAGTAACATAAGATTATTAAAAATACAGTTTCTTAGGCATTGCCTCTAGCAGTTTGGATCTCAACAGCAGGAATGGAATTCAGGGATCAGCACCTGGTTATTTTCCTCAGGTTGCAGTCTCCTTGCCCGCTCAGGGCACATTTTGAAACACATCAAACTAAGTACTCAGATACTTCAAAGTCAAGTCAATATCACTATCTAACTTTCAAGAATGGTGCCTATGAGGAATTATCTATTTCAACAGGGCTGATCATTTAACTGCAAAGCCTAGTTGAACTTCCTGAATTGTATCCATAAAAGCAGCTTTAGGTCAGAAGCAAAGGCACCACCTGGGAATTTTAGAATCTTAAGGCCAATCCAGCACCAGATGCACAATCTGAATTTTCACAAGATCCCTGGCTTTTATGAAGCTTTAAATGAAATAATCAACCTAAAGTATTTAATTAGCATGTTTAGCATATTCAATCACTCTTACAGGTGGTAGTGCTGATGGTGATGGTAACAATAACAGTATAAATGGGGCAGCAAAGAGAGGTTGAAGACTGGACACAATCTAATGAAAAAGATTCCTAAAGAGATAAGAACTGATCTAGAGTATATTAGTTTTTTATTTCCTTGTAACAAATTGTCACAAATTAAGTAGCTTAAAATACCCATTATTATCTCATAGCCCTGTAGGTATGACTAGGCTTTATGCTCAAGCTATTATAAGGCTGAATGAAACCAGGGTGTCAGCCTGGCTTGTCTGGGGGCTTGAGGAAAAGACCCCTTTCCAAGCTCATTCTTCTTGTTAGCAGAGTTCAGTTCCTCCCGGCTGTAGGACTGAGGTCCCAGTCCTTGAAGGCTGTCAGCAGGGGGTGGCTCTCAGCTTATTGAAGCCACTCCTGTTCTTTGCCACATGGCCCCCACCATCTTCAGGTCAGCAGTAGTTCACTGAACTCTTCTCATACTTTGAATCTTTGAGTTTCTTTTCTGCCACTAGCCAGAGAAAAGTTCCTGCTTTGAAGGACTCATGCCAGTAGGTTAGGCCAACCAGATAGCCTCCCACTCTTAAAGTCAACTGTCCCATAAAATAACCTCATCATGCAAATAAAACCCATATATTTATATCCCCAGGAATTATGCAGAGGGTAGGAATCCTTAAGGACATGTTAAAATTCTGCTTTCTACATAGAGCCCTTCAAGTGAGAAGGACAGTCCCTGTGATTCTGGAAAGTAGAAGGGTGTAGGGAGAGATATGTGCTGGTAAATATAGTAATCTGGCTGTGGAGAATATCTGAAGTTCTGTATTTTATTTTTCAAGTAAGTGTTTTAGTTTTAGCTAAAAGTCAATGGGAAAGTTTCAGTTTAAAAGGTTAAAGGTGAGTGAAACAGTTTTAAAACAGCTGCTACAGACAATGGGGGAGAAGCATAACAGAAAAGAAAAGAAAGACGGTTGCTGGCCAGTGCTGAGATCCCAGCAGTGGCTGGAATACGGCTCAGGAAAGCAGAGGTGTTCTATCCAAGCACTGAGCAGTCAAGGACTGGAAGTTTCCTGATGTAAACACAGAGGCTGCCCAGAAACCAGCCTTCTCAAAGGAGAACCAGGTTACCACCAAGTTCAGCCAAGTACCCAGAGGAGAAGTTTGCTAAGTTATTTTCCCATTTTTACTTTAAAATGGATATGAAGTCAAGAGGATCACTTACTCTTTGCAATTCAGGATTGAATAGGGCTACACTGAATTAAAATTTGCAGAGATCCTTACAAGTCACAGGACGACACAGCTTCATCAGTTTGCCACAGGGCCATGTTCTTGTTGCCTGGTTAATAGTGAAGGCTCTCCTGAGAGATTCATGATGACAATGTTCAAACAATACAGAACAGAGGGAAAATGATTTCATCTTCCCTTACACTTTACTACAGATAAGAGATTGTGATGTATGAGACTGACAAAAATCAATGGGTGACACCTCACTTGCCATGTTTCACAGGCTCAATAGCTTTGGAAGGTTGCCCTTCGTCCTTCACACCTTCCACCCAGTGCACGTGGCTTCACAGTTAACAGACAGGGAAAGCTGTACATCTTGCCTGCATCACCCTCCTGGATATCAGGGACTCTACTGTGTGCAGTTTCAGTTTGCAGTTAGGTTGATGTTCTGCTTTGGTTTACTGCACAATTTGAGAACATGCTAAACAGCATCCATTATACAAATGTATTCTTTTACTGTAATTAAAAACCTTATGCTTGGGTTTCAGTAAAAAATATAAAGGTGGATTTAGAGAAAATCTATTATGGTTTTATACACAATAATACACAATATTTATACACAATAATCTCCTTTTACTCTGGGTTCAAATTTCTGGAAGGCTACTCTTAAAAATGGTTTTAAGACATTGTACACAATGCCTTGAAGAACAGCTGTTGTTTGGGAATGAACCAGTGAGGAACTGCAGGACAAAGCTCCACGTGTCTGTTTCCTTTAAGATAAATGTCTTTACAATGAAAAAATATAAAAATCTATGAATGTTGCTTCTCATGTTATGTGAAACAGGTCACTATTCACAAGTTGGAATCATACCTGGTTTTGATGCTTTGCCTTAAATCTAAATATTTTCTGGGTTTTGCTTATGTTGGATCAAGATTGCATATATAAAGTATAATGAAATGAATATCTTTGGCATCTATCCAGGATTGTTTAGATGTGATCCCAAGAAATCCATTATTATGGAGGGAAATAAAGCTACTGATATTGATAAATGCAAACGAGTACCGTTCAGTACTTTCCGTAAGTGTTCACCATATGTCAGGCGTTCTGGTGAGTCCTCATTTAGTTTTCTCAGTTTAACAAAATGGTTATTATTATCCCCATTTTCTAAAGGAGGAAGGTGAGCCTCGGAAGTGTTGAACTACCTTAGCAAATCCAGTGGGATATTTGAAATTTGTGTCCAAAGTCTACTTCATATTTTTCCCGTAAAGAAAAGGCATGTTGCATCACTTCTCGGTTCAAAAGCCCCTAATAACTGTCCCCTCCCTCGGTAACACCCTGCATCATGCCAGTTTTCCCCGGGGCAGATCCTGAGCTAGCTCTTGTTTTATTTCTGCCGCTTGCCTTCCCCTGACTCGCTCCGTTCCACAGACTCGGCACCCTTGCTTCTCTGCCTTTTGCGGGGCTGGGTTTTCTCTCCCTGAATTCTCTTTCCAAGGACACCAGCATGGCTTACCTCCTTACCTCTCTGAGTAAAAATATTTTTACTCAAGTTTCAGCTTAAGCCTTTAATTTCTTCTCTTAATCTGCTTTATATATTTATGTATTTGTTTACTGGTTTGTTGTCTGCATTCTCTCCTTTCTGCCTGAGAACAGGACTTCTTTTGCTCAGTGCTATTCCCTTATGCTTAGAACAAAGTATATCATATAGTAGTCATTCCAGTATTGTTGAATGAATATATGAATTATTAACATTTTATGCATCCAAGGAGAGCATGCATTAAGTGACTGGGTCTTGATAGGTTCGAATTCAGTTTAGGAAGGTTTCAGAGGAATTTGTTGCCAACTCCCAGTTCAGGGAGAGTTTTATAGAGCAAATATAATCTTCAGGGACAGATTAAAGGGTTTGTTTCCCTTATTTTAAGATAATAAGGGCAGGACTAAGACCAATATTAGAAAAACCACTCAGGTTTGGATGAATTCAGCAGAATGTTTCCAAGAAGAAACCAGTGAGCAAATTTCTCTGAGTTGAATGAATAGAAAAGGAGAAGGGAAAAGGAACCCAGAAATGGAGGGGTTACTTAGAGCAGCCTTCAGTGCATGGTCAAGAAGAGGGAGAGGAGTTTGAAATCCTCCTCAACTGAATTTGAGCATATCAAGGCCCAGTCACATAACACATGTTCTCCTTGGATGTGTAAAATGTTATTAATAATTCATATATTCATTCAACAATACTGGAATGGCTACTACATGATGCACTTTGTTCTAAGCATAAGAGAATAGCACGTAGGGCTGTCAACATCTACAGGCGGTCTAAGTGGAAGATGCAGTGACACAGCGAGCATTCAGGTGAGGAATTGCCCCAGCAACGCTGCTGTTTCCTGGAAAGGGTGTAGCTTTAGGCTACTTTTCTGGCAAGCGGAGTCTGAAAGGCCAAGGATCGGGTAACCCCAGGGGAGGAGGAGGAGGACAAAGAGAACTGGCAGTTTGTTTAGATGGTCCTCCAAGTCAGACAGTCCTTTTAACCCTTGCGTGCACTGTCTTTAAAGTACTACAGACACCCACAAGACGCTTTTACTTGATATCCTTATGTAACTTTTATAAATAAGGAAATTATGGTTCAGAGAAAACTAAGGCACCGGACAAAGTCGCTCAGTCAGTAAGGGGTTCAGACCCAGATCTGCCTCTTTGCCAAGCTCATTCCTGCTTTCTCTCTCTGTTTCTCTCTTATTCAATATTCTGTGGGGTTTTTATTTTAGATAATTGGAATTTGCCAATGTAACATATGCCAAAAGAAGAAAATTAATAAAATGTGCATCCAAGAAAAAAAATCAAATATTCCAGTGGTTAGCTTTTATTTTTGTTCAAGTATTCAGCACAGTTTGCCTTTTGCAATACTTGGTTGTTGTCTTCTTCCTCGCTAGATCATCCATCCACCGAAGGCTGTGGTTCTCACACATCTCCATTTCTCCCACACTTAGCACAATTTTTATACACAGAAGATATTACAATTATCTGCTGTGAAAACACTTCAAATTATATAAACATGGCAAAATATGGAGATATTATGGAGGAATCTTGCTAAAATCATCACTGCTGTAGAGAGGTTAGTCTTGGTTATAAGATTTAGAATATCTAAAAATATCTAAAAATAGAAATATATACTTTCTATTAATGTATAGATAAAATAGGTGATTTTAAGAGTATACAATTCATGGCAACTTTTCTACCCTTAGAATATACTGCTTTTGTGTTTTTTTTTTTTTATCAACTCTAACCTCTTTTGCTTTATAACTCAACACCTTTGCAAAGGAAATCTTTTGTAATTCATGTTTAGAGAAAATACACAGACTTTCCATTCATGTGATCCAAGTCAGAGCATCTTATGATCATCTGCACATGGGCCAAGATGCTGCTTCTCTGAAGCCTGGCCAGTGAATCATGTCTACGCTGCATGCTGATCTCCATGGTGATGAGGTTGTGCCTTCTCTGAAGATGAATGGCTCTTTCAAATGGTAGCTCTGCAGGTGGAATTTACTGAGAATGCAAATGTCACAAAGAGAGATTGTCTTTTGATAATGATGGGCCATTTCATTCATTCTGTTTTTTAATGATGAATGGATGGATCCATAAATTAAAACCATGACATGAAGTCATAAACCTATTTTTCTTTCAAGACGTCTGCATTGAATTATTTTTAAAGTCCCTTGTGGCTTTTGTGGATGTTTGGGTTCTGCTCCAGGGCTTCTGTTGTACTGTCTTACACATTCACTAAGGAAAAATTATATCAGTTGCTACAAATGTGTTCTTCAAAAAATACTTTTTATTAATGCAGTAGTAATAAATACTAAAAACCAAGACCCTAAGGCCAGCAGAGAGACCAAAAGTGTTGTTTGGAAAATATTGTTTGCTTGTCTTGGCAGGCTTGTATTCTCACTTTCAGAAATTGTTCAGGAGTGCAAATGTATCGGATACAAGAAGCAGGCCTATCCAAACGAGTGATGATCTTTCTACTTAATGTTTTCCTTCACCATATTTTGTGTGGCTTTCTGTCAGTTTTATTGAGGTATAATTTACATACAGTGAAATTAGCCTCTTGTAAATAGCTATTTATGAGTTTTGACAAATGTACACAGTTGGGTAATGACTACTAGATTAATAATTCAGAATATTTATGTCATCCCAAAAAGGTCTCTGGTGTGCCTTTGCAGTCAGTCCCCTCCTGCCCAATTTAGTGGCCACTGACAGCCACCACACTGGTTCCTGGCCACAGTTGTGCCTTTCTTATCACAGTTGTGATTGAATGTAGTATCTGGAAATAGTGCACACTCTTGTGTTTCTGGCTTCTTTCACTCTGCATCCTTTTTCCGAGGTTCACCCATGTTGCTGCATATATATCAGAGATGCACACCTTTTTACCAGTAAGCAGTATTCTATTATATAGATGTACTTAATTTAGTTATTTGTTTACTAGCTGATGGATATTTTGGTTGTTTCACAATTTGAGTGTTATAAATAAGTCTGTTTCAAACAATTCAATCCATGCTTTATGGGCACACATAGTTTTATTTCACCTGGGTAAATATCTAGGAGTGGAATTGCTGGGTAAATGTATTATAAATGTATGTTTGACTTCATAAGAAACTGCTAAGATGTTGCTTCACCTGTTCAATAGTGTTCGGCATTGTCAGTTTTTTAAATTTTAGCCATTCTAGTGGGCATGCAGTGTTATCTATTTTGGTTTTAATTTGTATTGCTCTAATGAATAATAGTGGTGAACATCTTTTCATGTGCCCCTTTATTCATCCATACATCCTCTTGGGGGAAGTGTCTGTTCAACTCTTTTGTCCCTTTGGGGGACAGTTTATCTTCTTACATCATTTATTTTCAATGTATCCAGTGAAACAAAGAAAGCAACATAAAACTGGTTTCAAAATACTGACTTTCACCTGGCTGCTGCCCCCTCAGGTATGTGACCCCAAAACCAGATGGAGTCACTGAACTCCCGAGGCCTGGGGACTAACTCTTGAATACAACTTTGAGAATTAGAATTTGGAACAGCTAAAATGATAGACTACATTATAGGGCTCTTTAAATACAAATCTCATTCTTTCCTTAAATCTAAAACTATCTCTAAGAAACCCCAGAGAAAGCATTTCTCTTTCTTTCTTGGTCATGTCACATCTGGAAATGAAGAGTGGTTTCTATGCAAAATTATATTTATTAATTCACTGAGAATACTTCAGTGGCTTATTAGTCTATTCCTAATGGTTTTGTATACCTCACTGGCATGATTTCTGGATATAGTATGTTAATAACTTCCTGTAAGTAAAACTGAAAAATATACTGCCCAGAAGCAAGAACAGCGTAATCAAATCACCAACCAGAAGGCATCCTGTGTATGCACTTCAACAGCAAGTATAAAGCAGGTTGCTACAAAAATTACAGTTTCAACAAGTTGATGTCAGAAACCTGACTGCTCATTACAGTGAAAGATGGGTAGTTCCATTAGTTCAGTAATCTAAGCCAAAGTACATAAATTAGGAATATTCTAAACAGCATGTGAATGTAGGAATGAAACATGATTTTTAAACAGGTTAAGCTATACACCAGGCAGAAGTTACAGATTAGAGCACTTACTTCACAATTTAAACTGCACTGGATCCATTCTATCAATGGCAACCCTTGCAAAAGTGTTATTTTTCTAAGAATTCTGTTGGCTTCATAAAAAATATTGAAAAACTACCTTCTTTCTCCATGCCTTGAAACAACTATTTCCCTCCATCGCCAGTCTACCTCAGCCCCACTTTGCTGTGAATGGTAAAAGGTCAGAGTACAGATCAGTTCATAGGGATTACAGAATGCAAACTGATTCCAAACTTCTCAATAGATCAATCCATTTCTCTTCTCTGATGACCTTTTTCAGCAGTCATTCACTCTCATTCACAAATAAGGGGACACACTTTGAGATTCTCAGGAACATTTGTAATCCAACTTCTCTACATCTCAAATATTAAAATGCATTCACAACCAAAATTTACTTCTAATAAGGGGTCTGAGACCTGAAGAGACTGAGAGTTTTTTCTATGTCCATAATTTTGTTCACACATGAGGAATACAAGACGAATGCTTACACTGTTTCTTTTTGCCTTTTTTGAATGAGATTCAGAGGCAAAATAACTAAAATATAGGAGAGATGAGGCATGAATTTTGTCCAAGCACTTAGCGTCATGCTTAGTACATATTAGGCAATCAAAAAGTTTCTGAACGCTGGGCAGTGTCTCAGGGTCTCGTCCTTCTCTCCCCCAGGACCTGTCAAGTTTTTAGTATTCATTCTCCAAGATAAAAAAATAGCATCGAGGTTCTGCAGACTGTCTTCTGCTGAATTATGACTCACTAAGTAGAACTGAGTGTGACCTGCTGGGTGAGAAAGACCATGACAAATCTGGTCAAATGACAGAGTCAGAGAAGCTGGGTTAGAAGAGTTGGAAATCTGCTATTAATTCCTGTAATTTCCTAGGGAAATTATTTAACCTTTTTCAGACTTCATTTCTAATCATAAAAGGAAGACTATAATATCCTTATAATAACTGGCAAAGTATGGGCATGGACCAATAAGAGTGGATGCCTCAACCCTCAGAACAGACGCTGCTCATCACACTATGTGGATAGTTCTTGTCCTCGATTTATTTCCACCTCAGGTGTGTTACTAGCCTCGAAAGATATCATTCATATAAAGTATTTAACACAATGTGAAGCACTAGTAGTCATTCAGTAAAGGTTGCCTAATAATACGTTATTTTAGGTTGTTTGGGTTGGTACGTATTTTACTGTATCTAGAAGCAACTTATCAGCGCTTGCAGCAGACCTAAATTTTGGCACCATGTAGTTATTATTTCTCCTGATTTTCTCTTTGCACAATGTGGTTGTTTCTGTTTTACTCCTTTCTTTCCCCAAAGCTTTCCTCTTTCTAGTCATTAAACCTCTGTTCAAACATGTTTTCCTTTCTTGATTTATAGTTACCTGTATATTTATTTTACTATATGCATTATATATGATTCTTATAAACAGCAAATTCTTTGCAAAATGCAGCATGGAATAAGGGAATAAAGGAATGCACATGGATCTTCTATGAATGGCTGGTTGGCTGTTGGTTTCTGAGAAGTATTATGGAAACAGACCTCAGTATAATTCACCTACAACATGCACTCACCTTATCTTCTGAAAGATTCTTTCTGTGAGATCCAATCACTGAAGAGTTTACTTGGGAATTTGGCCATAATCTTTCTCATATAATGAAGAGACTCAGTGTTTTGGAGAATTGAATTTTGCTCTTTTACAGAATTTACTTCAGGATGTGATTTGTTGTAGGAAGAAATATCAGTGATTTTAGGCAAAAATGAAATTTTCAATTGTGTTCAGGCAATGGGCTTGTAATCAAAATCTCCATTATGCAAACATGGTAGTATTGCTATTATTTTTACCTAAAGCCTGGCAAAGAAGGACCTGTGACTCTTTAAAACTGAAGGCAAGCCTCAGAGCTCTGAACCCACATCCTCAGAGTGAAATGCACAGCCCCAAGAAGGGGAAACTTCCCGAAGTGGCAAGAAAATATTTGTGGAGTCCGGCAGGGAAAAGTGCCAAATTAGCTTACCATGGAAACTATTCTTTGACAGTGCAGAATCTTTATCATCTCTGTCCAATGAGATGAGTTACATTTTTTTCCCCTCTTCTGTTTCTAAAGTGGATTTTCAAAATTTATGTTATTCTTCTTAAAACTTCCATCACTATATTTTGATGTCTTTTAATTCATATTTTGGATATTAGGTAACTCTCTGTTCATGAGGAAACACCCTGAAACTATCAAATAGGAAGCATCATGATTCAGCAGTCCTGAAATTAAAGGTGAAGGCGGTAGGAGAAAAGAATTCCCTTTAGAAAGTGGGGAATTACAGCTTCAATTTTATAAGGGCAGTTGGTTTATGTGAATGCAACATCTAAAATATCATGTTTGAAAAAGAGAATGCACGGACATTGGGCAGTCAATGAGTGACTGTTGTTTCCAAGCACAACTTCCTCCTTCTAATAACTGAACTACCTTTTCTATGAGAAATCATTCTGTGCAACTTTGCTAGTCTGTGTGCACACTCCTACAGCAGTACACAAGTGACCCAGGCCTGGCCAGTAATAGTGCCACACCTCACACCTCCCTGGCCATAATGATTGTTTGAGAAAACAGCACATGACTGAAGCAGGGTAGGTCAGGCTGCTCCTTGCCAATTCTCTGCAAGAGCCCAAGGTTAAGGTACCCTATTGCTTCTGGGTCAACATAATTGGTATGATATGAATTTTGACTGTTAGAAGACATAATAAATTCAGGAGAAGACAGAAAAGTTTTAACCTAGATTCTGTCAGGCTTGGAGCCAGATACGGCCTTGGTCTTTTCTATATGTGAGACCTGCTTGGAGGATGGGGGGTGGGAGAGGGAGCCTATAGCACGATTCATCTCACATTATTTGGAGTCCTGCCCTTCAGGACCAAGGGAGCCTTGACTGACATGAGGAGGAAGGAGTGGGATGAGGACACCAGTGACCAAGGGGTTCAGCTGAAAAGCAGAATGCAAAGCAGGCAAGGGATCCATGTTTGACCAATCAGCAGGGAAAGGAAGTGTTAAACAGGAGTTATGTTGAGATTAGTGAATTCTCATGGGTCATCTTATAAATGTTCACTGTTTTCTGCAGCAGAAGTAAAGGACAAAAAATAGAAAGGATGAGAGATATTAAGAAAAAGAAAAAAAACAATTCCTGTAATAGAGCCAAAGATAAAACAAGTCCAAGTTTATAGTAGTCATACGGAGTCATAACCTCCTAGTAGTTGAACCCAAGTCGGAGATTGCCCTTACAAAGGCAAGATATTCACATTCACACTGTCATTCACGTAAGAAAACTGTCTTTGGCATTCCAGAGTGTTCTTTCTATTCTTACCAAGGTGAAATGAGATAAATTCAGTGCTTTGTTCAGGCTTACATCTGAGGCATCTTTTCCTTTGAGCTGCTGCATATGATGTTCACCTTTAGATCAAACCACTAAAAGCAATAGGCACCCTCATATCACACTGCAGTTTCTTGGTACATTTGCTCAAATATCTAGAAAAAAATATTATACATACAATTTAAGGACATATTTGTTTTTCTTTTGTGGTTACATGAGAAAACTGTTGCTATTGACTCAGAGGAGAAAAATAATCTGCTCTAAATTAGGACAGAATAGCTTTAACATTATTACAATTCTTGAAAAAAATGGGATAGGAAGAAGCCCATGCAATCTGATTCAAAGATAACCCCCCTGGGATGAGATAGATGTTCAGGGTATGGCTACCAGTAAGCAATGGAAAAAGTCCTCAGGCAGGCTGACATTATCCAGCAATGTAGCAACAGGTGGCATGTGGTGATCCAGAGTCAGTATTGGGAAGGTCCCTGCAAGCAGACAGGGCTGAGCAGGTACATATTCTCAGGGATGGAGAGTAGGAATGCAAGGACACACTGTGAAGACAGGCAAGTACTTAATGTCATCAGGGAGAAGGGATGGGAAATGCTGGGCCTGGGATTTAGGACTCTAGCCTCCTACAGGGGAAGTACAGAATTTGAGTCTTACTGGAACTGAGGTGCCCAGTAGCTTATTGATATAAGAAACTTGGACTAGGAAAAAAAAGGATAGGTTAGAGACCCAGATTATTAAAATGATTGTATAAGGCCAAACCAGAAAGAAAAGAACAAGGGACATTACTTCGGTCACTTCAACATAGAGATAAAGGTCAAAAGCATGATAATAAATAGTGTTAACAAAAAAGTTAATATCTATCAATTATCTAATGTATGCCTTGCACTATGTTGTTATATAGATAATATTTGATTTTTAAAGATTAGCTCATGACAAGGTTTAAGGAATGCTATACCTCAAAATACAGCACCATGGCCTATTAAGTATTTGAAGTTGAAGGGATCTGAGAAATGACTTGTGCAGGTTGGACTTTCTGACCTTCCCCATGAAGGTCATCAAACCCTCCTGTGAGAGGCACCCTCCCTGTACCAGAAGAAAGCAACATTCTCATCTCCTAGATGCCTAGACCAGGCAGTGTTGCTTCCCCCAGTTTACTACATTTAGTTCATACCTATTTTTTTTGACACTATCACATTTTTCCACATCTTTCCACTCTTCATCAAACCTCCCATTATAAATAGATTTAACCTCTTCTTTGCATCCTCTTTTTCCTCTCAAGTAAAACTTATATTCAGTGTGCATGCTTTCCTCTTGTTAATCTGTCTTTTGTTATGAGGACCTAGCTGAGAACTTAGAAGAGTAGAAGATTAATATATTTTTCCACCTCTGCACCCATGATGTACAAATTATTATTACTCTTTCACAGCTGTGGACTCTCCTGAACCAAGGTGACCTTTCCCAGGCTGGGAGGGGAAAACCATCCTGCAGCTGTGCCCACACCGCTTCTGTTACCACCTCCACCAGTCCTATCTCCTGGTCATGTTCCAGCCCCTTCTGAAACAAAATCTCAGGGTACACATTTCAGGGAGGAGCAAGGTGGCGACCAGGGAGAAAGACGGGAGAAGGTTGCCCAGTAAAATGTCAGGGGCGCCCGCTCTCCGTGCCGCGCATGTGCAGGCCGCCTCCTGAGGGTGAGTGCGTCTTTGAATTTTGTACCTAGTGTGCTTTGCTTTCCCTGTATGAGTCCTGCCCCTGGATGTGAATCATCAGCCTCTACCGCAACAGCAAGAGAACTGGGGAAGGTACATTTATTTTAAATTTAGGGTTTTGTTTTGTTTTGAAGTTAGTTTTATTTGTATGAAAATGCCAAATTGTGAAGAGGGCATCTAAAAAATTTTTGTACAATTTCTCTTATTGTTTGAGGTACAAGATCTACTAGCTTTTCCAAAATTTCTTGGCTCTATATTTACAAACTCTCTCCAATCTTTTTGTTTGCCTGCCAATCAGGCAAAACTTGTCTCTTTCTGGTACTATCTTACTCACAGCATGGAGCAGCAGCCAACACACACTCATATTCTAGCTCTTTCTCGCTAGTTCTCCTAGATCTATGGGCTTGTGCGGCACTTCGCACTCCTTTCTAGATACTGCAGGTCATAATTCCATCAAATGTGAAACTGACAGAACATCGTGTACAGTTCTCCAGATCGCAGTGCCAGGCGGTTGGCTTGTTGCCTGCAGTCAGCAAGAAGTGAAAAAGGACACACGAACACTGGGTCCCGGCAGGTGCAGTGGGTCAGGCCAGCAGGTAACTAACACACATCACATTCCACTGGGCAGAGTTTCTTTTCATGGCCTCCTTTAACTGCGAGGGATATTTGGAAATACAATCTTGCATACATAGAAGAAGAAAGGTGATTTTGAGGCAAGTTAGCTATTTCTCAGATAGCATTAATCACATCATATAATTAATGTTATGCCACAATTATAAAATGACTTGCTTACATGAAAATTATGTATGTTTGGAAGTATACAAAAAGGGTTAGTACTTACAAAACCTTTGAATAGGTGTGTATGAAGGAAATATAAAGAATGGATTAAACACTGTTAATATTCAGAAGAATTTGGATCTCAGGGTGTTTCTTCTTTCTTAAATAAATCTCTTTAAACTTCTGATTCAATTTAAAAGGACTAAAATCACAAAATTACAAATCATAGATGATCTAAGCAAAGAAATCCAGTAGAAGCCTCTCTATTTAAAGGATATGTTTATCATCAAAAATGTAGTGAATGAACATACATTTATATAATTTTGATTTTTTAATCAACTTTTTCCATGAATCCACCACAAACTGGTATTCACTATGCTGGTAAAGAGGACATCTACTCTATTTAATATTCATTAATGTTTTCTTCATTTTTGTAAAATGAATGTTTATAGCCAAAATTTTAGGTATTCTGAAATGGTTTTTCTTAAGTGGCAAAAAAAGCATACTTAAAAGTTTCATCTTGTTAAGTATAATAATATTAGCTAATCTATACCCATAAGAGGACTAAATGTTTTCAAATGGGGTGATCCTTTCATTTGGGGTGTTGTTTGATACCCTTAGGAGGCAGATGAAATGATCTGATGGATGGATGAATATTTATGCCTGAGAAATCATAAATTTATTTAAATTTTTTGGAACCCCGGGAACATTTATCCTGGAGCTCCAGGACAAACAACTCTGCCAAGTCACAGACTGAAAATCTGGATGGCAAGTTGTTTTTACCTTTGCCATTGATATGTGATCTTTGATAATTTTCATATTGCTTATTTTTTCATTTCTGAAAAAATAAGACCTAGTAAACAATGCCCTTTTATAGGAACTGCTGAAATCAGTAATCATTAAATACTTGTTAATGCTTAGCAAATAAAAAATGTAATAAATATGTTCCTCTAACAATTAATTTTCAAGTGAGGGATTTTTTTCCCCCAAACAGCAACTTTTTCATAGAAAATCTGTGATTCCCACCAATATATATCCCACTTCAGATATTTTTTGATTTATGTCTTTCAAGCACTTGCTGAGAAATTCAAATCCCACATGAAAAGATTTCTGTCTGATTTGTAAGCCTCTCAACCTCGGATCTTATAAAACACTGCTTGCTCTCAATCAATATTCTTTTGAATCAGCCAAGATATTTACTGCCAAATGGAGGAATGTGTGCATAACCACCTTGTGACAAGAGATATGCTAGTCTTAACTCTAAAATAGTTACATTTGAGTTGCACTGAGTTTGTAGGTCTAGTGTTGCTAGAAATCAGAGTCACAGATTTTAGAACTTCATGTGATTAAAAAATTAAGTATTCCAACATGCAGTTCTCCATTATCATACGGAATAAATGACATAAATGGCATTAGTCCCCCAACTGTATTAGTATACAACTTGAAAATTTCCCCCCAGTTTCTCATACAGGTGTCCCCTTTCTATAGCTTGTTCGGATTCAGAGTGCATGACAGGCATTTCATCTAAAGGAGCTGGTATTTCAGACTCTAATAGTCAGTCATAGTTAATGAGTCTTCCTGAATAGCAGTATTGTCAAATATTGATCTAAAATTATGCTTTTATTATTATCATTTAGCCACAACCAAAACAAAATTAAGACAATAGTTTTTTCCCCTTCATTCTAAAAAAAATTTACGTATAATACACGATGTGAGAATATGCAGGAGAACAATATTCCTTTGTTGTTAGTAGCTTAACTGAAGAATAAAAGCGAAATGCTAGTTTTTTACACTTTGTTAGAAGAGGCAGTAATAGCTAATATATTCCCACAGTATCTGTCAAGTGCTTAAAAGTAACAAGTTTACCCCCAATTAAATGAATGTCAGATGAAGGATAGTCACTGTGAAAGACAAATAATGTCCCCGTGAGTGAATATGGCCACATCCAAATCCCCCATACCTGTGAATATGTTACCATACTTGATAAAAAGGACTTTGCACATAAACTAAGTATCTGTGATGGTGAGATTATTCTTGATTATCATAATGGGTCCAATATAACCAAGAGTTCCTGTAGAAGAGAGGAAGGAGGGGTCAGAGTTGGGGAAGAAGATGTGACTGGTGGAAGCACCTGTGAGAAGGGGTGGGGTAGTGACTGATTGATTCGTTGTTGACTTTGAAGCTATAGAAAGGGACCTGGAGCCAAGGAATGCAAGTGGCCTCTAGAGCTGGAAAAGACAAGCAAATGGATTTCCCCTAGAAACTCCAGAAGAAACTCAGTCTTAATGACACCTTGGTTTTAGGACTTCTGACCTCCAAAAGTGTAAGATCATTAATTTGTGCTGTTTGAAGCCCCTGAGTGGGTCGCTTGTTGTAACAGCATTAGGAAACTCTCACAGTCACTCTGGGACTCCTCCACATTTCAACATTTATAAATCTTTAGTGGAAACTTAATTGCTAAATACAGAAGCTTTTTAGCTTAAGTGTGTTTAAGTTCAGATGAGATTTGAGATAGATTTAAAGTTTTAGACTCTGAAAATTATTCCTAAAATGGTACTCCAATATAGCAATTAAGTAGAAATCTACCTATATACATTTATAAAATTATGTATCATATGTAAAATTGCATATATATTTTCACATAAATGATGAATAATAATAAAATAATGGAAATTACTAAGTTTTTTTTAAACATTGACAGTAATAAGACATTATAGTAAATATATAAAATCAAGAATAAATAAATGTTTAGTGTTCATAAAATCATGAGTTTTTCTAATATTCCTGGCATACTAAATGTTAAATTCATTATATAGTAAAACAATTTTTTGATTTTGTGATAATTTTAGGTTACAAAGATAATAAAAGAGTTAACAAAGATAATAGAGTTCCTGTATATTATTCACCCTGCTTAGCCTAACGTTAACATTTTACCTACATATATTTACCAAAATGAATAAATTAATATATGTATACTATTCTTAATTAAACCAGGTACTTTATTCAGATTTGACTAGTTTTCTCATTAATGTGTTTTCCTGTTCCTGGATCCAATCAGGGATACCACACTGCCTCTACTCAACGTGTTTCCTTGCTCTCTGATCTGTACAAGTTTCTCACCATTTCCTTGTTTTTCATGACCTTGACACTTTAGAAGAGAACTACATAGGTATTCTGTAGAAAGCCTACCAATTTGGTTTTGTCTTATTATTTTCTTATTATTAGACTAGGATTATGGATTTGGGGAAAGAGCACCACAAAGTGGTGCCTCTCACTGCATCACCTCAGAAAGTACATGCTATCAGTAATATCAATTATTGCTATTGATGTTGACCTGGACCACTTGGTAAGGTGGTGTATGCCAGGTTTCTGTATAGAGTATTTTCCCTACATCTGGAGGTGGGGACATAAGTTCTGCAAGGAATGGAACAAAAGAACTCATGGCAATATGTTAGAACCACCATATGATTAATAAATATTTTGGGGAGATACTTTGAGGCTATACAAAAATCCTGTTTCTCCTTAAAGTTTTTCCTGCTTATCTTTTTATTTAATTAATTAATTTTGTTGTCATCAATCTGCAATTACATGAAGAATATTATGTTTACTAGGGTCCCCCCTTCACCAAATCCCCCCCCAAGCCCCATTACAGTACTGTCCATCAGCATAGTAAGATGCTGTAGAATCACTACTTGTCTTCTATGTGTTGCAACAGCCCTCCCCATGCTCCCACCCCACATTATACATGCTGATCATAACGCCCGCTTTCTTTTTCCCCACCCTTATCCCTCCCTTCCCTCCCTTTCTCCCCAGTCCCTTTCCTTTTGGTAACTGTTAGTCCATTCTTAGGTTCTATGATTCTGCTTCTGTTTTGTTCCTTCAGTCTTTCTTTGTTCCTATAGTCTTTGGGTTTGAGGTGAGTCTCTTGTAAGCAGCATAGAGATGGGTCTTGCTTTTTTATCCATTCTATTACTCTGTGTCTTTTGATTGGTGCATTCAGTCCATTTACATTTAGGGTGATTATTGAAAGATATGTACTTATTGCCACTGTAGGCTTTAGATTCGTGGTTGCCAAAGGTTCAAGGTTAGCTTCTTTAGTATCTTACTGTCTAACTTAGCTTGCTTATTGAGCTATTTTAAACACTGTCTGGTCATTCTTTATTTTTCTCCCTTCTTATTCCTCCTCCTCTATTCTTTATATGTTGGTTGCTTTATTCTGTGTTCTTTTGTGCTTCCTTTAACTGCTTTTGTGGGTAGTTGATTTTATTTTTTGCCTTTAGTTAGTATTTGGTTGGTCTGCTTTCTTTGCTGTGATTTTATTTTCTCTGGTGACATCTATTTAGTCTTAGGAGTGCTCCCATCTAGAGCAGTCCCTCTAAAATACCCTGTAGAGGTGGTTTGTGGGAGGCAAATTCCCTCAACTTTTGCTTGTCTGGGAATTGTTTAATCCCTTCTTCATATTTAAATGATAGTCGTACTGGATACAGTATTCTTGGTTCAAGGCCCTTGTCTTTCATTGCATTAAATATATCATGCGATTCTCTTCTGGCCTGTAAGGTTTCTGTTGAGAAGTCTGATGATAGCCTGATGGGTTTTCCTTTGTAGGTGACCTTTTTCCTCTCTCTAGCTGCCTTTAAAACTCTGTCCTTGTCCTAGATCTTTGCCATTTTAATTATTATGTGTCTTGGTGTTGTCCTCCTTGGGTCCTTTCTGTTGGGAGTTCTGTGTACTTCCATGGTCTGATCGATTATTTCCTCCCCCAGTTTGGGGAAGTTTTCAGCAAGTACTTCTTCAAATACACTTTCTATCCCTTTCTCTCTCTCTTCTTCTTCTGGTACCCCTATAATGTGGATATTGTTCTTTTTGGATTGGTCACACAGTTCTCTTAATATTGTTTCATTCCTGGAGATCCTTTTGTCTCTCTCTGTCAGCTTCTATGTGTTCCTTTTCTCTGGTTTCTATTCCATCAATGGCCTCTTGCATCTTAACCATTCTGCTTATAAATGCTTCCAAAGATTGTTTCACTTCTGTAATCTCCCTCTGGACATCATCCCTTAGCTCTTTTATATTTCTCTGCATCTCCGTCAGCATGTTTATGATTTTTATTTTGAATTCTTTTTCAGGAAGACTGGTTAGATCTATCTCCTTCTCAGGTGTTGACTTTGTGATTTTGTCTGCCTCAAATTCTGCCTTTTTATGGCAATAGAGATAGTTGGCTGGGAGAACATCCCTTCTTGTTGTTTTGTGGCCTTCCTCTCATGGTTATGAGCTTTATTTTTAATTCTTTTTCAGGAAGACTGGTTAGGTCTATCTCCTTCTCAGGGTTTGCTTCTGTGATCTTGTTCTGTATCAATTTCTTCTGCTTTTTCATGGCAATAGATATATTTGTGGGGAGCTGGTGCATGTGTTGGGTAAGAGAAAGTCCCTTCTTGCCAGTTTATGGTCTTCCTCTCCTGGGAGAACAGCGGCCTCTAGCGGCTTGTGCTGGGAAGCTGTGTGCAGACGGGGCTTCTGATCTTGCCCTGCTGCTATGGAGTTTATTTAGCTCTGCAGTTGCTGTGGGCGTGGCTTGCTTCAGGCTGCTTCTCCAATATGGCAGAGCCGCATCAGAGCGGGAACAGGTGGGAGGCTGTTTATAGTGGTGAGGGGCTTCCAAGCTACGCTGAGGGGGTTCAGGCACCCAGAGTTCCCCGGGATTCCCAGCTGCTGGGCTAAGTGTCCTGGGGCACAACCGTCCAGCTGTGGAGTCCCTGTCCCTTTAAGACTTTCAAAAAGCACTCGCTTTTCTTTGTCCCAGGGGTGCCAGCTGCGGGGACCCTCTCACAGTTCTTGCTGCCCTGTTTCCCTAGTTTCCAGCACCCCACGCACACACTGTGTCTGCGCTCTGGTGCGGATGGCTAGGGCTGGGTGTTCAGCAGTCCTGGGCTCCCTCCGCCTCCTCGCTCGACTCCTCTCCTCCCACTGGGAGCTGAGGTGAGGGGCATTCGGATCCCGCCGGGCCTCGGCTTGTATTTTACCCCCTTTGTGAGGCACTGGATTCTCGCAAGTGTGGATGTGGTCTGGTTGTTGTCCTGTGTCTTCTGGTCTCTCTTTTAGGATTAGTTGTATTTGTTGTATTTTCAAAAATATATATAGTTTTGGGAGGAGATTTCTACTGCTCTACTCATGCTGCCATCTTGGTTCTCTACCTCCTGCTTATCTTAACATTTGTCAATGAATCTTCCTGCAGCAATTGTTACTGAGGTGTTCTAGTGGTGATTTTCTATTTCTCTCATTCCTTCCATATTTTTTTAATTTGGAATTTTTTTCAAGAAAGATTTGTCTCTTTCCTCCATTTATTTATTTACTCAACCATTTATTAATATCAATATTATATTATACTGATATTAATATATATAACATTAAAATTAATTATGTTAACTAATATATAATATTAATGCTATTAATATGATAAATGGAAAGTAACACACTGAAAAAAATTTAGGCAATACTCTAAAAATTTCATGCATATCAAAATCATTTGAGGAACTTGGTAAAATGAAGATTCCTGGCTCTCCCCCTTTTATTTGTATATTAGCAGGAATGTGATAGGGTATGAAATTGACATTTTAACAAATATGTCAGGTGATTTTGATACCTGCACATGAAAAAAGTTTGAGGCATCTATACACCACTTGGAGTAAATATCAATAATATCACTTGTAACTGTTTAATATATGTGAAAATATAGTACTTGAGCTTCCTTTTTTTTTTTTTAAACCTGTCAGTATATGGATTTGGCTGGACACTGATTAGAAAATCATAAGGAAAAATGTTTTAAAAGGTCACATTAAGTAGAAGTTATGCATGTTTTAAAATTCAATGTTACATCTGCTTTATTTAATATAATCATTGATTAGGTAAGTAAAAAGAGTAAAAATCCTATCTATTAAACTTGGAATAATATAACATTGAAGAGTTCCAGGAGTAACAATTCAGTAAGAAAAACCACACAAAAAAGAATACATGATAAATTCCTAGGGTGAGGATAATTTTCATCTTTTCAAATACTTTATCGATCTCTTTGTAGCATTTGGTAGGTATAACCAAGGGTTGGTTGCAAGAGGCAGTCACTCACTCACTCACAAGGAGCTTTAATGAGAATTATAAATGGGTTTGAGCTCTACCTCTTCCTTCTTCCTAGAAGTATGATAATAGAAAAGTTATCCTTTGTAAATCCTGGAAAATAATATAATTCCTTTAAATCTTGCATGAAAAAACTGGCAAAACCATATATTTGACAAATTATTATTATTACCATTACTAGTATTTATTTTCCATATAAATCACAAAAAATAAACCTGTCTCAGATATCCACTTCATTTTCTAGGGCATATCTAAGCAAAGACATGTTCGTTAACACATATTAGAAATGCTATGGACATACTTTTAGCACTTACATGCATAAGGTACTCCCCTCAAAGTTAATGTACAAGCCCTTTATGTACTTTGTTAAGGCTTCTCATTAGTTGATACTGAAGTCTAAATCCACATCTTGGTCAATATAGTAAGTTCATTAACACAGTGTGAGAACTTCTTTTCCTATAATTGCAACTACGGCAACATACCTTCTGAAATATATTGCGGCACATATGTATTAATATCTATAAAACAGTAAAAGTCCTTAATGCAGGAATATTCACCATATTTCCTCTTGCCCCAATTGATACAGAATGAAGATACTTGCTTTCTGAGTCCAGCTCCTGGACTTGAATTAATTGAGAATTTTGATTAGTGGGTATATTCCAGAGAGATTCCAAAAGAAGCCAGAAATACTAATTTGATCTGTCTAATAGAGATGAGAGAGAAACTGTGTGTGCTCAGTCAGGGCTGACAGAAGGAGAAAGAAATGTAAAAGGGCTTGAATGTTGAAGATTATTTTGATGTGGAGGTAAAAGTGGATTAGGAAGAGAAAGGCTTTGGAGAGGCTCTGGGCTATTTGGGCTCAGGAGGAATGAGAAAAGGCAGATCTTGAGAAATGGTAATAGCTTTATATTAAATTTCCATCACTCTGCCTTGAGATAGTCAAATAAAAATGTATTATTTTTATTTCTGCTTGTTATTCTTTGCATGAAACAGCAGTGAAGACTGACCCATGTGGAGCCTGGGGATTCAGGTCACAAATGATTTCTCCTTTAATGTACACTTTCAGAGAACTTTCTCATTTTAGCATATCATTAACTGAAATTACAGTGGCTTTTGGTGATCTTGGCATTCATGGGCCCTGGCAATACTAAAAAAAAAAATATGAGAATGAAATCTATAGTAATTAATTGCTCACTGTGTTTAATAAGAAAATTTAAGAAGAAGCATACAGCTTAATCATGCTTTATTTTCCTACTGTTTTAATCTTTCCAAAACAGTCAAATGAGCCTTTATTGTTGCTATTCATGAAATCAAATGCCCTTTGCACTGAAAGGACAGATGGTACTGGCTTTCTAAAATTATTCAGAGATATGGACAGAAACTAATCACCTGATAGAAGAAAGATGCTGAAATGATAAAAATCCATGTCTCCTTCTAATATAGCTATTATTAATAGGTTGGGTTTCATAAGGTCTCAGAAGGTAGACTATTTCATCTGTCTATGCAAATTTCACTTAGGTGCTAATAATGTCTCTTCAGCTATACAAAAAGCTGAAATAAAATCCACTTGCATTTCAGAGTAAAATCAAGCTCAGTTTAAGTAGAAACTAACAGATTGAAAGAAGAGTTCTTAGAAAATGGACCCTGAGGAAAGATGAGTCTGACCTTCTAAGTGCAGTGTGAGCATAAAGTTTTCATCCTCTAATAGCACACATGACCCGAAACTACACCAAAAGGGCTGGGGCCTGGGAGTGGGAGGAGAGAAGCAATTCCTTCGGCAGCAGTGAAATGAGAAGTAAGGGACACAGAGTGGAGCTACACTTTCAGCAATGGATGAAGGTTAAAAAACACAATGTCTGTGGCTCCTAGGCCACCCAACTGACGGGGTTGGCAGTGTGCAAGGGCTGTAATCACGGGACAAGCATTTATGTCAAAAAGACTCTCTCATTCACACCTCCTAGCAATGAATATTTGCTTAGTATGTTTTCAGTGTCCTTTCTATATTTTTGCAAAGGGGGTGAGAAAATTACCCATTTATTGACAAGCTTAGCATGGAAAGCTGTTCCAACAATGAATCCAGAATGAGAATAAAGCACCCAACTCCTTAAGAGTTTCAAAGGCACAATAAAGAAAATAATACAGGAGGAGCACATTTACTCACTACTCCAACTAAGGCATATGGGAATGTGTTTCTAGGTGAAAATGAACCACCTCTGATTTAGAGGCTTGTGACAGGGAGGTATTTGGATACATAGCCATAGTTATGCATTTTATGACTACTATTACATTGATTCCATTACAGATGGGTGTCTGTCATAACATGGCCCATGTAAAACCAAACCCACATAGACTGTTACTAAAATCCAAAACAATGTCACAGTGAAATTATTCAGAAGGCTACAGTTTCACTTAAAGGAAATTATGCATAGGACTCACAACATCTTCGTATTTTTTGTGCTCTGGAAATTATACATATCCATAGGAACCTTTCAGAATCATTTTTGTCAATCAAAAATGCTTTTATGCTAAAAATATGACATCATACTAGTTCAGAACACCCCTTCTGGTAGAAAAGTCTGGGTCTTGCAGGATTACAGATGAGATTAAGGCAGCAGCTCCCGGAGAGAGTGCCCCTCCGCTATCCCAGGCAAGGTCTGTTCACCAGGGCATCGCCCCCTGACCTCCCTGACCTCCCTGAACCAACATAACTGTTCCAACATAATCTCACACCTCAGTTTGTTTCTTCCCATTGGTTTCCTTCCAGTTGCCTATGAATAAATTAGGTCTGCACTGTCTCCACAATCACTCTTCACTCCCCCCTGCTGTCATTCTCTGTGCTATCTTCACACCTAAACCTCTGGTGTGCATTCTGCTTTCATAGCCCACCAGTCCTTAGGTAATAGCTTCTACTTTGCTTTTACATCCATATTACTCCAGTAGAAATTTTCTTGATTTCAATATACTAATGTCCTCCAACTGTACAAACAATAACTCTTTCTGGGACTTTTTGTTGATGGGAATCAAGAGGGAAAGAGAAAAAATGGTGTGGTGCTTAAATCATGATGTCACCTTTATTCTCATGTCAAAATACTTCCTTTCATTTGCTGCTTCATAAAGACAGGAGTAATGAACAGAATTTTCACTGTTTCATTCCTGCATTTGACACCAATGTTTTTAGATTAACAATAGAACATTTCAACAAAACTTCAAAAATCTTCTAGTCTATTTCAAAAGAATTTTCTCTTTGCATTAGTCTTCACATTCTTTTGAGGAAAGTAAATCTCTGCAACAAAATGTAAAGAAAATGCCATCCAATTTTTAATAAACAAAATATTCAGATTCTACGATGAATTGAATTTAAATTTCCTTAAATTTAACTCGATGGCTTGCAAGTATAATTCATGTTTGTTACTTTGCTTTTTTGATCAACATATCCAAAATATAATCCAACACAGATATCTCCTATTTTCAACAAATGACTGTTGATTTTCATAATCTAATATTTGCAATGCATATTTCACATTCTATGTCTGTAAAATGGCATTAAAATATAGGCATAATTCTTTCAGTGAAACAACTAAACCCCCATCATATGTACAGCTAAATCCCAACTACTACTTACTTAATTGGCATCATCTTCTAATGCACATGCATGTAATTAAAACATTTGAAGAACTATTTTGAACTGAAGAGTAGAACATAATCAGTCAATCCTGATTTAGATGCAATTTTCTATGTATGGAATTTAGAATGAAACCCTAACAGCCACAACACTTAAAAAGTGCACACTGCAATGTCCTTCCTGGTATTTCAGAGCCTGTTTGTTGGCTGCAGTCAGTTATAGGGCAGTTAGATTAGGATCCCAGGAAGGAAGCATGGGTGTGGAGGGGTGAAAGAGCACCAGCCTGGGAATTAGGGGCACTGAGCCATGATAGACCCTGATTCTACTGCTTCGTGACTTTCTCATCTCAAGCAAAGCAAGGTATTGAAATTTCTCTAAGTCTCCTCTCTCAAATCAGACCTCCTTCCCAGAGCCCTTGGAGGATGGACACATGATTCACGTAAACAACTCAGTTCAATGTCTGACATAAAGCAGATATTAACATATTAGTTCTTCCCCTTCTGTATGCACACCCACTTTTTTAAAATTAAGTCAGTAGAAAATGTTATCCCTAAATGAAAAGTAGAATTAAGCAGGCAAAAATGTCATCTCAATCTAGAAATGTAAGTTGTCATGGCAATGCAAATATCATCCTCCTATTCTCTCTAGTTAGGTAGTAATGGGAATATATTTCACAAATGAAAGCAGCATTTAGGAAAGTCTCAAGTGTTACTGGCATTGGTGCACTTACAGAATCACTTGCTGGAGAACAGATCCAGCCCAAGGCCTCTACATTTCCCCAGCTAGCTGCAGGAAAAGATACAGACCTCAAGGGAAGAATTTCTCTACCTCTCAGAAATTTTCCCTTTGCTTTCCTTGAAACACCACTCAAGATATTTCCTAGCTTTGAAGATTAATTTGATTTTATTGATAAACTAAAAGAACAAACAGTATAGAAAGTGTTTGGTCATACTATTAAGTTCAGTAGTATATCTTCTCAGATATTGTTGAAATAAATGTGTTATTTATACAAATTATTGGGAATGGCTTCTGGGAGGGAATTGCTTAAGGAAAATCCTTTGTACTTTATTTTAATAATTAACAAACAGCGGCAGCTGTGGTGCACAGTACTGATGGTTAGGCTGACATCAATGTCTGAGTTGTATATTTCCTTGGTTTTTCTCTTTATTTTTTTGGATTATTCAGAATATATACTCCCTAAACATGATACATGTTTCAGGCTACATAATCTCTCCCTGTTGCATTATCACATTTTAGTTCCTAAAATATTGCTATTTCTGAAAAGAATTGCTTGATCAACTATGTTATTCACTTAAATATCATCACAATAAAAGATATGTTTGCAAAATTCCTAACACATGAAACAATAAATTTGTAATGACAAAAAAAATGGATCCATAACATGATGATAATTCTGTAAAAATCCACAAATTCACAAAAAGATGCACATATTGGCAGAGAAAGAGACTGGAAATACAGTGACATTCAAAGTGCTTAAGCTGGATGATAAGAGTCATGATTTTTATTCATTTCTGTGTATTTTCTGCATTTTCCAAATTTTCTAAATTACGCATGCATACAATTATATTAAAACATTTTACTTTTAGAAATGAATAATAATTAGAAGAGTTCCATACATATAATAATAAAATATTTAGTTTTTACTTGATGCTGCAGAGCTGAGCCTCAGATTTATACTATATTCTTTTTTAAAATAACTTATTGTGAAATAAAGCACATGAACACAAAATATATATATAATTTGGGGGCAAAAAATAATAAACAATTTTAAGTCCATCACCAAAATTAAGAAATAGAACACTTTTTATAAGTATTTTGAATGCTGCCTTTTATTCTGTTCTTTCTCCAACCTGTCTTGACTATTCCTCACATGTTTTCCTTCCGGATATATCTGGGACCCATTTTATCAATTTGTAGGAAAATTCCTCCCAGAATTGAATTGTATGTACACAACAAATTCATTAAAATCTGTTTGTGAAATTGAATTTTTTCTATCTAATCATATTTTAGTCTTTTAATGTCTTTCAATAAAAGTTTGCTGCATAGATACTGCACATTTTTGGTTGGATTAATTCTCAGGCACTTTAACAAGATTTCTAACTAATTTTTACTTGTATAGGAAAGCCATCTTGCTAAAATGTTCACATTGTTGTTTATTTCTTTTGTAACTTTATTAATGTTTTGATAGAAATATGTGAAAAATTTTCCATTATGCTGGGGATTTATTCGTTATTCCATGTAATTCTGTCAAGTTTGGAAAGATAGCTAATATATATATAAATTTGTAATTATTATATTCCCTTAGGAAGTTGAAACTTTTACAAATAGGTAGTCAGGCTTTATCTCTAGCAATAAATTTGACTTAAAGTCTAATTTGTCTGTTATTACTACAGCCACAATGGCTTTTTTGTTGGTTTTTTTTGTTTTTTTTTTTTAGTTTTTGGTTTTGACAAGGAGTAATCACTTTCTATCTTTCATCTTGTGACTTTTCTGTGTCCTCAAGTTTTAGGTGTGGCTAGTAGCTACCTTTTTGGATAGAACATTCCCATTATTATAAAAGTGCTATGGGACAGCTCTCATCTAAGTGCCCCTTCAAAAAAGATTGTTAGTAAGTAATTTCTGCGGATTCTGAGCAATCATTGTGTTGATTATTCTCAATTTGTAAGTTTTATCATTTTTCTTTCATCGAAGAATCCACATTTTCTAGTATGCTTGCAAAAATGTGTACCCTTCTATAAGTGAATATAATGTCTGAGAATATCAATTTAAGTCAACTGAGACCTAATAATAAAAAACAATTGTTACAGACCTACAAATATTTGATGTTTCTTAATTAAATTCTAGGGAAAAATATTTATCTGAAACATGTACTATCTTTACAGAGTTCAAAAATAGGCACCAACCATTACTCGAGTCTTAAATTGTTAATTGTAAACCTGTAGTTTTCTCCTATTTTATGTTGCATGCATGCTGTCTTTTCTCTTCAACATCATTTTCCTCTGCGACTCTATTTCATTAAAACACCCAACCTATAATTCCTAAGGGTCTTTCTCTTTACTATAATATCTTTGTACAAATTAATAGGAATTAAGAGTCATATAAAACACCTCTATCCCACCACCTCTCAATAGCCTTATATATGCAGAATTCTGGTGACAATAGGAAGACATATAAACATATTCTAGGCTATGTTTTATGATAAAATGTATTTGACCCCTTTTCATCACATTTAAGCAAGAAACAATTAAGTATCATCCAGTATTGAGGCTTTCAATAATTATTATGACATAATTTACCTTTCAACTGATTTTCAAAGATGAAGTCTTCAGACTCTACAGAACATCCAGAATCATTGCAAACCTTTTAAGTGAAAATAACACTGTAGATGTTCCACTGGGGAAAGATGTTGGGCAAGGTGTTGTCAATGTCTTTAAGCTCCAAGGAGCAAGGCCAGCTTTCACATTAGTGAATAAACAGATAAGAACTAAGAAATTCAAGGGCTCTGAAATTAATTCTTTTCCTCTTAAATCCTGTAGACTATCTCTGTATTAGGAACTGGGGTACTAGTGGGGAAGAACACAGGGTACTAAAACTGCTCATGTCTGTATCTACTGGCAATTCTTACAGAATTTGTAATACCATCACCATGTCACTTGTGAATTAGAGTGAGAACAAAGATTTTGCTTTGTTTTTAAATAAAGGCAAAGAAGAGAAAGGAAAAACCCTATACATTTTAGCTAATCTTTTACCCAAAACTTATAAAGGATAAATCCTAAGTGTTCTAAGTTACAGATAATCTATGGATTTCAAATGGGCTATTAGGAACTGTCCAAAAACCAATACAAGGACAGAATATAATTTATGTACCAGTTTCTGAAAAAATTGTCCCTGGACATCTACCTACAAGTTTCCTGAATTTCTCTAAGTATAAACTCTGTCTT
The DNA here is from genome assembly GCF_030020395.1 of Manis pentadactyla. Classification (NCBI taxonomy): domain Eukaryota; kingdom Metazoa; phylum Chordata; class Mammalia; order Pholidota; family Manidae; genus Manis; species Manis pentadactyla. The sequence continues at coordinate 37,419,966 of NC_080019.1, forward strand.
TTGTTCTATTTACAAAGTACTGTTTAAATATTTTGAGTTATACCACTGAAACAGCTTGAATTACTTACAGTGATTTATTCTTACTTTATTTTTTATTAAGATAAAAGAAAATTGCTGAGTTGTACTAATCTGAAGTAGAAAGCACAATTAACGTTTTACATTTTAAATACCCATAAATACACCCAGAGCAAAATACATATTTTAAGCATCTTTGGCTCACTATTTCCTCTTCCCAGTCAATTCTTCCTCCTATGATGCAACTGCTAGTTATACCTCAATCACATTCCATTAATTTTGCCTGTTCTTTAGCTTCACACAAATAGAATAACAAAGAATCTACTGTTTGTGTCTGGCTTCTTTCACTCAACATAAGGCTTTGAGAGTCATCCACACTGTTGCATGTAAAGGTTCTTCCTTCTTGGTTTAAGACACTGCGAAGTATTCAGTATATAGTTTATCAGTTGCAGAAGTTTTTACAGAAATATTTTTAAGACCATTTGTATTGGAGAGAAGGCATTTGAAATTGAAAAGGAAACATAAATTTTGAACACACATTAAATATGTTCAATTTCTGAAAGAAAACCATTGACCAAAATTTTCCTTGATTTGCTCAGGGCCTGTACTCTGTAACTTTGTACATAATACTGCCAGGATCTTATTTTATTTATAAAAGCAAGATAAATTTTAAAAATATAGTTCTTTCCTCTGGTGAGAAAGATAAGCTGGTTAAAGGTATCTAGGGGCTTTGTTCCAATCACAGTGAATCCAGTGTTATAGGAAGTAATTTTCCTGACTAGCCTACCACTGATTTAGAAGTTCTCTTTCACATAGCAGAAGTGACTTCTAGGGTCACAGCCAAGAGATAAAGGGAAGTGCTGATTTACTACCCAACTCACCCCATTAAGCCTCATTTTATACTGTTTCCTCTGACTCCCTAGACCTTTACATCTGCTAAGTTCTTTCTAAAATATACCAGTTGGAATTTCTGGAAGGAGTGATCTTCATAGCTATACATCATTGGGGAATAAACTTATTACTGAATATTTTAAAATAATACTTTCTTAATGTAAAGCGCGTACTTGAAGACTATCTCCATTCCACCTCCTGGATTCATAGGTGGCTCTAAGCTTTGCATTTTAATTAGATCCACTGAGTGCTAAATAACTTTTAGCTTTGCAATCACTCTCCTTCATGTAATACTTTGTATACAGCTCAAGCACAGTGCTCACTTGAGATTATTATATTGTTAATAAAAGGTGCTTGAAGCTTGTCAGTTATTTTTTCTCCAGTGTAAATGATCTTTTGTACCTTTCCATTTCAGTGCTATGTGCGTTAAGAAAAAGAAAAGCAAATTCAGTCCTTAATCCCTTGCAGAGTCAAGAGTGTATTTCAGCAAAATAGTTCTATGAGGCATTTTCTTATATTTACACAAACATAAGACATCATCTTGGGATAACTGTTTGAAATAACTTGTAAGCCAAGCACTGAAGTTTTGAGTTCTGCAGCTGACACAATAATTAATTCTTAAAGCAGGCTTCTGAAAACATGCAACATGGCAGGCACGGTTTATTTCTTTCCAGGATGTCCTTTCTCTCCTAGACATGTTAATGCTACAAGTGCTCTCCTAATCAAAAAATCTTTGAGAAGCGGCTCTTGAGTTAAATTGAGATCTTAGTGAAATGATCTTTTCAAAGAACTGTCGCTCTAGACCTTCCAACAGCACAACTCCCAGCCATCATCATTTACTAACAGAACTGCACTCTCACAGGTCCTGCAAATATCCAACTTTGAGCAGCCAACATGCAGAGACATGGTGCACCTTAGAGCAAGAATTGAAATATCTGAAAAGTAAGCACATCAAGTCTGTCTATTTTTGAGTCACAGTCAGTTTCCTACAGTGCTGGCTCTCTGAGTATGGCTCTCAGACCAGCATCATCAGTGTTACTCCGGAAACCTGATAAGAACGCCAGGTGTCAGGTTCCACCCTAGACCTGCTTGGTTAGAGACCAGGGACAGGAATAAGTAGTCTGTTGTGAGCTCTCCAGGGGATTCTGATGCATACCAAAGTTTGAAGCCCACTGTTCAAAGGAAATACTGAACTACAAGAATATGAAAGTATCTAGAAGAAAAATCAGTGGTCAATAATTATCTTTTTAATTAAATTAAGCAAGAATCACAAGACTAAATCAATACGATTAAAACTTTCCTGTTTTGCCACCTCTTATGTAAAAATAAGAGGTTTTATCCCCAGAGATCTATAGTCGTAATGAGATAATATTCCATGCAGAGTTGAGTAAGTCATTGATAGAGTAGAAGTCAATTATATTATTATATTAATAATTGTGCCTACTAGCTGGTGCATTAAAACAATAAAAATGTAGAAGTGACTTACTTGGACCTCACCATTTTTCTTCAAAGTATTTCCTTTCAGTCTACTTCCTGTCCTGTCTTCATTTTCACTGTATGTATAACTCTCATTGCCTCTTAGTTTCTAATGGGTCAGAGTGAGTTTAAAATCACTCACTTCAAAACACAACTCTTTTGGAAATGTCAACGGTTCCAATTTTGGAATGAGACTGTACTAAAGTTATATACTCCTAAGTAGGCTTTTAATAACCTACTTTTTCACCTTTGGCCACTGTGCAGAGACACTATCTGTCTGCACACTGCTACCTGAGATGGTAGCACGATGGAATTCTGTAAATATACACACACATAGACATGCACAACTTTCTTTAAGATTCAGCAGGTTTCTAATTAATAAGAACTAAAAATACAGTTTCTAAAAGATATAATTCAGAACATGCTTAACTCAGAAACAAAATTTGCAAAGGAAAATTCAACTTGAGCTTCAAATATTAAATTCAGCTTTTCTTATTGCACAGCAATGGCATTACCATGAAGAAAAAATCATGCTAAATATAAAATTTCAATTGAATTTTCCTAATTGAAAAGTAGACATGTGATAACATCAGGTTCTAGGGTTAAGTCATTAGGCTTCAGATTCCCTTTGTTGATGAGGACACGGCTTTGAAAACATTGGAGCACGTTGCCCCACTAAGAAAACAGACGTCACTGAATTCTGTGCTGCCGCTCTGGTTGCTGTGGAGCGACAGAGATGCTGATCAGTGGGCGGACTTGAATGGTCACACCTCCAGCACAAACACGAGGCCCACCTGTGCAGCCTCTCTTCCTTGCCCTTTTCTGACCTCATCAAAATGCCCTACCCCAATGTTTTTTGAGGAACCCTTGAGGTTCCTTCTTCTTCCATCAACCTCTTAAATACTGTGATTTTTCCAGAGATCCTCTTAATTTAGTTTCATTTTATTCACTTTATCAGGAAAAACCCCTCCCAACTTGGAAGCACTCATCCTCGGGGAGGGCTTAGAGTCTCTGCTTATCCATAAGCTGGGATCACCAGGGTGCTCCGTCCGCACTAGGACATGCCTGTGGCCTGAAAGAATGGGGGCAATATAGAGGCTACTATTAAAACCTCAACTGCTGGGCAATATAGGTGCGTTATTTTCTCCAATCAGCTTTACGAGCAACACGTTAATGTGTTAACCACATTGTGTGTGATGTTAATTTTTTTCTCACTTGGTTCCACATTCTGGGCAAGTGGAAAGAGTGGGAGGGACGAAAGCATGATTAGCAATCTCCACAAATTCCAAGCGGGGAAACAGATTCAGACAGCTAGCTGCAAGGACGTCTCCCTCCCACCTGAAAGCCCAATCCGTTTTGGCCATCTAGCACCTTCTCTCTTCCTATGAACTGCAGCATCCTCCTTTTTGGGGCCAACCCATGTGGCTCAAGTAGGAACTGCTAACCCTCTTTATACCCTGAGCTCTTTGGCCCCTGGGGTAGACACGTGACCCACGATTTGAACTGACAGTCTTTCTTCAGAAGGTTTTAGCAGGGAGGGACTTACTCTCTGGTGGTAAACTGGGAGGACATATATAGATGGTCCCCCTTTCCCAACTGCAAGGAAAAAATGAACTTAGAATGCAGAGAGGAGAGATTGTAGGAGCATCCTGGTACCTAGTGCCAGCTACTCTTATCCCCAGGTGCAATTTTTCCTTTTCCAATTTTATAGGCCAGTAAACCTGCCCACTTTAGTCCAAAACAATGCAATCACTAACAATAAAAATTCCTGTCTAATAAAACATTGTCCCATCAACTAAATTCTAGATGTTAATCTGGAATGTAAAAAAAAAAAAACAAAATAGAGAAGAAAGCAGAGATAACAAAGATAAGGGTAAAAAAATTTCTAACCTAAAAATGGAAGATACAAAGGAAATATCATATCAAATGATAAAACATAAATAATACGACCTTCAATTTGTAAAAAATCCTAAACAAAAAATTTTATTGGACAAAAAAACAGTACAACATTTGCTAAAATTTTCACAAAAACGTATAAATTGATAAAGGATAGCAATAATGTTCCCAATAATAAAATGGGTCAAATACATAAACAATTCATAAAGAGAAAACATAAATGGTTACTAAACATTTAAAAAATGTATCACTGATAAAAAAAAAGATTACATTTTTTGGTCAGATGTTATATGCTGTATATATGTATCTATTCCAAGAAAATAACTCAAAATTACCAAAAAAATTCTTATGCCCAAAGATGTATGTAAAAGTGACAAACTAGAAATAATCCAAATGTAATAGTGACACAAATAAAATTTGACATATCCATTTAATAAATGCTTAGCTATGAAATAATGCTAATGAAGGATTGTAGTCAAATTATGAAAATAGTTCTATTTTAATGTAAAGAAGAAAGGCATAGTATTTACATGTGGCATTATTTCAACTACATTAAAAATAGATACAGAACAATTAGTGGAAATAAATTCAAAATGTAATGGTACTTAGCTCTGGGTAGTTAAATCATAGGAGTCAATTTTTATTTGCTTCTTTATGCTTTTCTATATTTTGCCCAACAAGCATTTATTAGTTTTATACAATTGTTATATGCAAAGGTTTAACACTTTTCTAACAGTATTTTTAAAACACTTTTTCTGAACTACAGGCCTGATTCTGAAGTGATTGGTCACAGACCCTCTGGATAATCGTAGTAAGAATCAGCTCTTGCCTTGAGTTCTCTCTGCTCAGGCCTGCACACATCTCCTGCACTGCTAGCTTCCTGCTGTGCTACTCTGTGACACACTATTTTGAGAGAGAGAAAAAAATTACTTATATGCAGATCCTGAGTGACATTAGTTTATTTCCAACTATGCAATATAATTGCAACAAAACCCCCAGCTAACCAAAACCCACTAATAATTCCTGCTCACATAAAATGTCCATTTCACTAATCATGTGTTGCCTGGAAAGTCCCTTCTCCATGGTAACTACCTGGCATTTCTGATTCAAGTACACAATTGACAGTCTTGCCCGAGCTTGATTGTCCTAGTCGAGTGGAAGTTCTGTAACCTGAATTTGAAATGCTGCAGCTGAAAGGAAATTCAAATTGAAGTATCAATTAAAACATCTTTCAGTGTGTGTTTTGGAAATTCAGTATTAGGTAACTAAAGGGTTTTTCAGAGTCAGAAACAGCATCTATGAGTGAGGTACACATCCGGAAATGGGGGTGGGAGGGGAGGAGCAAATGCAAATACATTTTAAACCCACTTTAGTATTTCGGGAGCAAATCAGATGTATTGCTTGGGTGGAGGTTAGATATGAGAGTTCACACAGAGTTGGGAGTTCAAGACTGAGCACCATCTCTACCACCGCATCCCAACACATCCAGTCTCCTTTCTCTTCTTTTCACCTGCTTCCTTCTCTTTCTGCATCTCTGCAACTGATCCTCAGCTTTCGTTCTACCTCCCCCTGCCATTACTTCAGCTAGTCCTGTCTGTAAATGATTAACACATGATTTTAAACTTAAAATTTAAAAATACTTTGTTTTTGTTAAGCCAGTTAATATTCTATGGGAAACTTTAGAAAGGGGTCATGATTTATGTAAGACTAGCATAGTTACAGGTTAGGCAAAGTGGCTTACTAATGGTAAGAAGAAAAACTTTTACCAGTGTTTATCTTTATAAAGTAATAGGTTCAAAAAAGTGCAGCTGAGACTTCAATGTCTAATCCTCTCTGCTGTGATATTTGCATTTTATAATGACATCTATAGTATTTCACACTTTTCCTATTTATTTCAAAATAGCACTTGAGTCATAAATGCCATTTCTGCCCATCTCTTTGGTAAGATAAAACTTCCACAAGAAGTGAAAATGTTAAATTGCTGTTTGGTTCACTCTCTCCTATTACGAAGTCCTTCATGATTTCAGAATAAGTCAAAAGAAAAGGTCACAGTTTATACTGAAAGCCAGAACTACATGAAGTGAATAGTATCTACTGAGTATATTATGTGCAAAATATATAATTTCTTTTTATTTTATTTTGTTTCCTTTACTTTTATATAACAAATATATGTGTACATATTCATCTAAATTATATAAAAGTCAAATACATATATGACATATATGTGGCCATCTTTTGGTCAAATTATTCTTAAATATTTGGTCAAAATATTCCTAAATAAAAACACAAATTAAAAACATTAGCGACTGATTTGTATTGTGTATAATGTACTTACAGAAAGAAGGAGCACTACAGATTTTCATGAGTTCAGTAACTTCTACAAAACCACTTTTTTTTCTATCTCTGGATTTTCTTTGGTAAGGTTTCCTGTAAATGGTGCCATTTGAAAAGCTCTAAGCAAGACCTGTCAGATTCGGAGACACTTGTGGTTTGAAATCCTGACCACCAAGGTAGAAATGGGACAGGCTATTGCAGCGGGCTGGCAAGGAACAGTCAGACCTTCCAAAGTCAGCCTGCAGGGTCGCCCTCCCCAGCTTGGACCCCATCCTTGGTGCAGACAGCTGAGGTTGCTGAGGTTGAAAAAAGTAAAGCAAAGAGAGGAGGAGGATGGGGAAAGTTCAGTGTAAAGTTCTGAGGATGCCGCCCCTCTGGGCTGATTTAAGATCTTTAGCAATATTAAGTTCAGAATGATAATGGTGCTTTCCACAGTCTGTAATTCAGTATTATTTTTAAGAAATATTGATCATAAATATATAAATAAGCATGTCCAGCAATATTTTAAACTTTTCTATAATGTCTTCATTTGCCTTCAATATTCTTTTACCACGTATTTTTACAAACATCTATCCAAACATAATCACGTTCTGGGTATAAAGTTACAGTTTACAAGATGAATAAGCATTAGAGATCTGCCATACGACATACCTAGAGTTAACAGTAAGGGATCATGCACTTAAAAATTTATTAAGATGGCAAATCTCATATTGGGTTCTTACCACAAAACAGAAGTAAAAGCAAAACAAAGGGATACTAGGAAACTTTGGGAGTTACATTATGACATTTAATCTCCACAATTTGGTAACTCAGGTATGGTTTTCATTCTCACTACGTAGATGAGGAAGGCTTAGAAATATGAGACATAGACCCACAGTGTGTCTGTCTGGTTAAACACTTTTGTACCTAATAAGCTTTAGAATTCAGAATTTTTATTTTTACCTTAGAAGGCAATATGAAGCACACATGGTATAACATCACAATAGGGTAGGGGTGGTATCAGCAGCAAAACATAAACTCTTCACACTAACTGGGATAAGTAACAGATTATAAATAGCTCATGTTAGCACAGGAGGGGGCTGTAGTCAGAGGAACTATAAAATTCATTGGGATTTTAGAGCTTTGCAAATTTAGGAAATGTGGACTTACCATGTGCTGAAAGTTACATGACTAGTAGATCTGAGTCTTGAACACTGGTAAGCTGATATCTACACCCAGGCACTTGCACTATCCCCCCTTTCCATGACTTCAAAGCAGTGGAATCCAAGGTCCAGAGCTGTTGGCACCCCCCACCCCCCACACCCGACATGAACTGATAAGAGGAGCTGAAATTCAAATCCAGATTTGTCTGACTCTAAAACATGGTCTCTATTCTCAGGGCTCTTCTGTCAGTTTCTTTGCATGTTGGTTGATATCTTGCCTCAGCTCTGCTAAACTACTTTACTATTCTGGTTGTTTACCTGTAAATAAGCATTATTATTCATTGAAACTATTCTGCCCTCAGATTTCCCCAGGACAATGCACAGCATACATTACTGCTCACACAACCAGAATACTGTACCAGACTATTATATAGATATGACTTATTTGAAGCTTTCTGAAGTCAGCTGTATTTTTAAAAACAGATTAAAGAAAAAAAACTGAAATTGCATTGCATCTGCTTATATTTTAATATACAAATTAGTTCCACTCACTTCATTTTGTTTTATATGATTTTGATTATCTTATTAAGCAGTTTCAGTTGAAAATAAACCTATGAAGTGACTAAATTAATTGCAGATACCACACATCCTAGAAACTAGTAAGTAACATATTTGAAAAGAAAATCATTCTGAAACGACTATAAAATTATTTGCCATAACTTCATATTTTTTAGGGGGATGAAACTTTGCTGCATAATATAATAGAAATTGACATGGAATAAAAATTAGAAAATTTAGAGTCTATTTCTGGTTTGAACACTCATATATCGTGACTGGGCAAATCACTTATTTTCTATTTTTAGTTTTCTTTAAAAATTGGTCAACAAACAGTATAGGATTTTGAGATGATGAAATTATATAAACAAGTTTAAAATAAATCTAAAATTCTGAAACACCACAGAATATCAATATTTCTTTTTTATAATTTCATTATTTATTGTAAGAATAACAATTTGCATGAATTTCTAACAATTTGTAAATTTGTACAAGTTTGAAAATTAGAAGTTTTTTTCCACTGGTTTTTGAAATTAGAATAAGTGTATCTATGTAAGAAAATGGTTATCATCACTTTTTAAAAGTTAAGATAGAATGAAAAGGTCGCTATTGTGAACCAGATATATTCATGATTAAATAAAATACATTTGGTTTGCTTCTCCAGAAATACAGTAGTAATCGCAGCACATGGTCCAGTACAAGTTGGCATTCTACCTTAAATCTCATGTGAATATATTTTAATATGTTTACTTCAAAACAAGAATAAGAAAAATTGGGGGTCATTTTACTTTAATCATAACATGTTCTCATGAGTTTTCCACCCTAATTAAGATTTTAAAAACTCCCGAAGAGTCTAGTGATAATGAATGTACACATGTATAAAATGGTCTCAGTCTTTATTTCTTCAATACCTAAGCAATCATATTGCAATTCTGAAAGAAATTTCTTTTGTGGAAGATCTTGAAAACCTGAGTAAAACTATGTGCTATGTGTTCTTATTAATAAAGAAAGGAAAAAAATTATGGGTAATACACAGTACCAGGTGCATAACCCACAGGATGGGATTCGATCTTGAGCACACCTTGATGTGTGTTACCAGCATGTGTTATAGAGGCTCAGAGAGAGGAAACACTCCACTGATGGCCACCCCACCATCCCACAGAAGGCCTGGGGTTCTGCTCCTAACATACCACATCTCAAGGCCCAGCTTCCTTGCATTCTGCCACAGTTGATCTTTTTGTGCTCTTACTGTTTCATATGATAAGACCCCTTTCTTCAAAAATGTCAAAAGATTTAAGGCTATTAGAATCTTCCAAGAATTTTGATCATTTAATGCCTGTTCTATGGAGATGGTGTAAGGGACCAAAATATTGTAAGAGAAATTTCAGAAAAGAGGCTACTTCTTCTCTCATAAAGAATTGTGGGAACTATCTGTATGAAAATTAATGCAGAGATGTGGGGACATGAGCCAACCAAATGAAAATGAAAATAGTATACATCTTTTTCGATCATCCTAACTCCCTTCATTTCCCCTTTCTGTGGCTGATGAAAAGTAAATACTATATCCAAGTAATATGTTCAAGGGAAACGCACATGTATTAACTAAAAATAAAGTAGTAAACATTGTCTCTATGGGTTTCCAGAAATTATTTATTTCACAGCAACCACATTGCACTCAGAGTTGCCTCATTTCTCCTAAATGAACAATAAAGTGGTACTTCTGAAAAGAACATCTGGAGCATGAGCAAAAACACTGTAAAACTAAGGGGAGGTCAGTGGGACCAGATGTTAATAATTACATTTAAACTGCTGCAAAGGTATTGACAAATTGGCTGAAAAAAGGAAATAAAACCTGAGTCTGATCAATAAGCAGGAGATTGCTGCTCATATAATCCTATGTGCTTTTTGGCAGATCATTACCATGAACTACGCTGATCTTCATAAAAGCATAGACCACATCAGACGAGTGATTTAGCATGATTTTAACATGTAACATATGGTTCATACAAAATGCTTTCCCTTCATACATTTTCCCCTTTTTGACCGGATACCATAACAAAAGGTCCTTAATGATACTATTAATTAAGTTTCTTTGTTGTTAATACTATTTTATAATAATTAGTTTTAATACAATTTTTACAAATAAATATTTTTTGGATGCTTACTAGGCATCAGGCTATGTTCAAAGAGGCATAAGAGTATTTAATACTGACAATAGCCCTTTGAGATGCATGGTATTATTATCGCCACTTATAGATGAGAATGCTGAATCAACTTGGAAGGGTAAGCAACTTGCCCAAAGTCACCCAGTTAGAAAATAGCAGGTGAGGATCTGAAGCTGGGGATCTAGTTTCCAAGGGATGACACTGCACAGCCCCAGTCTGCAGGAGGTTACTGAGCAGCAGCTGTGCGCCAGGCACTTTGCCACACACTAGCCACATTATCTCACCTAACCTTCCCCATAATCCTCCCAGTAGCTTTGACAATCCTTCTAAGTGAGGAACCTGCGGTTCAAAGAAGCTAACTAACCTGGTCAGGGTCCCCAGCTACTAAGTGGTGAAAGCAGATGATGACCGAGGTCTCTCTGACCCCAAACCTATTTACTGTCTACTCTACAATGCTTTGCTCTGTCTATTACTTTCTCAACTATTTTGCATTAATGACATGACTCCAAATACCAGAATACTTTGGAAAGACTCATAAGGTGAAAAACAATGCTAAACAACTCACTCAAAATTAAAATAAGGCACTGTCTCCCCAGGTACACCACTGTTCACTCTATTACCTTCAGTTTGGTTGCTCTCTTGACCACATGTTTCTGAAAGCAAATCACCTTCCCTGGTGTAAAACGGTTCCTATACTGTATCTCTTTGCTCTTTAATAGGAGCTAGTTTAACAATTGTAAACCATGTTTCATGATATGTTGCACTCAAGAATATGTCTAACAGCACAGAGCCTAGATAGTATGTACTGCTGAATTAAAAATAAAATTAATTGAATTAAAAATAAAATTTACATGCCAATCAGGTGGCATTTCTGTCAAGGGTTCATTTACTTTTTGGAAACCACTTGGAAAGGTATCTAACAATATAATTATTACTTAGATGTTTCAGCTTGTTCTAGGTTGCCTTACTTATGTTTCACATATTTATTTCATTACTATCTTTTAATCTGCTTCATTTTAAAGAGAAAGATAATAAAAGATTCTCTATCCTGTTGGTCCTTTGAGATTTTGCACACTTTATATCCTTTACTCCACATTTTATGAATCCTGACAGATATTAGGGACACAGGCTATATATTTGGCTTTAAAATCAGTGTGAATTAATATTTCCTTTGGGTTAGAAAAGTCTTTTCTGGTATCTCTTGATATGACTGGAACATTTCAAACCAAGCATATCACTCTCCTATCGCTCGGGCTTTCACTGCGCCCACCCCGCCCAGAACCCCCCTCCCAGGCCCTTCGCTGTGAAACTCTGGAACTGCCACGGAGAAACTGCAAGTCCCCAGGGCCTCCCCGTGTCTTGAGTCCTGGTTTGCCTCTGCAGACACCAGTTTTTCCATGTTGTGTTCTCACCATCCCATGAACTTCATGGTCAAGAACAGAAACTAAAGTTCTTTTTTCCCATTAAAGCTCCCTTACGGTTCCTTCTCTTTTTGAAGCACAAGCTGTCATGCCTACCGGCTTCTCATTGTTAACACCTGCACACCCGGTCCCTTTGCCTCCTTCCCTGAAGACTGGCACCAGGGTCACAGTCTTCTTTGCTGGCCCAAAGCCCAATATTCATCTAAAGACAATATTCAGCCTGATAACCCATCGTCATTGCCCCCGATGCTCTTCTCCCCATTTCCACTTCGGCCATCCACGTTGGGGTCACAGTTTGGACTTACTGTCTTCTCTCATGAGTGCCTCCATATCCACCTTTATATTCAACTTTGCCACCACAACCATTTTTAAACGAGTCCTTTGTCCTCTCTGCACTCTTCACTTCCCTTCTTATAGTTTTTCATTTTAATAACATACTTTCTGGTGTCCCAGCCTGTCCAGATTTTTATTGCTCTCGGCTGGTAGAACCACAGCCCGAATGAAACCCTGCCCGTCCGAGTCCCCATTGGCTTCCCCAGAGCAGCAGAGCGCTGCTCCAGAGCTTCACGATAGGTCAGACTCATTGTATCATAAGTTAATGATGACCAAACTAAAAAATGCCCTGAAATACCTTCTGGAAACCTTACTGTGCCCTCTCCAATTTGTTACAACCATTTGAAACCTTTTCAAATCTCATCAAACTTCTGATAACCTCCCACCTCTCCAAAGTCCTCAAATTCAGAAATAGAAATGATCTCACCTCTTTACACAGAAAATAGAGGCTCTTTGATACTAATTTATTAATCTTTGCAATACCCCTCTGATATTTATGACACCAATCGCACAAACAATTTGCAAATACACCTACCTTTTTGGCCCTCTCTCCTATTACAAGGGAGAAGCTATACCTTTGCCTACTTTACAGCCATTCCCTCGACAGCTTTCATTCCCTCCTGCCTTCTGGAAACAATAAAATAAATGCTTACTTTGTTGTCTTCTGTACTCAGCCTCTTCCTCTCACCTGACACCTTCCCACCATCTTTTAAACATGCACATGTTTGTGCAATCAAAAAATAAAATATATCTAAATACTTTTTAAAAACCAATGAAACTGGCCCTATGTTCCCTATAGCTAAGGCTTTCTCTCCTTCACAGCCAAGCTTCCCAAAGCAGTTGTCTGTATTCACTGCCTCCATTTTCTCACCTCTTATTAAACTCTCTCCAGGCTATGACAACCTGGCTTCATTCCTAACATTCCATTGAAATAGCTCTTGGTAAGGTCACTGCTGAATTTGCATCATCAAATACAATGGATACTTTCCATTCTCCTGTCTGACCTCTCACCGGGAGCCCGCAGTGCTGACCCCAGGTGTCCTTTAGAAGCACTCTCGCTTCCAAATTTCCCTGTCACAGCCCTCTGCTAATTGCTACAAGTCTCCAGCTGCTCCTTCTCTCCTCTTTTAGAGGTCCATCCTTCTCTACCTGGCCATTAAAATTTAGAATTTCCCCAGCTCTTTCCTAGGTTTCTTAAATTTCTCTTTTTTATCCTTTCTCACTGGGAAATTCATGCTCACAGATTCAATGGCATGCCAATATACATCTTTAATCAGAGCAAATCATTTATTCAAAGTCTACTGACATTTTATTTTAGACATTAAAAAAGCCCTTAGACTCCTAACAACTAACATGAATTTTACTATCTTCCACATAGTGTACTCAAGTTCCACTCTGTTCCAGTGTTTTTAACTTCTAATAATACTAACATATTCCTCAAATTATGGAAATCTAGGTGGTTTTGCATCTCTTACTACCTCTCATTCTCCATTTAATCCATCACTAAATCCTGAAAAGTTGACTTTATAAATTTCATGCACATCCACTTCTTTCTATTCCCAAACACTGAGACAGGGACCGTGGGTGTAGTCAGAGTAGGGTGAGGGCCTCCGGAGAAAGAGCAGAGCAAGATAATTACAGTCAGAACAATGTAGCAATGTGCAAAGAGGTCCCTATTGAAACTCTGTGATAAGCATTATGCAAAGTCAGAGTTACAGTAATTCTCTAGGGTAAAGATACCAGACTAGGAATATAGACATCTTCAGTGAGATCAGTTAAAGGTCAAAAGGCCAGCAGCAACTTAGCCTAGAATGTTTGAGTGTTCTGCAGATAAAGAAAAGTGTCTCAGCATAACCTGTGACTTCACTGTAAAATTTACCTTAGCCTGCTAAAAGGCCCAGCTTATTTTAACCATACCTATGTGCTGTATTTCCTTCTCTGATATTAACCAAGTAATCTGCAACCTAGGAAAAAGACTAATTTAGTAAGCAAGCCCAACTATAAACAGCCGAAGAAGTTAAGAAGTAAGATTCTTAACTGACTTCAGCAAACAGGCAGCAACCCAGCCCACCTTGGGGGCAGGGTAGGCGGTCTTAATTGACATGCTCCCAAAGGGAAACTGCTATTTTGAGAAAGAATCAGAACTGAAAAATCTCTGTTACTCATCAAGAATGAGCATTTTGGGACCACTCAACAAGTCTGCACCCCTAACCCTTTACCCTCATTCCTGAAAATCCTCAACCGCACATAAAACCCCTAGACAATGAGCCAATCATGGACTCTCTTGTCCCCTCCTGGCGTGAGCCAGGAGCTCTGTCCTCTCACTTTCTCTCTAAATAAAAGCCTGTGCCTTGCTCTCCTACCTTGAGTGTTTGTGCAGCTCATTCTTTGGCTTTGTGAACAAGAACCCCAGCATCAACACCACTGCCCATGAACTCTGGTCTATGCCCTCTTTCCTGGAATATTGTAGTAGCTTCCTAAGTAGTATGCCTATATCTATTCTTGTCCCACTTAATTTTCTATGCTGAGTTTAAAAAAAAATGCAAGTGTAATATAATCATGCCATCTGACTGCTTAAAAAATTGTATTGCTCTTAGTATAAAAAGAAAGCTCATCAACGTAGCCTACACTGCCTGGCATGGTGCTGCCCTGACCTTTCCAACCTTTCCAACTTAACTTGTAATGCATTTGATCAGCTCTTTCTGTGCTAATATCATGGGCCCTCTAGGCCTTCATATACACTATAATCCTTGTTAACATGTGTGCTTGCACATGGCTTCCTCATTCTGGGGCATACTTCCCTCCTTTGTTTGCTCAATTAACTCTAACCCTTCAGATCTCAATACAAGTGTCACTTCCTCAAGATAGCCTTATCTTACAGTTACATGCAGTCAACCACAATTAACCACTCCTTTCTAGCATCTATCACAATTTTGTGTGTGTTTGGTTATTTAATGAATGGCTATTTATCCAACTAGACCATGAGGTCAAGAACCATGTATGGTCAATGCCTACTAAAGAGTTGGCAAGAGCAGATATTCAATAAATATTTGTAGAATAATATTTATATATAAATATAAATAATTTCAATCATCCAGGTTGATAAACTGTGGTACATTAAATCACTGACACTATGAGGTGAATCAAACAATACTATGCAACAAAAATTTAAAAGTTCAAAGAAGATAAATGAAAAATTAATCATGAAAATTTTGTTAGGATTAGAAAGTAACTGCCTTAATTAGTTTTTAGGTTCTCTTCAATTTTTCATTTCTTTCCCAATTTAACTGAGAAATGACTAATTCCACAAGTCAAGGAAAAACTGTCCTCTGCAGAATGAAAGACCACGGAGGTGTAAAATTGCAACTTCAAATTCTACATGGCTCACTTATGGCCAAGGCCCTGGGAAGAGAGTTTTTCTTTCACTAGTTCAGAAAACAGAACTATTCAGTCACAATCCCACCTTGGGAAAGCACTGTCTGTGGCTCTGGTGAACCTGAACAGAAGATCCCTGGGCAAAAGAAAGCACAGAGCAAGTTTCCCTCTATTAGTTCACCTTCTCATACTGCCCCCCACAGCAGGCATGCAAGGAAATTGCTAGGGTTATGAGACAGTCATTAGATAAAATTAATAAAAGCATAACTTTTCATGATTCTTTATGTTTTGCTAAGGCTTAATTGCTTATCATTTATCTCACTTTTTTTTAACCATGTTCTCACTTTTTAATTTTTTAGACACAAATCATTTGTTGTGGGATTTCTAAATTGGGAATTTAAGGAATACGTAACTACAGAGACAAATGGTTTGCATTGTTTTTCAAGAACATCCACTCTGCATTGGATCACATGACTTACCAAACAAAAGCTCACTCCTCATTGTTGAGCTTCTGTTCTAAAAGTCACCTGCCCTATAATTATTTCTACTCTTTGCAACATGCATGCACAACTGGGAAAATGCAAGAGTAATAATTAAAAACACCAGTGTAATCTATTTATTTGCCAATTATACAAACTGGAAGGCAAAACAAGAAGAGCTGTTAGTTTTTAAGCCACATGTTTAAGGTGTGGAGGTCAGATGTCACTGAGAATAAAATGAAAGTTGTGACTTCATCCTTCAGAAAAGTGCATTTTACATATTATTTTACATACAACATCAGGTGATTTGTAGCACGCTAATTTCATTTATGGATCTGGGTGGAGAAACTGTGATAAACTGTGGACTGAGACTATAACTAGTTAAAGTCCTGTCTTCCTCTTCACTCACTATTAAATCCATTGTGCACCAACACATACTTCCTTTAGTCTCACTTTATTTCTTTAATCTTATGCCACCTGGGCCACATCACTTAAAAAAACAATAGAATTTTAGACCATGAAAACTCAGAAGAATAAGAAAATGGATGAATAATTTCATTCACATTTCCATATTAACTCGGCCCTCCAGAAGTATTCTGATGTGTGAAGCTTCTGTCATAAAAAACAATTACAACGCTAATTGCTTTGCCAGCTGCTTTGTATAGACAAGCTACCCAGCAAAGAAGATATTACTGCCTTCATATTGCAGATGTAGAAACAGCATCAGAGAGCTTAAAACCAGTTGGCCTTGATCGGGTAGCTGGTAAGTGGCAGAACCAGAGTCTACTCAAATCCAATCACCTTGCTTCGCCCACAACCTGAATGTTATCTGATGAAAGATAGAAGGTACACACTAGGATAGTAAAGATTTAAGAGAGCTGTTACTTTTCTAATTTAACAGTGAAAACAATTTCATAACCAAATCCAGGTTATCATCAAATATAAACCATTACTGTTGTTTTGAAAACCAATTTAGTGGTAATTATATTAGTCTTAGAAATGATTAACTGAGTTGATAATTTTCCATTCTGATTCAACCATTTTATCATTATCACTACTAGAGCATAAACATTTACAAAACAGAATGATCAGAAGTAATTAAAGTATATTTGAACTAATGTAACCTAGAGAAAGGCAACAATGAGGATGGTCAAATAACATCAAGCCTACAGAAAAATTCTATTTCAGTTCTCTAAATTTAATAAAATGTATTCAGTTTACTTTGAGTCAAAAATGTGTTTTAAATTATTTTAAAGATTTAGCAATAGAAATTAAGATAAATTATAGCCAGTTTAGTTAACATATTCCCTTTTTATAGATATTTAAAAGTTATAAAATCCTTTTTTCATTTAAGCTATTTTTATTCAATTATGATTAATACACAATGTTTTAGTACCAAGTGCACAACATAGTGATTTGATATTTTTATATATCACATAATGATCACCTCCATAGGTCTAGACATCACCTGTCACCATCCAAAGATATTACATTATTGACTGTGTTCCTGATTCTTTACATCTCTGTGGTTATTTATTTTTAATTGGAAACCTGAACCTTTTAATCCCCTTCACCTCTTTCGCCCCCACCTTTCTCCCCTCTGTCAACCACCAATTCTCTGTACTTGAGTCTGTTTCTGCTTCTCTTTGTTTTTTATTTTTTAGATCCCACACACAAGTGTAATTATGTGATATTTGTCTTTCTCATTCTTTCCCTTGTGATTTTACATGGATAATATGTATTTTTTGCATTTATATATATTTATATGTCTTAGTATATAAATTTATTAAAATATACATAATGATAATTATACATATATAAACTAAGTTTCTATGCTTAATTTTCTTTAAATTAAGTTCCCTTAAGTCTTTTTTGTAGAAAATGGTTAATTTTCCGCTCATAAGTCTTCCCTCACACTGTGAGAAGCTGTATTCTCGGTCTATGTTTCTTTGTTCTGCCTTTCCTGCTCAGGAACTTCCACCAGTAACTCCTCTGCGAATTGATCTACCAGTTTTCCTTTCCAGTCATTCCATCAGATCATTATGTGGGGTCAGGATTGAAATATAAATATGTTCATAGCAGGGACTAATGGCTGTATGATTTGCTACAATGAATACCTGTCCTAAATTAGGTGTCAAGGGGTTGAAACTTGTTATATGAGAAACAGTAACATTTGACCCCATATATTTTTGGTGCTATATGGTCTCTGCTTCTATATGTTTAGACAGACTTTTGTCCATTTTTAATAATGCTGAACCTTATTTTTTTGACTCTCACTTGTCATGTAGAGAAGTCATTAATCTAACTTGAGACTTTACCCCTCAAGGAGGTGCCTTTTATTTACCTTTATAAAACTTCTCACTTATATAGGATTCCACTGTTAATGAATGATCTCTGAACATAATCCCTTCTCAGTCTATAAACTAGTCAATTCTAAATCTGGAATGAATATAAATGCCTACACAGAACTTTATATTTACATAATAATCACTTTAAGTAATTATTCCTCACCAAAGTATTTTTCTCTTAAGGTATGATCACTGATTTTGGAATTTCTGTGAAATAATAATGTGGGTCAGCTTCTGGCAATCTATTTTTCACCTCTTCTTATATGAAAAATGGCTTTATCAAAGCTAACTATGCATGACTATTCAGATGTTGAATGTACTCTCCTATACCGCTCCAGTGGAGAGTATAGGACTGGACTGGCTATTGCTACACAATGTATGAGTTAAACTACTTTTGAAAACTATCCTCAGTGAGTGAGGATAGGAAATCATATATTTTGAGCCTATGTATCAAATGCTGATAGGCCTTTGATTTGTCATGAACTTTTATAAGCATCAAAACTGATAAATGGCGAATGATAGTTTTATCTATGTTAAAAGTAACTGGTAAAATAATTTATTCTCTAGTGAACTTATTTATCTATTAACTTACCTTCTTTAATTTATCTAGATTATTGTCTAGTAATTTAACAATTTATATAGTGTAATTTGTGATTTTTAGTGCAATCAGGCATTGGCAATTTACTTACACATATGCACTGAATAGTTATAAAGATATTTTTGGAGGGTTTTAGTGTCCAACAAAGAGCAATGAAGACATTGCTTCACTCTTTGGTTTAGGAAAAAGGTAGCAAGAGAAAAAATCACTTTTGTGGTTAATATATGTGGGTAAAGTTACAACATTTCCAGACTCTCTTGTTTGGCTTTGGTACATCTCCATACAATAGGTGTTTCCAGGGGAGTAGTAGATCTCCATATGAATAAGTAATTACAAGGGCCAGCTAGAGCTTATCTGGGTTGCGTAGAGAGCTCTTCTTCTGCAGCTTGGTTATGAGAGACACAGGTGAGAAGTGGATGGCTGGTTGTAAGAAATAAACTTTATTTCTCCCTTTGACTGATTTCTATTTCAAAGGTATTTGCCTGGGATTTCCCCCTGGGGTTACAATATATTTAAAAATTCATGTACAAAAATTTCACTTTTGAAATTTTACTTTTGATTGCTTTCTAATTGAAAATTTTCTTAAATTTATAAAATGGTTTTCCAAACTTATAGTTATGAAAAATGAGTACCTAAAGTTGTACATAAACAGATTCTATTGAACTAAAAAATATTCAAGTAGTTTTGTTGATTTAATAAATATTTTTTAAGATTCTAAATACATGTTATGTTAGACACTAGGATATGATACTCATCAAAACCAATATACACCCTGCCTCATAGAGTTCATAAGGGAAAAAAATAAAATACAGGTAAATAAATATGTTGATTAAATGATTAGAAAACAAAGTACTAGGAGGAGACAACAGGTGTTCTACAGAATAACAGGGAAGACTTATTTTGAAAGGGTAGAAGGTGGCTAAATGATATAATATTTATGCTAGAAAACAAAAAAGCCCACAAACATATGGAGGCCTAACAACATGCACCTAAATAATCAATGGATGGATTAACAAATTAAAACAGAAATCAAGCACATGGAAACAAATGAAATAAAAATACAATAGTCCAAAATTTGTGCAATGCCATAAAAGCAGTCCTAAGATAGAAGTACTTAGCAATACAGGCCTACCTCAGGAAACAAGAACGATCCCAAATAGTCTAAACTCACAATTAAAGAAATTGAAAAAGATGAACAAACAAAACCCAGAGTTAGTAGAAAGAAGGACATAATCAAATCAGAGCAGAAATAGATAAAAGAGAGAAGAATAAAACAATAGAAAAAAATCAATAAAACCAAGAGCTAGTTGAGAAGATAAACAAAATAGACAACCCCCAAGCCAGAGTTAAGAAGAAAAAGAGAGGAAACAAACAAAATCAGGAACAAAAAGGAATAGTCACAATGGATACCACAGAAATACAAAAAATTTTTATCTATGAAATACTATGTACAAATAAATTGTGCAACCTAGAAGAAAAGAACAAATTCCTAGAAGGATATTGCCTTCCAAGATTGACCCAGGAAGAAACAGAAAATATGAATAGACCAATTGTCAGGAACAAAATTGAAATGGTAATCAAAAACTCCCAACAAATAAAAAAATCCAGGACCAGATGGCTTCACAGCTGAATTCTACCAAATATTTAAAAAAGAGCTAATACCCATCCTTCTTAAAGTATTCCAAAAAGTAGAAGAGGATAGAATGCTCCCAAAATCATTCTATGAGGCCAGCATCACTCTAATACCAAAACCAGACAAAGACATTACAAAAAGAAAATTATAGACCAATGTTCTTGATGAACACAGATGTAAAAATCCTCAACAAAATATTAGCAAACAATTCAAAAATATATCCAAAGATTTATCCATCATGGTCAAGTGGGATTTATTCCAGGGATGCAAGGATAGTACAATACTTGTAAATCAATCAACGTGATACACCACATTCACAAAAAGAAGGATGAAAATCATATGATCATCTCAATAGATGCTGAAAAAGCATTTGACAAAATTCAACATCCAATCACAAGAAAAATTCTCAACATAATGTGTATGGAGGGTACATACCTCAACATAATAAAGGTTATATATGACAAATCCACAGCTGACATCAGAGTCAATGGCAAAGAGTTGAAAGCTTTTCCTCTAAGATCAGGACCAAAATAAAGATGCCCACTCTCCCCACTTTTGTTCAGCATAGTACTGGAGGTACTAGCCATGGCAGTCAGACAACACAAAGAGATAAAAGCCACCCAATTGGTAAGGAATAAGTGACACTGTCACGATTCATAGATGACATGATATTATACATAGTGTTAAAAGACTGTCCCTCAAAAATATGAGAATGAATACCTGGATTCAGCTGAATTGAAGGACAAAATTAATACACGAAATCTTTTGTGTTCCTATATACTTACAATGAACTAGCAGAAAGAGAATTCAGGAAAACAATTCCATTCACAACTGCATCCAAAATAATAAAATACCTAGAAATAAACCTAATCAAGAAGGTGAAAGACCTGTACTCTGAAAACTAGAAAACACTGATGAAAGAAGTTGAAGAAGACACAAATAAATGGAAATCTATCCCATACTCATGGATAGGAGAAATTTATATTGTTAAAATGGCTATCCTGCCCAAAGCAATTTACATCTTCAGTGCAATCCCTATCAAAATACAATGTCATTTTTTCAATGAACTACAGAAAATAATCCTAAAATTCATATGGAACCACAAAGAAACCCAAGTAACTAAAACAATCCTGAGAAAGAAGAACAAAGCTGGAGGTATTACACTCTCTGACTTCAAGCTATACTACAAAGCAACAGTAATCAAAACAGGATGGCACTGGTACAAGAACAGACCCATAGATCAATGGAACAGAATAGATAGCCCAGATATAACCCACACATCTATGGTCAATTAATATATCATAAAGGAGCCATGAATATACAGTAGGGAAATGACAGCCTCTTCAATAACTGGTGTTGGAAAACTGGACAGCTACATGTAAGAGAATGAAACTGGATTACTTTCTAACTCCATACACAAAAGTAAACTCAAAATGGATCAAAGCCCTGATGTAAGACATGAAAACATAAAACTCTTAGAAGAAAAATAGGCAAAAGTTTCTTGAACAAAAGGATGAGCAATTTTTTACTGGGCACATCACCTCAGGCAAGGGAAATAAAAAAATAAAAAATGAACAAGTGAGACCACATCAAACTAAAAAGCTTCTGTACAGCAAAGGGCACCATCAATAGAACAAAAGGGCAACCGAATATATGGGAGAATACATTTGTAAATGGTTTATCTGATAAGGAATTAACATTCAGAACATATAAAGAACTCTTAACATCTCAACACCAAAAAAACAAATAACCTGATTAAGAAATAGGTAGAGGACTTGAGCAAATACTTCTCCAAAGAAGAAATACAGATGGCCAACAGGCACACGAAAAGACGCTCCACATTGCTAATCATCAGAGGAATGCAAATCGAAACCATAATGAGATATCACCTCATACCAGTCAGAATGGCTGCTATTCAAAAGACAAGAAATAATGAGTGTTGGTGAGGCTGTCGAGGAAACGGAACCCTTCTACACCGTTGGTTGGAATGTCAATTGGTCCCACAACTGTGGAAAGCAGTATGGAGGTCCCTCAAAAAAACTAAAAATAGAAATACCGTATGACCCAGTAATTCCACTTCTGAAATTTACCTGAAGAAAACAAAACCCCTAATTTGAAAAGACATATGCACCTCTATGTTTACTGCTGCATTGTTTACAATAGCCAAGATATGGAAGCAACCAAAGTGTCCATCAGTAGATAAAGAAGAGATAGTAAACAATGGAATATTATTCAGCCATTAAAAAAGGGAATCCTTCCATTTTCAACAATATGGATGGATCTAAAGGGTGTTATCCTCAGTGAAATAAGCCATGTGGGAAAGACAAATACTATATGATTTCACTTATTTGTAGAATATGAACACAAAGCAAAACAGAATGAACCAAACAGTAGTAAACTGATAGACAATGTGAAGTGACCAGTAGTTACCATGGTGGGGAGGATTTGGGGTGGATGGGTGGGTGGATGAGAAGACTGAGGCGGGTAAAGAGGCATACAACTTCTCAACATAATGTTGGTAAGTCACGGGGATGGTAGTGCAGCATGGAGAATATAGCCAATGATTCTGTAACATCTTCCTATGTTGACAGACAGTAGCTGTACTAGTGGGAATGAGGATTTAATAATGTGAGTGACTATTGAAGCACTGTGTTGTATACTTGAAACTAACGTAAGATTGTATATCAATGTAAACAAAAATTAACCATAAAAAAAAAGAAAAATGGTCCGCTCAGCTTACCCAGTGCTTGTCACATGGTTAGCATTCAGTAAGACATGGCTGAATCTAAAAACTCCTTTCTACTAGTTACAGCCAATGAAGTTAATCCTGGACATACTCAGGGATACACTGTCAGTTACATATAATATTGTTAATTCTTTGTACACCATGCATATATTGAACTTTATTTTGCAAAACTGAAATTGAAATGGACCATGCAACTAGACATATTGTCAATGAAAGTAAGACCTTTCTTCTTAACTGGAGACTTTTAAACCAATAAAGCTAAGCAAGCACAAATATAAACTGAAATCAGTCTCTGTGTAAGGGTGTTTATAGAATGCATGCCACTGGTGTTGATGCAGTGGATCTGAGAAGAGGCACAACTATAGGTATTCTACCCCCAGTAAACACACACATATGCACTGATACACACATACAACACACACACACACACACACACACACAGACTTCTCTGGTGATCCCAATATATATCATGACTGAAAACTTTTGATTTTGGTTTATTTTTAAAATATACCTTATTTCTTTAATACTTTCTTAACTTTATAGAAGCATCTTGAATGATACTAGAAGAGTGAAATGAAGAATGAGAAATAATTGAGTCTTGATACTCATCTGGTTTTCATCCCTACTTTTACCTTTTACATCATTCTTCTTTTCCTCATTTTTCAATAAAATGTAATGCCTCAGTTTTTATGGAATTTTGTTCTGTAGTTATTTTTCTTACAAATTATAAATAATGAAGCTGAAGGGAGGAATATTTCAAGGGATTAAAATCAGTATTTTTAAGAAACTAGGGTAAAAACATATTCATTGATGTGTTTTGAATTCTTTCAAGTAAAACTGATGTCAAGCGAGGGATAGATAAGGGGGTATTCACATTAAAAACAGAAAAATATTCAGTTTATACACACAAGGCCTCAAAGCAACTTATAAGGAAAAAATAAACTGTTAAAGGAACTCACTGTGTACAATGAAACACCACTTTAATTTCTCTCTCCGCCCTGGACACTGGATATCCTGGCCATGTGGATGTGTGTTATATATCAGGACAAAATGGGTTAAAGAACAAGTGCTGCAGGTTCTAGAATATTTTTTTAAGATAAATTAATCAGAAACACTTATAACTTCCACATCTTGAATCTCCTGTTGAACAAGAGCAGAAGACAGTTTTTGTAGGTTCTAAACAGGGAATGCAGAGCTCTCACACACTTGCCTGAAGAGCAGAAGTACAGACTTCTCGTTCTGGACCAGGTGTCCCATTCGAATGAACACACAGGTGCAGGAGGAATGCTCAGGGACTGGGAAGGTGCACCTCCCCAGCCAGGCTGAGCTGCCACATCGACCACCCTCGAGTCTGGGGGCGCTGGATGCCACAGCCGGAACCCCCTCATGCTCAAAAGGGCTAGAGCACTCAAAAAGAAAGGTATGTTTTTACCGGTGTGATTTCTGACCATTAGATGTATATTATTTCCTCACTCAGTGCCTATTTGCTCTGGATTTCCTCACTTATTTTACTTAGAGAAGCTCAAACAGTTTGTGAAGCACACCATACCTTGACATTCGTGAGATGATAATTCTCTGCACATTTACTTTGCAAAGTGAGGCAGAAAAGACTAGAGGACCCATTTTAGTGAGTATAAAAACCAAACTTCAAGCTTCAAGCACAGTCATGCCTCTCCTTTTCGGCTTGCGCATCTTTGTACTCCCCAGTTCAGGCCACCCAAGGAGCAGGACGCTTCTATGTTCAGAAGTTGCCAAATCTCCTTACTGCTCTTTCTGCTCCACACAGTGGCCCTTCCCTGGGTTTCAGGGAGGCTCACAGGCCCATAAAGGGAAGAAGGGATGGCATCTGTTCTCCCTGGACAGGACAGTGATCACAGACAGCCCAGCAGTAACACCCCAAAACTGCCCTTTGTAAACACTGTTTCTATCAGCTTTACTTTTTGGAAATGCAAGTGTACCTTATTAATTTAAATTTTTCCTTACAGGTCTGTACTGAGCAGAATATAAACAGCTATGTTTGGGTGTAGAACAATTAGATAAACAATTGGACTGGAGGCCTCACTGCACACGGGAGAAAACCCTCTCAACCTTTTCCAGCCAACAGTTAATAACTTGGCTTTGCCTGACTTTCTAATTTTCTGAAGCTAAGTTTTCAAATAGCGGAACCTGACCAGTCCAGTTTTTGGCTTAGTTTCCAAAACATAGCCTGGAGCAATGTTGAAATGTCAGGATTTTGTGGGTAAGTTTACATTGTGAACAATTTAATTAAAACCCTCAAAAGTTGAATTCAAAATGGTTGAGCATTCCAGGAATGGGATTCATTTTATATCTAACTTCAGTTTTTTATTTGCTTTACTGTTTGGGATGTAAATGCAAACTAGTTCTAATAATGCTTGGTCAAATCAAAAGTTTTCATGGATTACCTACAAATATCTCTCTTTTTTTTTTTTTGCTGCTTGTCTTTAAATATACATGTTTTTTGTTGGTGCAATCACAACACATTGATGGTCAAATTGAAGTAATGGAGGAAACTACAGCAAGCAAGCACAGAGGGGAGAGGAAAGGAGTGTTGGGGCGGTCAGAGGGGTAGCGCTGGAGCTGGGGCTGGAAAGACCCCTAGGCACTGACAGTGACTCACTTGACCAACTGTCCTCCTTCCAGATCTGGAGAGCTAAAAACTGCTTTTCCCAGGTTCCCTCGCACCTAGGGGTCTCAATGCAAATTAGGTCCATCAACTACATGCTGTCCTGAGACTTGGAAAAGTTGAAATAATGTCTTCCTTCCGGTGCTTGTGTGGCAGTTACTTCTTTCAATAAAGGTTGGGACCATGTCAAGGTTCCCAGCAGCAGTGAGGCAACTGCTCCTGGTTTCGTAGAGGCTGAGAGGCAGCTGCGGTAGTCCGGGTGGGGCTCTCTCTCCAACCAGGCTAGGACGAGTGAGCTCAGACAAGGTATTCTCCTGGGTGGGCCAGTGAGTGCAGTTCTGGGAATAGTTCTAAGAAGCTCAGCTGAAAAATTCTTCAGTCTTTCCAGCAACTTAATTCCCATCCAAACTGACTTTCTAGAGTAGTTTTGTTTCCCATACTGGACTCTGAATTATAAAGGGAATAAGGGCCAGATGCCTCTCAATCGAATTTTCTGTTCTTAGAACTTAAGGAATTTTCCAGGCACAACACCCAAAGGAGTTGCTAGGTTAGAACCAAGACTAAAGCCCAGAGTCAGGCTATTTACTAAATCCAAATCTGAATTGAAATAAGGGAAATAAAAAGCCAAACTGCCAAATCAAAGGTTTCCATGAAGGAAAGATAATCCATGAAGCCAAGTGATGATAATAGAAAACAGCCCAGGATAATCTGTCAGCTGGTATTCAGCATTTCTGTGGTCTTTTTTGCAGTGTGACAATTCTTTGCTGTAGCCTAGCTTGAGCCACTTACAGATTTATGATAGTAAACACAGAGCCTGAGTGTGAAATCCTAATTGTACACCACACTAACAAGCTTGGAGTTTGTATTAGAGACAATGCTGAGCCTCTGATGGTTTTAGAGCAGTGGGTTCTATTTACATTTTGGAAAGACAACTTTCAAGCAAAGTTCAAAACAGATAAGAAAGGGTAAAACCTGGACAAAGAAACACAAATTAGGAGACTATCGGAATGTTACAGGGCAGACATGAAAGTGAAGGCATGAAGTGAAATGAGGACAAATTGAAAAGATGAATTCTATGGTACATTTGATAAGACAATGAGGAAGGGACTGGAGGTACATGACAAGAAGGGATGCACTTTCTAATGTGGGCAAATGGATAAACTGTGAAGCCTTTCACCAATATATTGAATAGATACAGAATTCATGGGAATAAAGAACAAGTTAGGACCCGGCATGGTAGAAATTCAGGACTACATGATTCTGGGGTTGGTCGTGTCCCTGGCAAGCAGGGTAGCCCTCAGTGAGCCCCTTAGTCTTTAAATTTCTCTTGTTTGTATAGTAGAAGTGATAATATCTGTCCTCCATAATACATATAATTGATGTGAGAATAAAATGAGCTAAAGTGACGATGAAATGAAAAATTAAGTTGTTTTTCTGATTGTTATTTTAACCAATTTGGCAAAACTAGAAAGGTCTGGTAAAAATCCACACTTGAAATATTAGATGTGATTTCCTTCATCCAGCTGAGTTTAGTATTTGATCCAAAATATTACTTATTGTTCTTACCTCAGACTGGGTGATAAAAGCTACTTTTGTATGAAAAAAGAACAGAGCGTGGCCCATGTTATTTTATTTATAAAGACAACTGAATAAAGTAGACCTAATTCAGATATTTCAATGGAAATGGGGACAGTTACCATGGAATGACTTGTTTTGGTTCATCATGCTCCCCCTTTGTGACATCCATCAAAGCCTCCCTGGAAGAACTAGAAGGAAAGCACAGTGGCCCACGACCTCCCCACCAGGCCCAGCCCATGATGAGCCACAGGAGCACCTAGGAGTCCTGCCGTCATTTTTCAGCCATTCTGACAAAGGCAATGAACATAAGCCATCTTATGTGTTGTCTTGTTATGTTAAAAAAAAAAATAGTTGCAACACATTTTTTACTTCACAATATGTTCTCTATTAAGAACAAAACTGAAGGAACAAAACAGCAGCAGAATCAAAGAACCCAAGAATGGACTAATAGTTACCAAAGGGAAAGGGACTGGGGAGGATGGGTGGGAAGGGAGGGATAAGGGCGGGGGAAAAAGAAAGAGGGCATTATGATTAGCATGTATAGCGTGGGAGGGGCACGGGGAGGGCTGTGCAACACAGAGAAGACAAGTAGTGATTCTACAGCATCTTACTACGCTCATGGACAGTGACTGTGAAGGGGTATGTGGGGGATACTTGATGAAGGGGGGAGTCTAGTAAACATCATGTTTTTCATGTAATTGTAGATTAATGATACCAAAAAGCAAAAAAAAAATAAAAAACTTTCAAAGACAAAAAAAAAAGAACAAAACAAAACAAAAAATTGTAATTGTAAATTGGCACCTGAGGTAATTTCATGTTTAACACAGAAATAAAAGCATTTGAAAAACAACTGTTTTATGTACATCATAGTTGCAACTTTAGCAGACCAGTAGTAGTAACTGGTCACCTGATAAAAAGACTGCCAAATAACCTCAGATGGTTAAATAAACTTACAGATTGCTTTTTGTCCTTCCAAATAATTTTTGTGATATATATATATATATACATGTATATATATCAGTAAAATAGGATATACATAATTTATTATACTTGCTCAATTTCTGTAAAGTATTACAAGAAAATAAAACAGGTTTTCACAAATTGGACCTTAAGTCAATCTCTTTACAGTTATACCGTGTGCCCCCAGGCAAATATGCAATTCAGTGCAGCCTTCTGGATGGACAGGCTCATGCTATTGTAGATGCATATAAATGTTTATATTAATTATATTTATAGTAAACAAGTAAATGAAATAATAAATAAGTAAATAAATAAAATAAGTACAATATAAAGCTAGGATAACATTCTTACTTTCATTTATAATAAATGTATAGGAACAGCTAAGACTCCATCCAAGGTTCTTAAAATCCCAGAGGTGGAAATCTTTCCAGACAGGCAGGCAGGTGAGCAGAGCAGCTCTTCTGTGGACTTTGGCTGTTAGTTCATATTAGAGAGTTTCACATGTACTTTACAAAAGCTTATACAGCTTATGTAAAGAGTTAATATAATTAGAAAAATTTATTTATTTTTATTATGATCTAGCTTAGTGACAAGGGACAATTTACTTGAGATGTCTTCATCTCAGCTTCTCCATCTTTATGAGGAAAATAATATAACAAAATATTTCTTGGAAGAAAAAATAAAAATGAACAGGACTGAGCTTGACGCAGTTCCCCTTGAAATAGGCTGGTGATAGGCAGCATATGATGATCTTAGACAAGATGGAGTGAAGTATTTGTTTATTTTTCTAGTGTCAGTAATTAACAAGAATCACTCTAGAATGTTTCCAGTGAAAAGTTTCCATGTACTTGGAAGGAGCTGGCTTTATAGGGACTCATTTTCAGATCTTGACCAACATAGTCTTTCTAGTTAGCAGATGGTGCTAAAATAACTGGATTGCATGAATACCCACATTAAAAAAAAATGAATTTGGATCCTGATTTCACATCATGCACAAAGATTAATTCAAAGTCACTTACAGACCTAAATGTAAGAGTTAAAACTATAAAACTCTTAAGAGAAAACACAAAATCTTTGTGATCTTTGGTTAAGCAGTGATTTCTTAGACACAACACTAATAGCACAAGCAATAAAGTGAAAATGGATAAGCTGAAATTCATAAGAATGAAAAGCTTTTGTGCTTCAATGGATGCCATCATCAGGAGAAAAGACAATCCACAAACTGTGAGAAAATATCTGCAAATGTTTTCACATATAAAGTCATATATATAATTGGGGATTTGTGTCCAGAACATATAAAAAACTAAGACAAATCAGTAATAAAAAGACAATTGAATATACATTTTTTCAAAGAAGATATATGGTGCAAATAAACACATGAAAAAGTGCTATCATGTTATTAGGCAAATTTTAAAAATCAAAAGTACAATAACCATATAACACCCAGTAGGACAGCTATAATAAAAAAGAGAATAGCAATTACTGCAGAGAATGCATAGAAATTGAAACCCTCATACATTCCTGCTGGGAATTTAAAATGGTACAGCTACTATGCAAAACATTTTGGCAGTTCCTCAAATTGTTAACTATAGAGCTACCATGAGACAGGGCAGCCACCTCCAGTTAGAGATAGGTAAGGGCCCTGGGAAGGACAAATGGGATGCATACTAAGGACTGTGGGAATGTGAAAAACGAGATTTGCAGCTGAAACAATGCAACAATGTATAAGAAGTTTCTCACTGAACTTCCCCTGTGACAAAAAAACATTTTTAATGACTATTAGTCATGTAGCATGTGTAGCTTGACCAGGGCATACTAGTTAAAAATAGAAATGACCTTCAGTCTGACTGGCTTAAAATAAAGCTGGCCTTCGGACGGGAACCTATAGAGAACAAACAGCTTCCCTCCCTCCTCGATGCACTGAGCCCATAATCGGCAGCCTTGACCCTCCCACTATAAGCCAGGGAGTTCTGTATTTTCTCTCTATCAATAAAAAGCCTCCTTCTTGTTTGTCAACTTTGAGCGTTTTCAAAGTTCATTCTCTGACTCTGTATACAAGAACCCTGGTGTCATTTTTTGGAGGCTGTTGGGGATGTCTCCCTGTTCTCAGCCACCTAGAGGGCAGCTTCTATCCCCTACTATTTTTGTTTTAATGAATTCCTTCTTTACCTATACTCACCCAACCTGTCTGAGAATTCTTTCTTATGCAGAGTCAAGAACCCTCCCCGTCCAGGCTGGGGTTTCTCCTAGTGCTTCTCCTAGTGCACAGAGAGAGACCCCCCAGACGCAGCTGTCTGCAACAAACATATGACTGATTAGTTCTACTTGTCTCTAATGAAGAAAATAGGAATATATGTTCATAAAAATACTTGTTCACAAATGTTAATAACAGCATTACTCACAATACACAAGAAGTAGAAACAACCCAAATCAACTAATGAATGGATACAAAATGTGGTATATTTGTATGATGGAATACTATTTGGTAGTAAAAAGGAGTGAAATACTGATACATGCTACAATATGGACCAACCTTAGAAACATTATGCTAAGTAAATGAATTAGTCAAAAAAGACCACATATACAATTACATTTGTATGAGATATGCAGAATACACAAATCTATAGAGACAAAAGATGAGTAGTTACTTAGGTCTAGGGCATTGGAGGGAGGGATGGTAAGTAACTGCCTATGGATACTGCCTTCTTTTGAGGATGCTGAAAATGCTCTAAATTTAGATTATACAGATAGTTGTACATCTCTATAAATACACTAAAAGACCATTGACTCATACACTTTAAATGGGTAGTATTTAGAATATGTCTCAATAGACCTGTTGAAAAACCAATATGCAACAGAAAAAAATGACAAACTATAAAATTTGTTTTTTGGAAAATATTTGATATAACTTGGAAGGAATATCATGTTAAACAGAAACTAGTAAAAAATACCAATATCTAAAAGAAAAGATGACATCATTATAAATCTTATAAGCATTATAAAATATGACCAGTTTTATACTTATAAATTTCAGAATTTAGTATCATTTGGATGAAATGACCATATTTCTAGAAAAACATGACATCAAAACTGATAAAGAAATAAAATGCATTCTGCTTCTACATGTCTGAAATTTGTTGAAATCTCTTTTTACTTTTATGGATCAATTTTATTTTGTATTTTTATAATCCCTCTGGGATCTTAAGAAGGAAAGAGGGGGAAGTAGACATCTGAGTAGAAAGGCAAGTATTTAAAGAAAAGTAGATGACTTGAGACACTTTCAATCTAATAGGAAAACAGCACTTGGTTCCTTTTAAATAAGCAGAATAAAATAGTATTTTTCCTATGGAGAAGCAGACTTATTTTTCACATCTGCTTTGCATTTATTTGTGTGAAACAGCATCAGTGTGTTATAATAATGCAAGCTTTAGCACACACATTGCATAAAGACTAGGTAAAAGAACATGTTTCCTGAAATGCCCTTCTCTAAGTGTATGTATGTCTCTGTAAAAAAATTAATACAAACCAGGTAGTGGACCTAATCACAAGACATTTCAGAAAATACAGTGACCATATCTGGGCTTTGGTAAAACACTATGCATACAGCTGCACTAATTTTTAAGTTTATTCTTATGTAGTGAGAGGCAATGACAGCATCAGCAATGTTATGCCCATTGAATAGTGCTGGTTTTTGGAATTTCCACAGGTGAAATCACTCAGCCCATGAAAACAAGACAACCAGCAATTGCAGTCTCATCACAGTATGTACAATAAAATCTGGTTGGTGTGACAATGTGCCTGTGAAAGTCGACAAGTTGGTAACTGCAATGTGAAAGCTATTTCATTTTTTATCTTTAAAGAATTACTGGATTGTTAAATTAAATTTTACTCCTGTAGGCTGCACTGGATACATAGAAAACAGGTATCTGTGTGACCGTATCTGCATTGGAGTTGCTGGTTTCTTCACATGGATTCACAAAGCTGTACTCAAGAATTATCCCATCAAATAATTACAGTTGACAATTACTATATTGATATAAAAAAAATTTAACAGGCCATCAACTAAAAGGTTGCTTTTGGCTTTAAACCTAAGGGATTTGCTTCCTATGTTGAACAGACATTTTATTGGATAATATTGTGCTAAACAGTTAAAACAAATTAGGCCTATACAAGAGAATCTACAAAATAACCTATCCCTTCCTTCGGAAATGTAGTTGCCAATTATTAGTATCCATAAGGATAATCAACTAGTCAATCATTTAAAAAATAGATCTAACAAGCATGTTTCCCATCTCCAAATTCATTTTAAACACTATTTAAAACTATATTTCATTTGCACTTTAACATTTAGTATAGATGCAAATAAAAATCTTCTAAGATTACCACTTTTACATGTAATAATATATATATAGTGTTCTTGATAACAAGCACTGTGTCCTTTTTTTTTCCAACACTATCTATTGCATATTACAATGCTTGGCACATAGCTCACCTTCAACAGAGAGTATTTAAATGAATAAATGAGATACCTTCTACACTGGGGATAACTGTGATTCAAATAGTTCTGAATCACTCATTTCCTCTGTAATTCATTTACCCCTGTTTTGCTGCATTACAGATAGCTCCAGAGTCCCAAACTATGACTCAACAATATGCAACCCTGGATACCAAACCACTCCTTAGGCAGTGCAATAATGACAATGATGAATTAATAGAGCAGTTGTTCTAGGTTAAGAATCATCATGTTTTATCATGTAACTGTCAAATATTTATATGAACAAAATATTCTCTACGACAGCACAGAGGACTGGAAAAAACTAGAATGGATTCCTGCTCTGCCACTTTTCTAATCTTTCTGAACATTAGTTTCTCTGTCTGTAAGGAGATCAATAACTACTTCAGAGTTGCCATGGAGTTTGAAGATATGCATCTAAACTCTTAGAAGAGGATAGGCATTGAAAATACTATTATTTTATTATAATATAATTGTGTTTGAGATATAAAGTTATCCAATAACTTTATCCCATTTATCTTCTGAATCAGAAGATGGTTGCACAGAATTAGCTCTGGGTTCTTCAGTCCTACTCTGATACGGTCCACTTATTACCAGGTATAATTTTTATTCTGAGGCAAAAGCAAGTTGACACAACAAACACCAAGCCAGTTCATCTGTCTGCCCCCTTTCCAGAAGGCACAGCAGCACTCCCACCAACGTAAGGATGAAGAAGCCTTGCCCTCTGCGTTGTGTGTGGGTGGAGAGAAACAGAGGATCTTAATCCCACACACTCACATGAGCTCTGCCCCATCTGTATACACACAGCTCTGCTTGAGGGTCCTCAGACAACCAAAGTAGGATGTTTAAAAAAGAATGTGTTCTAACTACTATACAGATAGAAAAATTAAACAACTATTAAGACATCTTTTTTGAGGAGCTCACAATTTAATTTATATTTAAATTAAACAGACAGACATGACACATTTTGATGAAGAGCAGCTGTGAACATGATCTTGTGATTTACTCCTAGAGGGAAAGATCTCTTCATATGAGCAGCATTTTTAGATCAATTATTACTATTGTGAATAATCATGTTTTGACATTGTTCTGTATCTGTACAATTAAAGTTAATATGCTATGTTAAGCTGCACAGCAAACGTAATTTTTATTCATGGTGTGATGTTTGAAGCAACAATCTCCCCTTTTGCATTCTTTAATTCAATCTGTTTCCATAACAACCATTGGGATATATTTTTTAATGATTTTACTTTCTAACAAAAATCAAAGCTCATGATAGGCAAAATGTACTTAATTTCCCTCATTTTGATAAATGATACCTTCTATATTTTGATGAAGACACCTTCTATCTTTTTACAGTTACTCTAATAAAAATTTAGTTTTCATTCACCATTGCCTTTGGCAGTACTTAGGAAAGGCTTTGTAATAGAGATTAAAAGTAACTGATAAATGATCAAATAAATAATTAAAAGGAGGGAAAAAATGAGGTTAAAAAAAAACCTTGCCAACTCTACCTGCCCTGACATAACTTATTTTCAGAATGCATAAAAGCCATTGCAAAATAAACAACTTGGCCTACTTGCTGAGACTAAAATTATAAAGGTAAGTCTGTTGAAAGTAAGTCAATAGGTTTAGATTTTTTTAAATTAAGGTATTATTGATATACACTCTTATGAAGGTTTCACATGAAAAAACAATGTGGTTACTACATTCACCCATATTATCATGTCTCCCCATACCCCATCGCAGTCACTGTCCATCAGTGTAGTAAGATGCCACAGAGTCCTTAATTGTCTTCTCTGTGCTACACTGTCTTTCCCATGATCCCCCACACCATGTGTGTCAATCATGGTACCCCTCAATCCTCTTCTCCAACCCTCCACACTCTTCCCCTTTGGTAATCACTAGTCCCTTCTTGGAGTCTGTGAGTCTGTTGCTGTTTTGTTCCTTCAGTTTTGCTTCATTGTTATATTCCACAAATGTGGGAAATCATTTGATACTTGTCTTTCTCCACCTGGATTATTTCACTGAGCATAAACACCCTCTAGGTCCATCCATATTGTTGCAAATGGTAGGATTTGTTTATTTCTTATGGCTGAATAATATTCCTTTGTGAACATGTACCACATCTTCTTTATCCACTCATCTACTGATAGATACTTAGGTTGCTTCCATATCTTGGCTATTGTAAATAGTGCTGCAATAAACATAGGGGTGCATATGTCTTTTTGAGACTGGGTTCCTGCATTCTTAGGGTAAATTCCTAGGAGTGGAATTCCTGGGTCAAATGGTATTTCTATTTTGAGTTTTTTGAGGAACCTCTCACTGTTTTCCACAATGGTTTAACTAATTTACATTCCCACCAGCAGTGTAGAAGAGTTTCCCTTTCTCCACATCCTCGCCAGCATTTGTTGTTGTTTGTCTTTTGGATGGTGGCCATCCTAACCAGCATGAGGTGATATCTCACTGTAGTTTTAATTTGCATTTCTTTGATGATTAGCAATGTGGAGCATCTTTTCATGTGCCTATTGGCCATCTGAATTTCTTCTTTGGAGAAGTGTCTGTTCAGATCCTCTGCCCATTTTTTAATCAGATTATTTTCTTTTTGGTTGTTAAGGCATGTGAGTTCTTTATATATTTTGGATGTCAACCCATTATTGGATATGTCATTTATGAATATATTCTCCAATACTGTAGGGTAACTTTTTGTTTTACTGATGGTGTCCTTTGCTGTACAGAAGCTCTGTTAGCCTTTTTGTTTGAACACCAGCCTGCTCCGCAGGGAGATTGTTACTTCTTGTGTTTAATAAACTTGCTTACCTTTTAAATTTTTCCAGTCTTCCAAGAACAGATTCAATACTTTTTCATATCATATTCTCTGTTAAAATTTCTTGTTTCTGTTCCCAGAACAAGTCCCAGAAAAAGTCCTGACTGTATCTCAATTTTTATAACTCTCCAAACACAGAAATTGGTAGCCAAAGCTTATGCTACCATAGCAAAGATCTAAAATACATGGCATTTGCTTAATTACTGGGTAGTGGGTAGCAAGGAAATAGATTTTGAAGGTAGAAAGCTGTCTATCTGCATGATGTTTTGGCAAAAATCTTGGCAAAAAGTGGAATTTCTGGGCTGAAAATAGGTTTTCAAAATAGATTGCAAAACAGAACTTAATAATATTAGTTGACTAGTATTGGCTACATTCAGCAAGGTGTTAACAAAAGAATCACACGCTCAGGAACTAATTAACTAGTGTGAAAGCAGATCTAACCAGGAATAAAGAGAATCTACAAGTGTCAGGGCTTACTGGACGACATGTCTGATTCTTGCAAACCCCAAATGGTGAGACATGATATTGATTAAAGTGTTGAGTAACAAAGACCCAATAAAATTTTGCATTTGAGTAATGTGACTCAAGGCAAATATGATATTTAGAGCTGATACTGAATAAAACTTCTTAGCTGAACAAGGTATCTCTGGACAAAGTTCTGGTTAAGGGTACTATTTTCAAGATAGTACCATCTTGAGAGAGGAGAGACATGAGGGAAGAGGAAATGAAGAGCATCCAGAAAAGAACTTTCCTGGGCACACCAGGAAATAGATCAACCCTGTGAAGATTCAAAGGTACTAAAATACCATGACCTTAGGAACATGAGCCTTGCAATATTTAAGGCTTAAAACAAGCAAGAGATCCCATAATTTCCCCCTAATAGGAAAAAAATACTTTAAGGCTGTACAACCCACAGTAGGCACCTCAAACGTGGACAAGGAGAATAAAAGAGAAGGATCTTCTTAGAGGGCATATCCAGAGGCTAGAAAGCATCGTGGATAAAGGAGACCTCTCAGGAGGCAGCGTCAGAGAGTATTCAAAGCCCCTTTCTGACTTCTAGGTCAGAGAGATGTTATGTACACCCAGCAGGATTCCACCTCTGTTTTCCACGTGTATTTAACTCTTTCTCTTTCCAAGGATGAGTGTTTATTGTGGTTTCTCTTTCCTATTTCTTTCTTGTATATTAAGTATATACATATGTTGGGAGCCAGTTGTAAAATGCAGGTAATTCATTCATGGGTGATTCACCATTATCATTTGAATAACCAGAAATTATGGACTCTAGTTGAATTCAGTGACTGAAAGACTTTTTAGTGAGCTCTCTTGGAAAGTGATAATCCTTTTTCATGAGAAAGTGGAAATGTGACATGAATATTTCACAGCCAGAGAGGAGGTCTGTGGCAGAGATGGGCTAGATGCTCACTGATTCCATCTGCTATTCCTGGCCACACAGCTTCCTGATATTTACCAGCCTCCCTTGCAGTTCAGATGGGCAATAAGACTGTGTTTGGCCAATGAAAGAATGCCCACACATTCCAGGTTCCTCCATAACTGCGCACACACCATGGCCACACAGTCCCGTCAATTCTCTCAGTGACCTAAGAGGCCATATGTTTAAGAAGGCAACATCAAAAGATGCAAGAAGCCCGTATCTTTGAACCGTCATTTGATAATGAATCTCCAGAGAGAGCTACCCAAGACATACGGGCTACGACATAGGAAAGGAAAAGTTTATCTTTCTGTTCTAAGAAACCAAGATGTTTGAGTTATGTTACAATGGCTAGAGGCTATCTTCCTAATACAGCATTATATTTAAAAGATTGATTATTGGATTTAATTAGTTGGTAACTTGATATATTTTTCTTTCTACTGAAAGTACTGGAATGGGAAGAAAATATCGTCAAGAAGGTGGGGACAGTGTGGCACACAAGGGGAAGATTCACCTTAAGGAGCCTGGTCTCCAGTAATCCTTCCATCACTAACTAGCTAAGTGACACTGGGAAAGTCAATTAATTTCTCTGGGCCATAGTACATATCTGTAAAATAAAGCTAATATTAGGTTACCCAATTATAAAAGAAAGGCCAAATATTTGCTCAAGAGTTCATATGGTTTTGATTTATGGTTCTATGAAATAGGAATTAAGCACTAAGGCCACTCTAATGAAATCATAGAAATAATTTCTTATTTAAAAATGTTTAGCTCTTGCAGGATACCTAACGAAGTCCAGCTATATGCATAAATGCTGTGTAACACATATGTTTTAAATGATGTTAACTCATCCCAAGCAGTTTTATTGAAAATAACAACTTACAAAAGAGCATGTGAATGTGAAATGAAACATTGCAGATGATGATTTCAAAAAAATCTATTCCCTCGAGCTTTCATTATCCAATCATGTTGCACACATTTCTTCATACCCTCAGCTGTCTTCCCACAGTCTAAGGTAATGAATTTAAGAAGGATTCCCACTTCTGTTTTGTCAGCTGAAAGCCTATTCTTTCAAGATGGTTTCTCTTGACACCCAATAATGTTTGCTCAGGATCATTATTTCTATGTAAAAAAGTAGATATTTCGAAAGACTCAGAAGTAAAAACAACCTAAAATCTTTGCTCATATTTATTATATATATTCATCAACTAAAAGTAAGGCTAATGAAAACAGTTGCCTTTACCATCTTATAAAATGGTAAAATAATAATTAAAATATATCTACTATGTCAACATAAAACTCAAAGACTGAGTGTAATTTTCATTCTTTAAAATGAAGAATATTACGGTCAAAATCTTAACAAAGGGTGCATAAAACTCTTGTTTTAAATTATTTCTCATTCCTAATCATTGAGAAATAGTGGCTACCCCAAGCTGAACATTTAAATTTAAACCAAAAAAAAGACACTAAAGTATACTATTGATTCACTATTCATATCATTTTTGCAATAATTTAATTCACAATTTTATATGAAAATTATAATTCTTAATCCTTTTCCTAGACATTTTAGAATATATATAGAAAAACACAGAAAGTATGATTCTGATTTTAATTATGTTTGGATAATTCTATAGTTTTCCTCCATTAATTAGATTACACAAGTACAGGATGAAAGATATTAACTTTAAATATCTCTTTAAGATCACTAATAATGGAAAGGCAGTGTCCAAAGAAATAAAAAGATATAATTTTTTAATCTGCAGTAAACTCTAGTATGATATGACATTAAGATATTCATTATTATCATTAATTCAACTGAACAATGTAATATAAATGCAACTACCATTGTAAACAAGAATAATGTTTACTTAGAAAGTCTTCTCTTTCCCTGTATCCCTAGCATTCCATTTACATACAAGCCATTTTGAGCAAAAATAACTTTTCACTCACCAGTGTGGAGCTTTGTGAGGCATCAGCCACACACCCCGAGATCTCGGGTGTTGGCGTGTCGCTGGGGATTCTGCGGGGGTCACGGGCGATCGCTTCACACCAGCCCAGCATTTTCTCCTTCCTCTTATCCCCTTTTCAATTTCTGAAATTCTGAAAATAATTTACATTCCCTGAAACCAGTCACTCATTCTAGTTATCTGTTTTTGGAAAATGTACATATTTGAAATTAAATAAGCAATCTAATGAAATACCAATGGAAACATATTTTTCTAATAGGGGGTATAGAGAGGAAAAGAAGAATATGCCAATTATTAATATTATCCCAGAGCCACAGGGCAATTAAAACAGTACACGTCTTCAAATAACCTAACATCTTTTACACCCCAATTCATGAGGCATCTAGACTGTGGGAATTCCTTGTATCATTTTCCAAGTGTTATTTTCAGAGATCAGTTTATAATAAGAAGTTATTACCTTGGGAACTAAGAACAGACACAGTTCCTGATATATCTACATATTTCAATGACATCTAAAATTTGGCATAGCTTTTCAGCTGACTGCCCTTCAGATGCAGAATAAATTGAATACATGTCAGTAGTAAAGATTATTCATTCTGGCAGTGGCATGATTATCTACCTCATAAAGTTCTGCCAACTGAAGAAGGAGAAATTTTAGTGCAAGCATGGTAGAGGAAATATATGACATCCATCACTTGTACAATAGATCCATAAATAGTAATTTTAAAAATCTTACTGTATCATGAGTAAAATTATTCTACAACTCTTTCTAATACCAAGAATGTCCCATTTGGGGTAATTTTATTTTTGTCCCTGAAAAAGTTATATCAACAATGACTTTTAACATAATGGAGAAAACATTGTTTCCTTTGTAAAGTTTTACAGTCTACTTTTCCACTCCACTACCCTCTGTAATTAGAAATAGTTTATTGCAGGTCTTTAGTTAAATTCATTACACTGTCAATTAAATATCAAAAATAATGTGGAGTAATTATTTTTCACAGCATCCAAAGCAATTAGCAATCTGGTGGTTTATAACATTTCAAGGATTCAAAATAGCACATTTCACAGTACTAAGAAAAGTAACATAAAGAAAGGTTGCACTAACAGATTGATGAGTTATTACACTAAATGACAAAATACTCAAGTTAAATGGATCTGAACAATGTAAATAGGGAAATTATAAAAAATGCTTTAGGGTGATGGTTCAAGAGTGTGGTGTAGGAAGACCCTGAACCCAACTCCTCTCACAGATGCACCAAATCTCTACAGTTACATATAAAAATATTCTCTCTGAAAAAGATCTGAACAGTTCCTCCAGAGCAAAAGATTAAAAGGTCACACTGAGATGAGATGCATAGATAGCCACTTCAAGAGGCTGCGATACAAAACCCACAAACCCCACAAAACCCCACTTCCAATGTGGTGAGCCACAAGTGGGAGGTATGTCACAAGTAAGAATTTCCCAGAGGAATGAGGGGTTCTAGCCCCAATTCAGGCACCACAAACCATGTGACCAGTACTGGAGGGATGGATTGCCAAAAGTCTGGCTTTAAAAACCAACAGAAGTTTGTCCAGGAGACACAAAGGGCTTGTGCGTTAAACTGCAACATTTCTAGAATTTCTCGCCTGGCCTTAGTTCATCTCCATATCAATAAGTGTTTCTAAGGGGTAGAGAAAAGTAGTCTATCTCCATGTCAATAGGTAATTACAAGGGCCAGCGAGGGCATTTCTGGACTGGAGAGGTTGGCTGGGGTCCATTTTCCTGCACCTAGGTAATGAAAGAGACGGGTGTGCAGAAGTGGATGACTGCTTGTAGGAAATAAATGGGTTTCTCCCACTTTATTTTTCCCTTTGGCTGAATTTGGTTTCAAACGTATTTTGCCCTGGGATTTTTCTCCCCGGAGTTACATCTGGCGGTAGTCAGCAGGAACTCTGAACCCAAAATCTGTCTTCATGGGTGTGACCCTTGGGCGGGCTGCCCCTAGAGATAGAGGCGAGGTGCCCGGAAAGCCATCTGTGGATGGTGGGGAGGCCCAGTGGCTGCAGTGGTGGAGGGTGCAGCTTCACCCAGGAGCCCCTATCCATGGTGCTTCCAGTTGGGGAGCCCCTATTGGGGAATTGGTATAGGGTTAAACACCTCTTAGAGGGGGTGGGGCCTTCCCCAGAACTGGGGAAGGATGGAGACACCGGAAGCTGGTGCATCGGTCCTCTGTGAAATAGAAGACTGCTTAGAGGCTCTGAGTGGCCATGTAGCAGCTGGGATTGTAGGATGTCTGTTTATCATGATAGTGGAAAGGGTTATCAAGGAGAGATACACACTTCAGCATCACTTAGAGGAGCTGGGTGATGACCTATGGGATGCCCTTAAGAAAGAGAGGCAGTTATTGAGAAGACAGGTCCTGCTACTGGAAGATACGTTAGCAAAGAGGGAGGGGGCAGCAGGGGGATCTGCACTGTAGGAAGCCATGGGGAGGGAGAGGAAAGAGCCGTGTCTACAGCCCCAGAGATGGTGGAGGAGATATTGGGAGAGGATGAGGTGGTGGGGCCGAGGGCCTATCTGTTGCCGAGACCACCACCTAAGGCACCAGCATCTTCTGTATTAAAGGTCCGCCCTTTTGTAAGAAAATAAAATACAACAACTGTGTGCTCCTCAGGGGGAGGAGCAGCCCCCTCCCCAGGTTGTGGAGCAGTCCATGCTCCCCCCTATACCCAGGATGAGCTGGCAGACATGAGCATCTGGTATGGGCAGAAGCCGTTGGAACCTCTGCCTACATGGCTTCTGTGTCTCTGGGATATGGGGGTGGAAAACATAGTTATGTTGGGTTCTTAAAAGTACACTGGCTTCTCTGACTCACCCTTCCCTCCAGCAGCAGTTGCAAAGTGCCCATCACATCTCATATGGAATCAAGCGCTTCTGCATTGGTTGACAGCAGCCATCAGGGCAGTTTGGCCTAATCAGGGTGATTTACCACACTTACCCACTAGCTGGAAAACGTATGCAGAGCTCCAGCAGGTGTCATGGGAATTAGGCATGAAAAATATCATCTATAACATGGACCCCCAGGGCCCTGATGAGGAGGTGTTCACTATAGGAATGAGAAAGCTGGTGCTGCATACAGCTCTCCATCTCTCTTTGGGTCCCTAGTGACTATTCTTGCCCCCCACAAAGG
This sequence comes from Manis pentadactyla, assembly GCF_030020395.1. Lineage (NCBI taxonomy): Eukaryota > Metazoa > Chordata > Mammalia > Pholidota > Manidae > Manis > Manis pentadactyla. The sequence continues at coordinate 37,462,464 of NC_080019.1, forward strand.
GCAACCCATAAGTGAGGCTTCTTATATGTTAGCAGATCTGCATTGAAACAATAAGAGCATGGAAGGAAGTATGGACTACGACTGAAAGGAGAGGTGCAAAGGGCCCTGTGAAGGTCTCAAGGACCCAGATGTGGGTTGATTTGACAAAGGTCATGGTAGTGAAAGAAAAACTTGATGGGCAGCCCAAAAGAGCCTTGTTAGAACTGTGGCACCAATTAGAGCCAGAGCAGCAGTTCCAGCCACTTAAGTGCAGGACAGGGATGCTGGAGGCTAAGCCCCATGTCCAGTCTGCGTCACTGCAAGACTTCCTGCAGGACAGTACTCGGGGTCCGCCTGAGCCCTTACCTCCACAGGACCACGAATGGGCATTGCAGTTTGACTGAGGGAACAGGCATCAAGGTCCCCACTTTGGGGGAGTGTTGGGGACCAGAGGCCACATGTATAATTAGTAATTCATTGGTCCCCTGTGAATGTACAATGTGTTCCTGGCACTGGTGTACACAGGAGCTGAATGTTCTCTGATTTTTGGCAACCCGGAGCATTTTCTTGGGACCCCTGCTGTGATAGATGGCTATGGGGGTAAGGCAATTAGAGTGAAGAAAGTCCAAATCACACTGGGAATAGGGCATTTACCCCCAAAGAAGTATACTGTGTACATTTCTCCCATCCTTGAATATATTTTGGAGGTAGATATCCTGTAAGGCCTGTGGTTACAGACCACTGCAGGTGAGTTCAGACTGAGGGTACGTGTGGTAAAGACACTTCTCAGGGGACATGCTCAACATGTAGCTCTGCCTGTACCTCAGTGGGTGACAAATACTAAGCATATAAATTGCCTCGGAATAACAAGGAAATTGGAGAAACGTTATAGGAGTTGGAGAAGGTGGGCATCATAAAGCCCACTAATAGACTTGTAGTCCTTTTAATTTCTCAGTGTGGCCAGTCAAAAAGCGTGTCGGCTCTTGGCATGTGGTCGTTTATTACAGGGAATTGAACAAAGTCACACCCCCTTTGCGTGCTGTTGTCTCCTTTATAGCAGCCTTTATGGACATCTTCAGTCATGAACTAGGGACACATCATTATGTTGGGGACTTTGCTAATGCTTTCTTCTCTACTGACATAGCACAGGAAAGTCAGGAACAGTTTGCCTTCATGTGGGAAGGCCGGCAGTGGACATTCAGTGTCCTTCCACAGGGATACCTCCATGGTCCCCCCATTTGACATGGACTTGTAGCCCAGAACTTGTCCACGTGGAAGAAACTGAAAATAGTGCACTTGTATCACTACATTGATGATGTCATGCTCACATTTGATTCTCTAGCAGATTTAGAAGGGGCAGTTTCTAGACTGCTGCAACATGTACAGGAAAAAGGATGGGCTGTGACCAGCACCAAGGTTCAGGAACCGGTAATGTCTGTAAAATCTTGGGGATTATCTGGTTGGATAAAACTAATGTTATCCCAGAAGCAGTCATAGACAAGGTCCAGGCTTTCCATACCCCTACCACTGTGGCAGTTTTACAATAGTTTTTGGGTCTTTTGGGATACTAGAGAGTGTTTATTCCACATTTGGCACAAACTCTGAAGCCCATAAACTGGTTGGTATGAAAGGGCTTCAGGTGGGACTGTGATGAGACATGTGCAGCTGCTTTTACTGCTGCTAAGTGAGCAGCCAAGGCCTTACAGACCTTAAGTGTAATGAACTCATCAAGGCCCTGTGAGCTAGATGTTCATGTAAGTGAAGATGGTTATGGATGGGGTCTTTGGCAGCGGCTTGAACAGACATGCCAACCTATTGGATTCTGGTCACAATTATGGAAAAGAGCAGAGGTTTGGTACCCCTTGATAGAGAAGCAACTGGCTTCCATGTACCACACCTTGCTGGCTACAAAGCTCATAACTGGAACAGCTCCACCCAAGGTAATAACCACCTATCTCATTGTGGGGTGGGTGCAAGACTGGACCAAAAGGCTATGGAGTGGAATGGCATGGACACCAACGTGGCCAAATTGGGTGCATATCTAAAGCAGCGTAATGCCCTCTCCACTAGCCCCTTAAGTGCAGAACTCCAATGCTTACTGGAGCCAGTGAGATAAACCAGTGGAAAGCAGAACTTTCTTTTGAGCCTCTGGTAGCTGAGATTCCTTATCAAGGGGGAAAAGCCCCTATAACCAAAGATGCTTGGTATACAGACAGCTCTACTCATGGGTAGCCCCTGAAGTGTAGAGCTATGGCTTTCCATCCTAAGACTGAGACAATAAGGATGGAGGATGGAGAGGGGAAGAGCAGCCAATGGGCTGAGTTGCAGGCAGTATGGCTCATGATCCCCTATAGTTGTCTGCACTGACAGCTGAGCCATCTATAGCGGCCTGACCCTGTGGCTACTGACATGGTACCGTGCCAACTGGACGGTTGGTCACTCGCTCCTTTGGGTGCAAGAGTTGTGGTAAGACCTATGGGACTCTGGTCAGACTAAGACAGTTACTGTATATCATGGGCCTGGTCATTTGCCTAAGGCATTCCCAGGGAATGATTAAGCAGACGCATTGTCCCAGGTGTGCTGGCTACAAGGAAAGCCTGCCTCCGATTTGGCCCAATGGTTACATCAGCATTTGTTGCATGCGGGGCAAAAGACAATGTGGGGTGTAGCCCATCTTTGGACTTGCTGTTGACCTTTAAAGAAGTTAGTAGAGCCCAGAAGGAGTTCCTTGTGTGCTCTAAGAGGGACTTATACCAAGTCCCGCAGCAACATGGGATAATAGTAAGGGGGGTCAATATCCCCTGTCAGGTGGTAGATAGACTACATTGGGCCTCTGTCCGTATCCCAAGGCTAACAGTATGCCATGACTTGTGTGAACACAGCTACTGGCCTGTTGATTGCTTTTCCTGCACATCACACAAATCAGCAAACGACCAAAAGGGACTTAGAGCATCTCTTCGCAGCCTATGGCCAGCCACAGGTGATTGAGAGTGATCAAGGCACCCACTTTACTGGACATGTGTTACAAGAATGGGTGGAGCAATTAGGAATAAAGTGGAAGTTTCATGTACCATAAATCCTACTAGGGCATGCATGATAGAAAGGTACAATGGTTTGTTGAAATCTGGCCTGAAGTCATACACCAATAGTATTTGGGGCTGGTCAGTTTGCTTATGGACAGTGCTACAGCATTTAAGTGAGAATCCCTGAAAAGGAGCCTTGAGCCCTGTGGACATTCCTGCCTCTCCTGTACAGTTGTATATGCAAACCAAAGAGGAGTTACTGAAGCTAGGATATGGCCCGCAGAGCAACATCCTGCTGCCAGCCCCAACACTGCCACAGCAGGCAAGTTGTGTAAGTCCACACAAAGGATGCTCCCTGAATGACTGGTTCTGGTGGCCTAGGGGTTTGGGCTCCTGGGCTCATGGGACAGAAACAACTGGAGACACAGTTCTTTGCAGGCTACCACATGCAGGCACTGCACAGACAGCAGACTGAAACTCACCCCCAGTATTTCTGTGACCTCTTCCTCAAGAATGGGAGAGAGCTGTTTTGCCTAATACAGAGTAGCAAACACAGAGTCAAGCAAAATGAGGGAACAGAGGAATATGCTCAAATGAAAGAACAAGAGAAAACCCCAGGGAAAAACAGTAATACATCAGAGATAAATAATTTACCTGATAAAGCAGATGCTCACCAGTCTTGGGAGAATAATGGATGAACACAAAGAGAATTTCAACAAACAGACAGAACGTATCAGAAAGTATTAAACAGAAGTCCCAGAGCTAAAGAATATAATTACCAAAATGAAAATAAACTGGAGGGTTGCAACAGCAGACTAGATGAAGCAGAAGACAAATCAGTGTCTGGAGAACAGGGAAGTGAAACTCATCCAAACAGAGCAATAAAGAAGAAAAAAAGAATTTTAAAAGGTACAGATAGCATAAGGGACTTATGGATCAACATCTAGTGGAATAACATTTGGATTATAGGGGTCCCAGAAAGAGAAGAGACAATAAAAAGGGCAGAAAACTTTTTTGAAAAAATAATTGCTGAAAATTTCCCTAACCTGGGGAAGGAATTGGATATCCTGACCCAGGAATTCCAGAAAGTTACAAATAAGATGAACCCAAAGATCCACGATAAGACACAGTATAATTAAAATGTTAAAAATTAAATATAAAGAGAGAATCTTAAAGACAGCAAGAAATAAACAACTACTTACTTACGAGGGAATCCCTATAACACTACAAAGAGATTTTCCAGCAGAAACTTTGCAAGTTAGTGTACACATACACACATCAGAGTAACCATAAGAAAAAATCTATAGTAGATACACAGAAGATGAGAATGGAAATAAACATAATACTAAGGAAAGGTATCAAACCACAAGAAAGCAAGAAAAAAAGAAAAAAAAAAAGAGGAAATACAAACTAGCCAGAAAACAATGCAGAAAATGGAAATAAGTATTTATCTATCTATAATTACTTTATATGTAAATGGAATAAATTCTCCAATTGAAAGACATACAGTGACTGAATGAATAAAGAAAACTAAGATCATCTATATGCTGCCCACCAGAAACTCACCTCAGATGTAAGGATATGTACAAACTGAAAGTGAGGGGATAGACAAAGATGTTCTGTGTAACATCTGCAAATCAACCAATCTAATACATCCATTAACAGAATGAGGGATACAAACCACGATCACTTCAATAGATGCAGAAAAACCATCTGGCAAAATTCAACAGTCATTTATGATGAAAACTCAACACAGTGGGCATAGAGAGAACGTACCTCAACAGAATAAAGGCCATATATGATGAGCTCACAACTAACATCATACTCAACAATGCAAAGCTGAAAGGCTTTCCTCTAAGATCAGAATGAGACAATGATGGCCACTCTTGGTACTTTTATTCAACACAGTATTAGAAGTCCTAGTTGGAGCAATTAGACAAGAAAAAGAAAAAAAAACATCCAATTGGAAAGGATGAAGTAAAACTGACGGTATTTGTGGATGACATTTATATATATTTATATATATATATATATATATAAAAACCCTGAAGATTCCATCAAAGAACTTTTAGAAGTAATGAGCCAATTCAGTAAACTTGCAGGCTATAACATCAATATACAAAAATCTGTTGCATTTTACCCACTTAAAATGAACTACAACAAAGAGAAATTAAGAAAACAATTTCATCTACAATTGCATCAAAAAGAATAAAACACTTAGGAATACATGTAACTAAAGATCTGAAAGACCTGTACACTGAGAAGACTTTGAAGAAAAAAACTGAGAAAGAAAAAAATAAATGGAAAGATAATCCATGCTCACGGATTGGAGATTTAATATTGTTAAAATGTCCATAGTACCCAAAGCAATCTATAGATTTAATGCAATCCCTATAAAAATTCCAATGTCATTTTTCACAGAAATAGAACAAACAATCCTAAAATTTGCATGAAATCACAAAAGATCCCAAATAGACAAAGCAATCTTGAGAAAGAAGAACAAAGCTAGAAGCATCATACTCCTTGATTTGATGCTATAATACGAAACTTTGGTAGTCAAAACAACATTGTATGGGCATAAAATACATAGATCAATGGATCAGAATAGAGAGCCCAGAAATGAACCCAAGCATATATAGTAAATTGATTTTTGATAAAGGAGGAAAGAACATACAACAAGGAAAGGACAGTCTCTTCAGTAAATGGTGTTGGGAAAGCTAAACAGCCACATGCAAAAGAATAAAACTGGACAACCCTCTTACATCATACACAGAATTAATTCAAAATGTGTCAGACTTGGACATGAGACCAAAAACCATTCAACTAGGAGAAAACATAGGTGGTAAACTCCTTGACATCACTCTTGGTGATATTTTTTGAATGGACTCCAAAAACCATGGCAACAAAAGCAAATATAAACAAGCGGGAGGCCATCAAGCTAAAGAGCTTCTGCACAGCCAAGGGCACCATCAAAGGAAGAAAAAGGCGACCTACTTAACAGTGGGAAATATCTGCAGATCATATATGTGATAAAGGGTTAATTTCCAAAATTTATCCAGGACTCATATAACTCAATAACCAACCAATCAACCAGTAAATAATGGGAAGAAGGTGAATAAATATTTTTCCAAAGAAGGCATACAGGTAGCCAACAGACACATGAAAAGATGCTTGGTCAGGATGGCTATTACCAAAAACACAAGAAGTAACAACTATTAGCAAGGATGTGGAAAAAAAGGAACCCCATGCATTCTTGGTGGGAATGTAAACTGATGTAGCATTTATGGAAAACAATATATTGATTATCAAAACATTAAAAATAGGACTATATATGATAAAACATTTCCCTTCTGGGTATTTATCTGAAGAAAATGAAAACACTAATTCAAAAAGGTATCTGTTCTCCTATGTCCAGTGCAGCATTATTCACAATAGCCAAGATACGGAAAAAAAAACAAAGTGCCCATTGATTGTGGTATTTATATACAATAGAATACTATTGGCATAAAAATTTCAATCTTGACATTTGTAACAACATGGATGGATCTTGAGGGTATTATGCAAAGTAATATAAGTCAGAGAAGGATGAATATTATATGATTCGACTTATATGGGGAAATCTAAAAAACAAAATAACTGAACAAAACGAAACAAAACCCATAATTACAGAGAACAGATTGGTGGTTGCCAGAAGGGAAAGCTACTGAGGGGTGATTGAAATGAAAGAACAGAGTCAGGAGGTAGAAACCTTTAGTCATAAAATAAATACGTCAAGGGGATATAATGCCTATCATGGTGATTGCAGTCAATGATATTTCATTGCATATTATGTGATTTTATATAGTGATAGGGGAAACCAGACTTAACTGTGGTTGTCATTTCACAGTATATACAATATCAAATCATTATGTTGTATACCTGAAAATAATATGATGATATACATAATCTCAAAAAATAACCACACTTTCATGCAAATTAAGTCTAAGATACTCAATGGAATGGATTTCTTAATAAGACTGAAAATCTAATATAAATGAGTCATTCATTTGAGGTACAGGGAAGTGGTGAAGGGAACTTGGAAACAATTTTTGAAGGAGCACCAAGTTATTAATATTTCCCTTTCAAACACACTGCTTGAGATTTTATTGAAAATTCTTATCTATTATATAAAATCTGCATATCCAACTAATTTGTACTTCACAGAAAGTAAATATTTCCACATCCCCAGTACGCAGTATCTTGGTTACACATTAGCCTTTAATTACATTTCTTGAAGTGTGCTAAGAGTAAACGAAGAATATCTTTATTCAAAGGCAATGAGTGAAATGATACATAATGACCAAAACAGTTTAATCAAGTGTAAATGAATGTTCTCCTTGTAAGTCATTTGCCACTTATTTTCTAAATTTTAACTCTCTAATTAAATATTACTTTAGTACTTATAATAAAATGTTGAATTCATGCATGAGTAAAAAGCATTAATAAAGTGGCCCACAAAATTATGATATCATCAGTACCATTCTGGAATATGTTTTTGAAGGCAGCCAACTTATTTCCAATTTAATTTCTGAGTAAGACAGTTTAATATTACTCACAGCATGATTTGTGGTGGTGGTCATAGCTATGTTCCTCCTTATTCAGTAGATTTATTCAGTCAACATTAATCAATAAGCAATTATTGAACCCTTACTATACTGTAGTGACTGTATTTAAAGGAGAAATACAAGAGCCACGAGATAAGGATTACTTCCATCTTTGACGTGAGTTGCTTCAGTGCAATATTGCAGAGAATTTTAAGGTCTGAGAATTAGGATCTTTCTGAATCTAATTTTGCATTTATAAACTTATTTGCTCAACTCCAAGGTGACTACCTGCTCCTCTTGATCTTAGATCTCTTTTCTGAAGTTGGCTTGTAAAAAATCATTTTTTGAACTGCCTTGCTGAGCTGGCATTCAATAATGACACAAGTCATTATTTCAACAGTTATTAAACTTTTGGCTAAACATGCTTTAGTAAATAAAATGCACACTGCTGCATTTTAGTTTTCTTTTGCATGTAGCAGTTATTATCTTCATTTTAGAATGATTAGGTAGGCTAAATAACTCAACAAATAGATACACTTTTTACCTGAATAATATAGTCATAATAATCACTGAATATTTACCATGAACACTGTATTCTGTTGTGGGAAAAGAGAAAAGAAACATGATACATGGCTATGGCCTAGGAGACTAGAAAGCTTATAATTTAACTTAGAGATATTCACATATTCATAGGTATATTTACAAAGAAAGTTAAAAGTGTGACATGATAAGATCAATTTAACTACATAGCTTCACTTCAGCTTTTTATTACAGGGATGAAGACTACATGAGAGTATAAAACAGGCCTATGATGGTTACATTACTATATCTGGACATTCATGTCATCTTATAAGATAAATTTTGTCTAATGGATTGCTCTGCCTAATAAGCATCCACCAACTTTATCAGTTACTTTAGAATCACAGAATCATATATGCAAAAAACAATGTTTAAATGGCCTCCAAAGAAACAGAACAGGTATAGGTAAATGGAAAGGGAGAGAGATAGGGGAAGAAAGGAGAGACTCATGCCTCATCCCATAAATTCTGTGGGTAAGACACTGTGATAGCTGCTCAAGAGAATATCTTTTCTGTTACCGTAAAACACTGAGACTTTAAGTCACATTTCAAAGAAATCTCTTTGCATCACTGATGATAAAACAGAAGTTTCAGAAATAGTTTAGGTGATTTGAGGTAACTGAAGACTTAATATTGTTGATTGTTGAGCCTCTGCAGACCAGTATTCTTCCTACACAGGTCTGGAATACTCATCATATTATTGGTATAAGAAGGTACAGTCAGTCAAAAGTGTAGGCAAATTATGAGCATTTATAATTAACCCTAAAGCATTTTAAACTGTATGTATCACTAGTAATATATTAGAATAAGAAAGTGGTCATTAAGCATTCATGTTAATTGCTATCTAACCACTGAACCAAGCTAATATGAGATGCAGCAATGAGCAACGTATACAACAATCACAGGAAACTGAGATTTAACTAAGCTTAGTTTTTAATATGCTACTTCAGGCAGATATTTAATTTAATAAATAGAAACACTGCACATTCTCTGTGAACTAAATTGAAAACAAAATTAGGAAGAAAAAATGCAAGGCAATTGGGTATATCTCATGGAGAATAACTTACTTTTCCTTCAGGAAACATTTACTGAGCATTTCCTTTGTGAAGGGCTCTGCACGTGGGACTATTGGTACAGGGACTGAGCAGATTCAGAGCTTAGAGCTAGTGGGGAAACTGACAAGAAGACCAATTTCGGATAGCAGTGCGACGAGAACCTTGAAAACCTTGAGAAGAAACACGTGACTAGGTGTCAGGTGAAGCGGAATGTTGACCTTCGGCTGACTCTCCAAGGAAAATATAATTACAAATAATTTACATAAAACTTAAAATTATTACTATTCCAAGGAAAATATAATGACAAATAATTTACATAAAACTTAAAATTATTACTATTCCAAAGGCTTCTGCCACTACCAGCTGCTGCCGCACAGCTCCAGGAGGCTCCCTCACGCTGTGAGCCACGCAAAGGGCTCTGGGCTCCAGGGCAGGCTCTTCACCTAAGCTCCCTGGGAATGGCGCCCTTGGAACTGTGCGGAGCCTGGCAGGAAGGAAGCCTAGCCGATGCCTCCAAGTGAAGGTTATTATACTTACCTTACCGAACCCCAAGCCAGTATAATTTAATCTTAAAATAGGAACTCTCTTCCACAGAAAAAAAAGCAGTTGTCTGCCACTACCTTACCCCTCTACCTCCTCAAATTTCTCCTCCTTGAAATGTGCCCACTGTGTGTCACATCCAGGGAAGTAGAGCTAAGGGCCCAGCCACATGCTCCCCCTCTTCACTACATCTATCAGACTAAGAACATTTTCCCTAATTCTCTCATGCAAAAATATCCATCCTCAAATTTGCAATTTGAGAATAGTCTTTGTCTCATAATTTGAAATGATTTTCCTTTGAAAATTGGTGTTAATATTTCTTTATCTAAGTGTCATTAAGAAATATGTCTCAACTTTTTTTATTAAAGTACAGTTGATGTACAATGTTTTGCTAGTTTCAGGTATACAACATAGTGATTCAACAATTACATACATTACAAAATGCTCACCATGATAATTGCAGTCACCATCTGCCACCATATAAAGATGTTACGTTATCACTGACTGTATTCTTTATGCTGTGGTTTTCATCTGCGTTTCTTATTTTAGAATTGGAAGTTTGCAAGTCCCAGCTATTAAACATTTTCTTCCTCCAGAATAGTGAAATTCAATCTTTATTATGAAAGAAACAACTTGCGATTAAGAGAAATAAGGGACAATCAGGAATATGTTTCCCTTCCTCATTGGATGGCAATATTTCTTAAAATTAATGTTTCTTCCCTGGAGAGGCCTGTGTATGTGTGTACGTGTGTGTGTGTGTCTCTAATAAAAGGAACCTGGGCTGCTTGGAGAATTACTGATTCCAGGACCAGGATGGGAAATAGATAAGAGGATACTGGAACAACCTAGCACCAGGAAGTAAGAAAATGCTGAGAAACAAAGTAAAATAAAATAAACAAAACCAACCAACCATCCAAATATGACAAAGGGAGAAGGAGCAGAGCAGAATGACTGTCAAGGGCCAAAGCCAGAATACACTGAACAAGATAAAGTAGCATCAGATAACAGCCCAAAGGATAAGGTAAATATCCATGAGTTTACTACTGATGTAAGTAAATGATTGAATACAGAAATAAATGAAAATTAGGAAAATCTCCCATGTAGAATTCTAAATGATTTACGTAGATAGTCCACCCTCAAAGGCTGAGAAGCATCACTCCCCTCTCCATTGCAAACTGTCTATTAGTCACTTCTGTTCAAAGAATACAATACGGAAAGAAGGGAAAGAGGAGAAACTTTACAGTGGAGAAATCTGACAGACCCCATTTGAGTTGTGTTACTAAGGTGAATATCACGGTGGTAAGTCATGTTGAGAGTACGCACCCTGCTAAGATGTGATGGAAATAGCACATTACCTCTCGGGTTTGCTCCCCTAAACCCATAACCCCAGCCTGACAATCAGAAAACAATAACTATCAGGGAAATCTCAGCTGCAGAGCCGTCTACACAGTACCTAACTAAAAACCCCAGAACAGTCAAGGTCACCACACAAGGCAAGTCTGAGAGGCTGTCACAGCCACAAGGAGCCCACGGAGACATGTGGGTAGAATGTATGAGTCCTCAATGGGAGGCTGGCAAAATAACATTAAGTAAAAATGAAGGAAATCTAAGCAAAGTACAGATGTTAGCTGATTTTAATGTATTTGCATTGGTTTGTTAATTTTTGCTAATTTTAACAAATGTACCATACTAATATAAGATGTTAATAATAAGAGAAACTGGTTACAGAGAATACAGGAAGTATGTATTATATTTATAATTTTTCTGTAAATCTAAAACTATTATTAAATTAAAACCTTAGTTAAAAAATGAAATGTGGATTCTCTTTTTTAGGTCTGAGAAAACTACATTTTATTTCAATATACAGTTCTAATTAATAGCTAGGAGTAAAGCACACATATCCAAAGACTAAAGATTTAATTACTCTAACATATTATTCTAAATTATATGATTCAGGCACTTATTTTAGAGAAAGACTGTAGATGAAGTTAGAAATTTTGAGTGGAGTTATTTTTACCTTCTTAGGGGAAATGAATAAATCAGAGATTGGCAGCAGAATATGTCTTACTTGTTTGGGATTCAAAAGTAACCAAATTAATTTACTCAAAAGTTCCAAACAACATGATGACCACTGGGCTGAAAATAGTTTAACTTCTACCCCCATCTCTCTTAGAAATGAAAGCATTTAGTGGAAGGTGCAGTTCACAGAATTTAATGCAAGACTGTTGAAGGGTACATTTATCTACGTGTACCAGACATGTCTGCTTCCTCAAGAGCTCAATTTACCAGAGGCACGAAAGTATGAGTGTGTAAGAAAGAAAAAACAAAAACAAAGCAAAACAAAGGAACTTGGGGTTTCTTGAGTAGCTTGATGAACATGCTTAAAGGTCTTTCAGTGTAATGTGGATTTACATTTTTTTCAGCATGAAAATAGTTTCAAAATAAGATGTTTAGAAAGCCATTGACTTAATAGTAAGTCTATTTTAAAAATAGATTTTTTGAGAAAATGCATTGCTATGTAGATTTAGGTCTGATTTAAAAAATTTGTAACTAATCCCAGAGATTTATGTGTCGTATCTTGAAAATCACGGGACTGTCTAGATGTTTTGCTAAAAAATTTTCAAATATATAGTTCTTAAATATATGGTTTCCAGGAAGATTGGTTTCTTTCTAACTCTCCTGCTCTTTAAGCTGATTTCAAGATGATTATTTCACTCATTATCCAAGGGGAGTTTCTGAAAGGTATAAGTCTTCATAAAAGATAGATGTGACTGAATACCTCATATCAAATATTTTAAACAACTTTCATTGTCCCACTTAAAACCGTAACAGCTGGGTTATATCATTATTTAATATAAATGTGAAATTCTACATAGCTAACATATGAAAAAATGTATGAGAAAGTAAATGCAAACTTGCCTGACTTTCTAAGTTTATTTTGGGGACTTTAATGATTTATATGGATGTGGTTATTTTCTGACAGGTTTGCAAAACCCTTAAAATTAACAAATTTCTTATACACCTTTCCCTTTGTTTTGCCCATGCTAAGGGAATGTAAATCTCAATTCCTTCCCTTTCCTATATTTCCTATATACTAGCTGAAACTTCTACTAAACTTTTGATAATCAAAGAGAGATTTTATCTTTTTGATACTGTAACTCTTCCAAAAGAGCTACATGTTTCCCTCTTTATGCTGGCTTCTAGGAAACCAGAAGTCAACTACTCATAGAATATTTTCTAATGTTTCTAGTATATATTTTACAGATTTAGCATAACCCTGAGCATTTGTTAACATTTGAACATAATCAACCATTGATGTTTATCTTTTTTGCCTGTTTTTACACTGATGCTTCAAATATATCTTTGTAGTTCACCCAAACTTTTTTTTTCAAGTTATAAAGATTACACCCAAATATATTTCTCAGTTGCAAATATATATCAAGAATCAATAAGCTCTTAGTACTCACTCATAATGAATCTCCCCTTCCCTTTCCATCTAATCTACAATTGTGATACTTATATAAAATGAAGGAAAACAGGAGATATAGTTCTATTATTTATTGTTTGAACTTGCCATCTGACTTAAGTTTTAAAATAACTATAATTAATCATGGTGAATATAAGTTTTCCTAAGAAAATTTTCTAATACTAGACATAGGGAAGCATATTTGTTGTGGATTGCCTTCCATATATGTGGTTGATTGAACACACACTAATACCCATAATACAGTAGAATTTACTTATTTCTAACATTAAAACTGTTGTATATGACCTAGTCAGAATTATATTTCAATGGCAAAAACATGACTGTGCTACTATATACTCAGTCCCCTTGTATCATGACACATGTCCTAATAATCAGGTATTAACTACCATGATGTCTCTTTTGACAGTACACTTACTTGCCAAAAACTACACTTTGCCATTTCCAGAAATTACTTTACTTTGTCCAAAGTCCAAAAATGCTGACATAAATATTCAGTAATATTCACCTTTCATATGCACCTTTCCCATATACACCAAGTTTTAAAATATCATTGTTTAACTGATTATAAACCAATATCCAAAATTCAAAGTGATAAAAGGTATATTCATTTTCAATAAAATTATTTTTAACTTTTTGTCTGTGATGCTTCCTCCTGTAAATCCCCTTGTAGTCCAGTCTTCTGTATTCACCTCCCTGTGGAGTCTCTTTCTTCTCTCATACTTTGGTCATCTCATCAATAGCAGACTACTTCATCAATACATCTTCAATAGCTTGCCTGTCTACTTACCTGCTTTCCCCCTGTGTGAACTGGCAGTTTATTTAATCCACCACCAGAGGGCCTTTTGCACTGCATTGTTATCATTTGTTCACTGCCTTCCCATCTACATTGAAAGTACTCTTAAGAAAGTTATGAGAGTATCTTCTAATGAGTTTCCTATCTCCATGACCAATAACAGATCGTAGCACTTAGCAGATGCTCAATAACACTCAAGGAATATGAAAATCAGAAGGAGAAATGCAAAGGGTCAAAATAAGATGTTTTCCATATATTAATGAAAAGCAAAAATGTATGACCCAATGCTGAACCCTCTTTAACACTGTTTACATACAAAATGTATAAGAATGCTAAAATGTAAGCAAAATTAAAATAATGTAGAAAGACGGTCATTTTGTGAGGAGATGACAAAAGCAGTAAACTATTCCAGTGGCAAATAGAATGGTGGCAGCGAACCAGTGAATATAAATAAGATGTACTGTGGAGAACTCAGCAGTTAAGGCTAAAGGAGAAAAACAAAACTTAATTTAAATGCATCAAAACTTCTGAGCTTTTGCAGTGTTCTGATATCACCAATTTCACCACAAAAGAGCAGAATGTACATATGTACATAAACAAATGTGTAATTTGGAACTGATTCCATGAGAGCTAAATTTGGATATGTGAATAGTAACTTTTAAAATAACATCTGTGAAGATCTGTTGGAGGATTAAGTTTGACATTTAAGATGTATTCTGTTTCCTTGTCGAGAAAAAAAGTTTACTGGTGATAAAGAAGAAAAATAAACTTTTTTTTTGACAATAAAAAAGGGGGACTTTGGTAGACTTTCATATCCCCCCAAAGACTGCCTGTGTGATGACAGTCAAGCAGCACTCAACTCAGAGAAAGGTTTTTCTTTTTTGCAGAAAAGATGGAAAGAATCATGTGAAATAGAAGATCTGACATACTATGCCCTGCTCTCATAATTCCTCACTGCACATTCTCAGTAAATTTAATGGATCCTTTCCAATGGGCTAAGCAGCTTCTTAAAATATAATTTCCAATGCACAAGAAATGTCTGAAGCTTTAAACAATAGCCTAGAAAGAGCAAGGTTATTATAGCCAAAGGACAAAGGTTTCTAGAGAAGCAGGAGAAAACCGGGAAGGAAAGGTATGGTCCAGGGATGACACGATTGTGTTCAGTGACCCTAAGACCCCATGCTTCACTTCCCCAGCCATGATCTAGCTAGCCCTGGGATGACTTGAAGATTTATGCAAGCTTAACTAGGGCTTCTGAACAGGCGGGTATAAATAGCAGCCTTTTCTTTAGGGAATTTGTTATAAAGATGCTTCACAACCTTTGGCAATAGTAAATCCCAATAACGAGAGCAAACCAACAGAATCAGAGGATGAGCAAATAGACTCCATTTTGCACATTCAGTAAGTTGCAGAAATGAAGCCCTGACCTGAGAGACTGCAATTCCAGAACAGGTGTAAAATCTGCCTCAGGGCCATTAATCTCTTGCTTTTCTTGACCTCAGAATTCAGCATCAAATAATAACATGAATTACATATTATGTATTGCTGCCTTTGGAAATTCTCTTCCTGTAGTTGCTGTCAGAGTAACCAAAGGGGATAGAAAAATCCTAAAATAAAAGGGCATTTTCAAGCAGTTTATCTATTATTGAACATTATAAAAGTCTATTTTTTCAGGTAAGAAAACACTAAGGTTATTAAATAATATTAAACCAATGACTATATTACAAAATTGTGTAGCTATATTTATGAATCATTTAATGATTTAGATAAGTCCTTGTCCAGATTTTGTACTGTTAAAAATCAAGATTCTCTTATCATTAACATATACTGTCCTTGCTCCAATGTACATCAAAATCTCCAGCTGATATTTTAGTCAACATATAAAGAGATTCGTGGAAATAACACTGGAAAATGGCATCTTGCAAAATAGTGAACTCTCCCAAGTCATTTAATATGAAAGAAATATAAAACCTAAGAAATTTACATGCTTAAATATTAGTCTTATCCTAAGAATTTGGAACTCAATTTAGCTACTGAGTCAAAGGTACAATATATAACACTTTACATTGTTTAATAGTCAGTGTTTAGCAGTCTGGCTAAACAGGATTTTCACATGGCCTAAGTACAGTAATTTAAGAAATAAAATAATGACTCATAACAGGAAGAATTATTATTCAATTTTATATGTAGAATTTCTCTAAATTTCTGTATTATACTTAAAATGCCTAGTTGCTGTAATTGCCAATTGTGATTGAGATGGGTCACAAACATTTTCCATTTGAAAAGCTTTATCATTCAAATGAACCCATTTTCTATTACTCCCTCCATTTTCCAAATATATTTAGGATACAGATAAAATAGAGCAGAGAAGGTGCACCTCTGCCTGGTACCCAAGTTAACTTGGCATATGAGGAGTAGTGTTTCACATAATGCAGAAAGGAAATGCTACTTAAATTAATTAACTTATATGACAAAGAATCTGAGGTGCACATGTGTTCTCCGATTGCTGTCACATTTTCCAACATTATAGTGAAGCAAAATGGAATTAAAAAAAGAAACTGTCAGTCTAGAGATGTCAGCTTTCCCACAGGAGCTCAGAGAAAGTTTAAGATGTCTTGAAATCAATTAAAACAATTAATGAATATAAATCATAGGCTTTCATACATGAGAAACAAAGTACGTTTTTTCTTATGTATTATGGGAAGATTCTCAATCAAAATCATATTTGAAGAGTTGGTACAAACCAGCATTGTTTTTCACATGGCCTAGCACAGTCAGGGGTAGTTAGTGAAAGATCTCATTGAGGAAAAAAACAAATTGTTTGGGCAGTGTATAATAGTGGGACTAATATTTGAGTGCTGTTCTGAGTAGTACAACCTATCCCAATGTAAAACTGGACTTATTAATAACTTCTTGCTTATGAAGAGGCTCAGTCAGAGAACTTTAAATCTTTGCCCTCTAGAGGACTTCATAGTAAAATGGATGGAAAAGTGAAAGGCAGAATGGAAGTGTGAATTGGCATGAAGGACACAAATATTTTAAAATAAATATATCACATTTGGTTTATTATGTCAAAGTATATATATATATATATATATATATATATATATATATATATATATATATATATATATGAAACTATGAAACCAGAAATAAAAGATAGCTATCACAAGATATGCATTTGATATCTTCATTTACATTATATGAAAATTTTATACTTATTCCTTTATTATGTAGTTCTGTATAATATATCTTCACTTATTATTTGAGCCCAGAGATTCTTAGTTAATGACTAATCCAAAATCAAATGCCAGGAAATGTTTGTTTTAGACAGTTTATTAAAATGACTAATTTCATGACCTGTAATATCCAAAACAATTGAGTTTTGTTGTCCAAGGAAGAATATTTTATACTAGACTTTGCTATTTATTCAAGCAGCAGCTTTAAGTATTTGAAATGAAGATGGTTAAAAGAAAAAAATTTAAGATAAGTAATACAATCAAATCAACCATAAAATGGAGTTGTATGTTTTACTAGACCCAGTTAGTGGAACCAAATTCTACGTATGGTGGAACCATACGTAGTATGTCTACGTAAATGACATTTAATCCTAATTCAAAACAGCTTTAGGTACCCTGCATTGTTTTGGCCAATACTTTTATCATATGTAAAGTGAATGTTTTCTAGAGCTGTCTGAGCAAGGGTTTCACCTCAAAGTGAAACAAAGTTGATCTCCTGCTCAAGGAAAGAGGAAGAGAACACTTGATTGCAATGAAATGCTAACAAACACTTAATTTTTCATTTAAATCTACACAAGGAGACCCTTGAAAATGGTAAATCTGTACCCATGAGGGAAGATGAAACAGACTCTTTGGACAGATGGTTGGAAGCTAGATGCTCTCAGCAAAGAATTATCTGATGTAAGAAATACTTGAAAATCAGGCTTGCCTTTTCTATAATAAATAGGTCAGTGTGGTAGGTGACATCTTTGCTTTCACATCAGAAGAGATTACATCACAATAATGCTGTATCTTTAACTAAAAGATAAATATGGTCAACTACAAGTTAGTTGCAATCAAGGAAAAAGAAAAGTCAAACTCACAGAAACAGAGTAAAATGTTGAGTGCCTGGGAAGCGGGGGGAAACGTGGAGATGTGGTCAAAGGGTTCAAATTTTCAGTTATAAAATGAGTCAGTTGTGAGAATCTCATGTACATCACGGTGACAATAGTTAATAATATTGTTTTGTATACTTGAAATTTGCTAAGCTAGCAAATCTTAAGCTTTCTCACCACTTGCATGCAAAAAAAAATATTTGAAGTGATGGATGTGTTAATTGATTGTGGTAATCGTTTCACAATGCGTATGTATATCAAATCATCCCATTGTAACTTTAAATATATACAATTCTATTGTACCTCCATAAAGCTGGGGGAAAATTCCAAACGTTGTTTAAAAAGATACTTTCAAGGTATTCTGTATCAGAATTCTAGGAAAAAAAAATACATATATGGTCATATGTTGTGATATTTTTATCATTTATTTAAAAATAATTTCATACTGGTAAGAACAAATTCACTAAGGAACTGGAAAAATTTCTAGTGTGTAAGGTTCTTCTCCACTAATGTACAATACCTCTCCTTCTGTCAGACTGACAAAATTGAAATCTAAGTAAAATTTCCCTTTAAGCGTTCTATCTAGCAAGTTTTCAACTCACCATAGAGGTAGTGGGAGTTAGGGTGTGGGAAGAGGGAACCAAGTTTAAGGGTTCAAAATAAAAAGCCTCTTAGAAACTGTACTGGTCCCTTTTTATGTGTCAGTTCAGACCTCTTCAGCCCCTGGGACTTGGCTATTTGCTGACGTCAGAGCCCCTCCGTTCTGCTGCTATTGCCTCATCTCCAAATACTTCTGGTTACCAGACTCCTTTAGAGATTCGGGCTCTTGCCAGAACTGGGGTCTGGCATGGCCTCCGCTGGCTGCTCATGGCGGGAGTGCAGCTGCTCTGACAGCCCCGTGCTACCTGAGGGTGAGCTCACAGGAGCTCTGGCAACCACAACACCTGCCTTTAGTGGCCTCTAACACGATCCAGGAATATGTGGACTTGGTGCCCAGTGGAGAAAAGGTAAGATCAGTGTGAGATGTAAAATGGAGAAAGAAGTACAAAACAGCTCTTGCCCTTTCTTCCTGCTCATGGACTGTTTTGAGGCAGAGTGCCTCTGCACATTCTCTCTGGGCACAGCCTCTTTTTGCAAGTCATCTGGTCAGGTTTTCTTGTAAAGCTGTGGGAAGAAAGATTCAATATCTTATGTTTTCCCTCACCTGTGCTGTTCTGGAATTGAACCCGTAAGAAAGCATTAGCATGTAAGCCTTGTCTCAGTCTTTTTTTTCTAGACTACCTGGGCTAAGACAGTAACTGGAAACTGAATATTGGTTAAACTCTTATTTCTGAAGAATTAAAAAAAAATTAAATTCGATATAACAAGCATTCTCTTCTATATCCCAGATACTAGAAAGCTATAAACATGAATATAGTCTAGGCTGAGTTCTTACAAAGGTCTTAGTCTAACAAGAGGGACAGATATAGGCCTTATGGCAATAGTTACCA
The DNA here is from genome assembly GCF_030020395.1 of Manis pentadactyla. Classification (NCBI taxonomy): domain Eukaryota; kingdom Metazoa; phylum Chordata; class Mammalia; order Pholidota; family Manidae; genus Manis; species Manis pentadactyla. Next base: position 37,482,106 of record NC_080019.1, read on the forward strand.
ACCCAGTAATATTCTAAATATTTAAGATTCTCTGTGGTATGGGTACTGCCATCTGCAACTGAGATCACCCCTCTGCTTGTTGGGCCACTGGAGATGCTGAGGCAGCCAAGTGGCAAAAGGATGCTCAGAAGGCTGAGGTCTGAATCATTCACCCCGTGGCATGGAAGTGCTGCACTCTTTGAATAGTTGGTATGGCGGGCCTGGTGTCTAGCACAGCTCTGCACACCAAATACTGTAACTCCCGATGAGGCATCACAGAGGGATGTCCAAGTAGCTGAGCTTTTCTATTAGTGGGCCTCAGAGTCAGAGTGCTATGCTGTGCGTCCAACTCACATTTGATCCTGCTAGCTATTAAAGTGTACTTTTTGTAGCAACATAGAATCAGGTTTAAAAAATTAGATCAGCACTATTAATATAAAATTCTGTGGCTATAGGCATGTCTGAGATATGGACCGATGTTGAGAAAATTTTCAGTAAGAAATATGGTAATTAATAATCATGGAGATTATGATGATTGAGAGCCTACCTATATTCTCAGTATAATTTATATCACTGAGTTGGCCCTCAAGTTTAGTTTACAAAAGTTTAAAGAAGATAGATTTTTAGACAGAGAGAAAGCATTGGATTACTTTATTCTCAGAAAACTGCACTTTATATATCTGCCTTCAGGATATTTTGTCCTCTTTTAAGGAAAGTTTTCTACCTATTCCTCCTGAAATGGATCTAAATATATAGAAAAAAAAAATCACATACTCCCTGAGGTTTGCACTTGAACCACAGAGTTATAAAGTACTTCTTATATACAATGAAATTTATGTATCTCTATGGAAATTTTGACTTTATGTCTATATATAATATCTCTGTAATTCTCCTCTTTCTGTAATTCTAGTCAGTTCAGGACCATTCATAATGGTGGATGAGCTCAGCTTTATTTGCCTTACCTTAATATACGCATTGAATTTGATTTTGAATGCCTGTACTTCTTCCTAACGTATCAGTGATATTCTTTAGTTTCAGTTAGTCTTTAGGTATAGGTGTTCAGGTAGCTTTGTGAAATACACAAGTAATTCTCTGGGGATATCATGATTTTAAGTTTTTAAAAGTCTTTATTTCCAAAGTCACTGATATGTAAAAGCAACTTAGTAAGACTCAGCAATAAAATATACTAAATCTCAATAATCATTCACAATTTCTTCCCCCAAAAACCTGTGGTGATTAAAATCACAATGGGAAAGAAAACGCAGCCCCTTAATTGCATTCCCTATCACAACATGTGGTGAGAACTACTCACTAATCCCACAGCATGACCTGTCCTGCTCAGTGACAGAATGGAAATCAGGCTCATAAACATTCTCCTTTGATTTGAGTAAAATGTTGAAATCTTTATTTGTCCCCTTTTATTGAAGGTACTAATGTATGGAAACTGAACTCAGTTTTTCCATATTTACAAAATCTTTACTGACATGAATTGCCTAATTAGGATTTTGTGAATTACTAAGACCATGTAAAGAATCCTACGGGGTCAGGTTGATCCTACTTGTTCAAGAGGCTGTGTGAGGATGTTGCTCAGGATACAGAGGAATGATCACCTGATTCTGACTTGGGGAACCGAGGAGAGGCAACTCAACACATCTCTGAAGGCTGAGTAATAAACTGATATTCTGAAAAAGGGAAGAAAGATTTCAGGCAGAGAGAATGACAGAGGAGTGGGGAACACAGAACCGTAAAGGCATGCGTAAAGAGTAGATAAAGAAAAGTAAAATATTATAACTGGAATTTTAAAGACATTTATCAGACTATTAGACACAATCTTCTCATTTTAAAGATGAAGAAATCTGGAAACTCTAGACTGAAAAAATTGATACTTGAATACAAAATTAAAAATGTAGCCTTAACCTGTTTCCCCAAATCCAAACTCAAGAGCCAGCTGCAATTATAACCACCTCAATGTCCTATGGGAGTGGCAGGAATGTCTAAAGTGGAACTTCTCTTAAAAAATTGCCCTGTCACATGAAACTTCCATTTTTGTTAAGATTTCAGAATGTATCTCAAATCCAGTTTCTTCTCTCCACCTGCGACTACTGCTGGCTTAATTGAGGTTCTTCATCTCTCATCTGGATTATGAAAGCAGCCCCCTGACTGCTCTTCCTCTGCAGCATGTGGAGCACGAGAAGGGCAGCAGAGCCTCCGCACAGAACCGCCCAGCTGACCGCTGGAAGCATTCTCCTGAAACAGGATTGAGACTTGGGTTAAGGTTCTAGACTCAGTAGATATAGGCATAGAAGTACTGTTAGAAATCATGGAAATACATGCTGAATGAGGGGTGAAAAGAGAAGAGGTGATAGAATGTGGATAGAAATACATAGTAATACATTTTGCTCTTTTACAGTCTACTGCTGATTATCCTGTACATTATTGCATGTACATGTGGAATATTTTTTCATCCATTTGCTAGTTAAGTCAAAAAATTAACCAGCCACATTTTCCCAATAATTAAAAGAAGAAATATTAATGGTTGAGAAGGCTATTAGAGCAAAATGCTAAATTAATAATGTTTGATGATTAATCAGCCATAATAAAATAACTTTATGGATTCAATTGTAAATTTAATTGTGTTAAACTATTCTTTAATTAGAACCAATGTTTTGAAGTTTTAGGCATCAGGAAGTGACCCAAGACTCCACAGGTTTCTGAATAATAGCTATTATCCATGCTTAACTATATGGACACTGTACTAAGAACTGTGCATTATAAATGATAATGACAGCCTTATATTATAAGCTCCTTTTATCTCTCATTACTTGTGATCTCAAGATCAGTTATTTTCATCACTGCAGAAATGGTCTTGATTAAATGTCTAAGTGGCCAAGGCACTAGTGATTTAATCTCAGTATGTTCATCATTCATTTTTTGCTTTGCACAAAAAATTTGCACTTCTTCTCTCTTCAACAGTGTTTGCCAACCTTCACTGTATATCAAGAATCTACTGGAGTGTTTTAAAAAATCACCATTTTCTCAGTCCCATCCAGGCATTTTTATCCAATTAGCTTGTACTTGGATGTGGACGCTGTTACCTTTTCTAATGAAAAGAGGGCTGAGAGTCACTGATCTACATTTTTTTCTACTGTCTGGAAAATAACCTATGTACTTTCAAATTTTATCATCACCCCAACCTTTTTCTTTCCTTATTAATATATCTAAATCTCTATTCAACATGTCCAAAATTAAACTCTTGACCACTTGTCTCACAAGCTTGCTTCTCTCCAGCTGACTCTTCATATTCTTACATACAAAATATCTAAGAAATATGAAATTTTACTGACACCGTCGCCACACTTGATCTTCCTGCTTATGTCCTCCTCCTGCAATGCGCTCTCCACAGAGAGTCCAGGGTGCACCTTGGGACTGTGAGTCGGACGATGTCTGCTCAAACCCTCCGGTGGTTTGGTTACGCTTAGAATGAAGCCAAACCTCTTCTCACGGCCTTCATATGTGTACGTGCAAGTCACCACTTGTGTGTGCGCACAGACACACAGGCATGACAGGGGCAGACAGGAGCAGACTGGTTTCAGGTGTGAATTCGCGGGAAGTTTCCAAGCTCTCTGAGAGGCTCTTTCCTATGCTCCTCACTTTCCGCTTCTCCCCTTTGTTCTCCCTTTGCTCGCTCCTTTGGCATTTGTAGAAATTCTGCCTGCAGTCATGTTTACTTTTGGCAGTCACTTTCCAAATGCAAGTGTGCTTCTGCGTAACACCAGCCTTGTCATTCCGGTGAGCACTAAAGAAGGGGACGTGCATACAGGGGGCGGTTAGCAGCAGAGAGGAGGTATCGGGATGGGGGAAAGAGGATCTTGGCTCACTCATATGAATCTAATTTTCATGATTTTGGTTTTGCTCAAACAATAAGTAGACTGAACCTATGCCCTGATAGTCAACAGGGAGGCACTGCTTAGGGTTGCCTGGGATTTAAGGATTTGGAAATCCCTTGGGGGTTTTGGGGCATCATCTTGTCAAGCTTTCCTAACTCGGGATCTGAGAGGCCCTCAGCCTATTTTGGATTCAGTCCCATCCCATCCATTTGTTCTTTTGGAGTTTAGGCAGGACTGAGGGCATGACCTTGAATCCAGAAGCACAAGTATATATGAGTGCCTTTCTCCCTTGGGTGCTGAGAAGGATTGTAGGAAGTCCTCTGTTAACATAATTGAAGAAATTCTCTCCTTAAGCTGTAAAAAAGAAACCTCTCCTCACAAGTTTGTGGCCCATGTCAAATCAAAAAATAAGTCAGCGGTGTCATTAACTGCGCACCATGTGAAGTCAGCTTTTTGCACTAGTGATCGCAAGCTCACGGGGCCGCTCATTCTGGGCACCATCTGGATGCCCTTCCCCACGCGCGGAACGCTGGGGACTGGCCCCGGGCGGACAGCGAGGGCCTTCTCTGGTGTGGCCTTTGTGGTGCAGAGACGCCTGAAATAGCTGTCCTCGGAGAAATTAGGCTAACAAAGGGTGACCTATTAAAAGGTTATCCTTCTCTCACGGTTAAACACTAATAAGCATTTACTTATTAACACTAAAGAATTTTAGATTCTCTCCAGGAAGAATTTAAATGAGAAACTCGTTTTGTCAGGTTATCTTGAAAGAGCTGTTATGAAGAAAAACCTTCCTTAAGATTTTGTAACTTGAGCACATTGCCACAGAATTCTGAAGACTGCCTGCAGGCCAAACATGATCTCTGTGGTTTCTCTGTTAGAAGAACTGGGCGCGCGCTTCCGACTGGGCAACCAGGTGATGCGATGGGGCCCCTGGGTGCCAGGATGCTCGCGTCACCAGTACGGTGGTCAGGTGGTGCAAGTGTACCCATATATACCACCTGATTTGTATAACACTTATGTAAATATAATAGCAGAGTTATTGATAATAACCAAAAAGTAGAAACGATCTATGCATCCTTTATGGGATACAATTACTGAAATTCTACATTATGAATAAAGAAGGAGACTATTACCCATGACGCATTATAAGTTTCAGGCTAATATATATAGTATCATTGCCTACATTTAAAAACTGTGTGTGTGCATGTGTGCATGTGGGCAAGTCTGTGTGTCTTACATACACATGCAAATATCTAGAAAGTTTTGTGTCAAACTGTTCCTGGAAAAGTGGACTATTGAACAGAGTGGAGTGACTATAAAGAACTTCATGTTTTGCTCTATATGCTGTATATTGTTTGAATTTTACAACCACCAAATGTAATTTTCATAATTATAAAATAAGCCATTAGAGAAGAGCTGGAGGGGTGTGTGTGTGTGTGTGCATGTAGATTTTTAAAATCAAAAGTTGAAGATAAAAAGCAGTGAATATAGCATGGGGGCTCTCTGGAAATTCTGCTTGTCTTTAGGTTCCAATCCATGGTGTTGGAGGTAATGACTAATGAGCAAAGCATTTGCAACAGTTGCCCATCATTGTCAAGGAAATTTTGTACCATTAAATTTATAATATTCTTAACTATTTTATTACATATGTAGTGCTATGTATATTATATATGCATTATAAATAAATATAAATACTATACATATATATTATGTATACAAATACTATATGCCTGGATTGAGTTGCAACATACATGAAACCTGATAATGATCAATAAATTAGCAACTAGGTGGCATAGAATTGAAAATACTTTTTTAAATAAAATTACTTAATAAAATGTAAGAAACTTTTCATATAACAAATTTAAATTAAGATTTATCACCTTTTAAATAATTTTGCTTTCAAATGTTCATTAAATATAATTTATAAATTACCTTTTAATTGTAATAACTGAGTATTTGGAAAATCTTAATAATATGAAAATAATTTACATTTTCTATACTTTGTATTTATATTAATGGGTACTTTTATTATGATACACTTTAAATTTCTGTATTTTGAATAGTTACATTTCACTCATTTAATCTTTTATATTATTACTGTCGCTTAAAACTCAAATTGTATAAGAAGACTGATTATAACAACACACCAGTTATCTTGCTGAAATGAAAGCAAGATAATAACTTTTCTTGAATCAGTATATAGTAGTATTTGAATTAGGAAATTTTTGTGTATTATTCCAACAAATACTGCTAGTCACGAGACACACACCGACATGGCAACAATAATCAAATTCATATATTTGTGAATTTTTGTCAATTGTACTTATATAAAAATATAGCTTTATACTTTCTAAAAGTAACTATTCATACCCACATCAGTGAGCTCCCATCATTCCACACTGACTGAATCATTTGAGAAGAGTATATTTACTGCAGAATGAATCAGAATTAAACAAGATAAGGAAAGGTTTGCGGAGATTGACACACACCATAGAGTTAGATAGAAATCACCACAGTTTCACATCCTTATAATCTCATCACATCCAATTGCACATTTAAACTAACAGAATGTTTCCAATTCACTCTGTGAAGTATGAGGAATAAAACCATCCAATAAATATACATTTGACACCTGCTCTGGGACCTTATGAAGCACTGAGGGAGAATAAATAAGCCATGTTTTCTGCCCTCAAGGTATCTCATCTATAAAACAACTGCATGTAAAATAAAGGAAGAGAAGAGAAATGATACGCCAAACAGAGCCAATCTGATTAATATTGGGGAAAAGATAGAGAATAGATGAAATATAGGAAACATGATACAGAAATATATGGAAAGATTTAAAAACAGAAACACATCTATGAACTTTACTTGGGCACAATACACCAATAAGAGCAGTCAAAGGTGGGTGGATGGGCACTATTTATGAAATCTGACAGCAACCTGAACTCTCCCTTTCGTACATGAGGAAACATGGTCGTCTGATGTTCTTCAACTGTCACCCCTTCAAGGGAACGTCATGAAAATACAATATCTTGATTTTTAGTCTATCCCAGTAAAAACATCTATAAATAAAATAATAAGTTCTTTGTCACTTCATGAAGAAAGCTACGTAAGTAGTGAATCATGGATATTCTCTGTAGTATCAGATCCTGTTAACTGATTTATTTTCATTTTCTACAGGGCAAGAGACTTGCCTCCCATTTTAATTTGCAGTAATATAGTACTTCACAGAGCAGAGATGACTGAGGAAATTTTTGGATGTCTGGTTTTACAACTGTTTTTAAGAGTCCACAATTATGGGTAGCATTTGACACTGAAATAAACATAGGGTTGCATCTATGGATCTTGGTGGACATGACTGAGCCAGTGAATTCACTTAACCTCTTTTCGCCAAAACCAAGATGACACAGTAATGCTAACCTACACTGTGGAGGGCTATCATAAAGTCCCCAGACAGCCTGAAAGTTCTCAGGTCCCAGGGAAGATGGAACCTTAGTAGTTATTATTCCAAACTCCTGCCTTCAGGAGGAAATGAGCCATTTTAGTCCACTAAGCAGCTGCAGCATTATAAGGCATAACAAATGTATAAACAAATTCTTACTTTTAGGTTTCATCATTCTACAGAAGTTGTCTAAATTACCGTCCTTATATTTTGAGCTCCCTCTTGGGTCTTCTCGCATAGTCCACTGGAGACCACTGTTAGCTCACATTTTTAATAGGTTTTCTTTTCTTTCTCACTATTATGATATTAGCTATCCATGGTTGATAACACATTAAAATATTAAAAACAATTTTATAAATACATTTTTATATTCTAGAGGAGATGAAATATGCATAATTCAGCATTTGGGAGCAAGCTGTGCAGAAAACAAGCCCACATCACTTTCACTTCACACCATTCCTTAACTGCTGGTTCTTCTAGATGCCCAGGAGTTGCTCCTTTGCTCTCAAAGTCTCCTGCTTGTACAGCTCCCCCTGCTGGACTTAACGAATATACCTAAGTCATGGAAAGTGAGTTTAATTAAAGGAGGCAGTCAACCACACATCATACACACCAAGATGCCCAGATGTCCTGATACCTGGTTTGAATGTAGTTAAGCTGCATCCACTAGATTCTAATCTGACACCTGGAACTTGGCCTCTTTTCTACCTGATCTGTGGATCTAACATGAAAATTTGATGCCTGGTGAAATCTGGTGGGTTATACTTACTGCTTTCCTCCAAATAATCCATTTTCCTACTTTTCAGGATGCACCATGGCATATATATTTCACCTAACCTCTAGAATGAATTTTGATATTTATACTTGAACATGGATAGGTTTGACTTTATAAGGATTCATAGTATTTTAAATATAACAAAAATCAATGGTAAACATATCAAATTGCTTTGGAAAGAGATCTAACTGGAAATCAGTGACTGGCATGTCACAGGTAATACGACCAAAGGTAGGAAAGTCAATTAAGCATTTCACTCTATATTTTTAAACATTAAGCCTTGTTTTTGAAATGAGACTGGAAAAGGGAAGCAGGTGCTAATATCCTATTCCTTCCATCTTCTATCAATGAGTAAGAACAATGACTTACTACTTTCCACTTAAAAAAATACAAATTTCATTTAATTGATTTACTATTGATCCCCATTTAAAAACTGATAATTACATACAAAGATATTATTTTCTATTTTACATATGAAGATATGAAAGCTCATAATCATTAAGTCATTAAGTTCTAATCATATTCTTTACTGTCGCTTAACTTACTGAAAGGTTTCAGCAAGCAATCCAGCTCTTAATTAAGGAGTTTTAAAATTTGCTATAAAGAAATTATCAGATATTATACTATGTGGTAACAGAACATTGAATGACAATACTAGAGATTCAGGATATGATGGTTGGGATATTTTTTTCCCTGAGGCTTAATAATAGGGTTGGCAGATAAAACATAAGATGTCTAGTTAAGAAAGAGAAATCACAAAAAACCCCTCCATTTACAATTGCTTCAAAAATAATAAAAGACATAGGAATAAACCTAACCAAGAAAGTGAAAGACTGATACCCTGAAAACTACAAGACACTCATGAGAGAAATTAAAGAAGACATTAATAAATGGAAATACATCCCGTGCTCATGGATAGGAAGAATTAATATTGTCAACATGGCCATCCTGCATAAAGCAATCTACAGATTCAGTGCAATCCCTATCAAAATACCAATAGCATTCTTCAACAAACAAGAACAAATAGTCCTAAAATTCATATGGAGCAATGAAAGACCCCAAATAGCCAAAGCAATCATAAGAAGGAAGAACAAAGCTGGGGGTATTATTCCCCCTAACTTCAAACTCTACTAGAAAGCCAAAGTAATCAAAAAAATTTGGTACTGGCACAAGAACAGATCCACAGATCAATGGAAAAGAATAGAGAGTCCAGATATAAACCCACACATATATGGCCAATTAATATATGATAATGGATATACAATGGGAAAATGACAGCCTCTTTAACACCGGTGTTGGCAAAATTGGATGTAAGAGAATGAAATTGAATTATTGTCAAACTCCATCCACAAAAGTAAACTTGAAATGGATCAAAGACCTGAATGTAAGTCATGAAACCATAAAACTCATAGAAGAAAACAGAGGCAAAAATCTCTTGAATATAAGCATGAGCAATTTTTTCCTGAACACATCTCCTAGTGCAAGGGAAACAAAAGCAAAAATGAACAAATGGGACTACATAACACTGAAAAGTTTCTGCACAGCAAAGAACACCATCAGTAGAACAAAAAGGCATCCTATAGCATGAGAATACATTCATAAACAATATATCTGATAAGGGATTTACATCCAAAATAGGTAAAGAGCTCACATGCCTCAACAACCAAAAAGCAAATAACCCAATTAAAAAATGGGCAGAGGATATGAACAGAAAATTCTCCAAAGAAGAAATTCAGATGGCCAATAGGCATATGAAAAGATGCTCCACATCGCTAATCATAAGGGAAAAGCACATTAAAACCACAGTGAGATACCACCTCTCACCAGTTAGGAAGGCCAACATAGAAAAGACTAGGAACAACAAATGCTGGTGAGGATGCTGAGAAAGGGGAATCCTCCTACACTGCTGGTGGGAAGCAATATGGAGGTTCCTCAAAAAACTGAAAATAGAAATACCATTTGACCCAGGAATTCCACTCCTAGGAATTTACACAAAGAAAACAAGATTCCAGATTCAAAAAGACATCTGCACCCTATGTTTATCACTGCACTATTTATAATAGCCAAGATATGGAAGCAACCTAAGTGTCCATCAGTAGATGAATGGATAAATAAGATGTGGTACATACACACAATAGAATATTATTCAGCCATAAGAAGAAAACAAATCCTACCATTTGCAAAAACATGGAGCTAAAGGTTATTATGCTTAGTGAAATAAGCCAGGAGGAGAAAGACAAGTACCAAATGATTTCACTCATCCATGGAATATAACAGCAAAGCAAAACTGAAGGAACAGAACAGCAGCAGACTCACAGACTCCAAGAAGGGACTAGGGTTACTGAAGGGAAAGGGGATAGGGAGGGTGGAAAATGAGGGAGAAGGGGATTAATGGGCATTATAATAACACACATAATATAGGTAGGTCATGGGGAAGGCAGTATAATATGGAGAAGACAAGTAATGACTCTATAACATCTTACTACACTAATAGATAGTGACTGCAATGGGTTGGGGAGCACATGATAGTATGGGTGAATGTTGAAACCACAATGTTGCTCATGTGAAACCTACCTAAGATTGTATATCAATGATGCCTTAATAATAAAAAAAGATGTCTGATTAAATTTGAATTTCAGCCAAACAATGAAAACTTTTTAGGATAAGAATGCCCTACACATGTTACTTGGGACATACTTGTACTAAAAAAATTGTTTTTTTATCTGATATCCATATTTAACTGGGTGTCCTGTATTTTTATTTGCTAAATCTAGCAATCCTATATACAGAGCACTGTTGGTGAATATTCAGCCTATTGAGCTCTTTGCCTGCCCTAGGCAGTATCAAATCTAGGGACATTCAATAAGTCTATCACAAAATAGCTAACTGATGTTTACAGATATTTTTGTTAGGTGAATGAAGGTATAAATGTGTCTTTGAATCACATATACCCTTATTACTATCCATTTCCTCTGGAAATTACTACAGTAGGATAAAGAAATATTTGCTCTTATTTAATGATAGAGAAACACTTGTTTTACTAGATTGTATAAGTAGTGTCTGAAAACTGGTTTCTGAACAAAGGGATTGATGGCTGATTTTCAGATGTGCCCAAGTACCTTAATGGAGTAGTCCAGGGACCTATAACTTTTTTTAGTCCAGCTTAAGTGGTCTACAAAATCTTGACAGGGCATCTCATTCACTGGAACCAGAGAACCAAATCTCTACTTAATGTATTTCTGGAAAGAAAATTGAAGGATGTCTTACATTAAGTAAACTTAATAAATCATAAAATGAGAATAACTCTAGTGTCACCTGAATATAGACTGTTTCCTTTTCTAAAAATACACTCTATTTTTCTGACCATATTTAGGCATTACTTCATTTTTCTTAATATTCTAAGTAAATAATAATGTAAAAATGGAGATTCCCGAGCCTTTCTTCCTTCTGAAGGGTCGTGGAGAGAAAGGTGATAAAACAGCGCTTGTGCTGGAACCTCGGTCCAGTCTTGCTGTCTCATGCTTACTGACAGACCCCCAATCTGTTCCCTGAGGACAGCTGTCTGCTGCTTCACCCCGGATATGTTTGGCCTTGAGAAACCTGAGAACACAGCGTGTTCTGCCCATGAGTAAGGAGCTAGATAAGGGCCTTGAAGGCCGGACACCTGGCCGTGAAGGCCACACGCATGCGCGTCTTCAATACTTACATAATCATGAATTAGCACTGCAGCAGTGTAAAACTACAGCTTTATGCAGAATAAAGTGGCCTCTCTGAGCACCCTCCATGACGACTCCCACTGCCTTTTTTGATCTTCGTGTTGCCCCAAAACCTCAATGGCACCTCCCGGACCCAAACATGAGGAGCGTCACAGATGTTGTCGGGCTTACCAGGGCTTTGAAACATAATCATCAGAGAGCTGATTGATTTCAAATTATCCTGAGCACATTTAATGAGATGGCCTTTGTCTTTGATCCAAGATTGCAATCCTTAAATTTGTTTCTCAAAGTTATATCTCAGGAGGTAGCCCAAGCCAAAAGGCAGACATCACACATTTTAGAAAATGGTTATTGAGAAAGTACCTTATCTTAAAAACAATATGACTGAATGAATGCTAAAGCTGTTATGCTTTTAAAGATTTTAAAAGGTGTAACAAGAAAACTTCTGAAAAAATTTACTATTACTTTGAAGCATAACGCCCCAATCTCCAGGAATGTGAATTACTTTACTCTACCGTTGGTGACATTTGGGGATAAACTTGGAGAAGAGCTCCATTTAATCAGTGGGAGTCCAAAGCAGAATAAGCAAATGAGGCGGTGTACAGGGCTTAAGAAGAAAAAATATATATACATATATTTACATACATGTAAATATAAAGAAAACTAAGCTTTACTAAGCTTTATTGTGTAATGACTGGCACATCATCCTCGTTCCATCGGCTACACACACTGTGCAAGTTCCTAGAGGGGAAAGCATGCATCCCTTGTGAAGAGGAATGCACAGTGACTACCTCACTCAATCACTTATTTTCAGCATATTTCAACCTTCCTTAGTTTAGAATGCCCTGTTAAATGAATTTTAAGATGACTTACTCTCCATTTTTGTAAATTAACCTTGATTCATTAGACAACTGGCTTAGAGCTGCCTTCAAAGAAGCCATAGATTGAAGATAAAACATAAAGTAATACAAGCTAAAAATAATAATAAAAAGGGATAACATGCTGTTCATCAGCTATGTTATAGATATGAAAGAGTGATGATTTAATCAGATAACAAATGAAGTCGCGGATGATAAACATTTTTAAGATTACTACCTGCATGATGCTTCCTGTCCTCTATCATCAGTGGTGTACCCTGACATCTTTGTGCTTTGAGCTTTGCAATATTAGTTAATGATTCTATGAAGTCATCATCATAGATAACATTTAAGAATATAGTACAGTACATTTTTTAAATATGTAAATTTTTCAGTTCTATCTCACTTTTTTGTATTTGTTTTTATGTGTTTTATAGTCTACACAGTATAATCCAGTATACATAGCTTATTGCATAGAGCTTATTAATAAATAAAGAAAAATAAAATATATTGGAGAATATGTGGTAATATTTTCAAATAATAAAATGTCTCTAAAAAAGTTTTGAAGATCCCTGGTTTTAAGGCAGTTTGTAAAGAAAATAAATGCTAGAGAGGAATTACTAAAAGTCACCCAAATGTTGTGATTAATTAAGTTCAAAATAGTAAACAGAAGAGTGTGGGGTGGGAGAGTCTTCTGTTCATATAGGGAAAGAAATGCATAAAATGTAAGTATAACTGAAGGAGAAAAATACCTTTTGTGGTTGGAAGGAACCTACATAAGATTTCTCACTTCCAGAGTGAAGGCATATTGCATTTTGCTTGGTGAAATTTAGGGAAGACAGGGCTTTGGCAGGAGAAAAATCCTTGATGCTACCAAGTTCAGAGCCTTGGAGTATAAGGAACCCTCCTCTTATAAGATGAAGCATTTTTGAAAGATAGGATGAAAAAGCCAAGGGTTATGTAAGCTTGTATCCTACATCTTCTACTCCTGTCCCAAATTCTCCTGCCTAAAATACTTTTGCATTGCAACATCTTCAAATGCCATACTTTCTAACCCAGAACTCTCCTTTGAGTTCTGGGCCCCTATTTTTAACTGTCATCTGCTTATTTCTACCTTGATTCATTGCTTATTCAACATGGATTTAGTGAAGATCCTCTTATAGGTCTGTCTTTAGCAAGAGAATATACTGCTCATTTGTACTTCAAGTATTCTTGTCTGCATGAGAGTCATTTCTCCTTGTTAATTGATAAATTGCAGTCTGGTTTCATATATCTGTTTAATTAGGTTAAAGTCCACTCCTGAGAAATGAATCAACTACTGGCATGTAGGCCAAATCATTTTCTAAGCTCTTAATGCTGAGGAGGATCAGACAGCTGGAAATTCATCAAACCATAAGCCCCCTGAAAGTTTCTTGGTAAGCAGCCAGAGGCCCTCTTCTTGGAAAGCATATCATCCCCCCATGTCCTTTTCGTTTTGTGTGCAGCAAGCACTGTTTTGTTATTGCTGTTTAACTTTTCCACTACCTGCCGGACAATGTGCTAGATGCTGAGGATGCAAAATTGTTCAGTATGGTCCCTGCGAGCTGGAAGCATGTATCTAAGTATATCATGTACACAGTAAATTATATCAATTATTATAGCATATTAACTAAATGCTTGAGCTGAGATTCAAAAACAAGCAAGAGTTAAATGAGGAATCAGGGAATAATAGAGAATATATGTATTGGTCTTTGCCCCTGATCCCTGGAACAGAGCTCATAAAACCTTTGTAATTTCCTGAATGGTAAGAGCAGTAGGAGCACATTTTGCTAAAATATTTGGCCTTTTACCCTGTAACTTACACTAGGCTCCTAACACCTGTATAAATTCCTAACTGATAAAAGCACTAGGAGCAGCTTTTCTTCTCAGGAGGTAACTGAGGGTGGGTTTCTGGATGGCTCTGGATGGGGGCTGGTCTCCAGGAAGACTAAGCCATGATTAAAATCTTTGAATTTTCAGCCCCAGCCCCCATTCTCCATAGGGGCAAGAGGGCTGGAAATGGATCTAACAAGTGATCAGGCCTATCTGAGGAAGCCTCCATGAAAACCTAATACTACAGGGATCTGAGAGCTTCCAGGTCAGTGCACACATCTACGTACAGGGAGGCAACATGCTTCAACATGACAGGAATGAAGCCGCGGGCTTGGGGACCTCCCAGATGCCATCCTGAGAGTCTTTTCATGTGGCTGGTCATGTGCATCCTTTATCATATCCTTTAATAAACTGGTAAATATTGAGTGTTTCCCTGAGTTCTGTGAGGCACTCTAGCAAATAATCAAACCAAGGAACGGGTCATGGGAACCTTCAATTTGTAGGCAACTTGGATAGAAGTTGTGGGTAACCTGGGACCCTGTACTTGCAAATGGCATCTGACCTGTGGCAGGAGCAGTCTTGTGGGTTCTGACACTGTTGTCAGGTAGAAAGCATTAGAACTGAATTAAATTGTAGGACAACCAGCTGGTATACCAGACAATTGCTTGTTGTGGAGATAAACTCCTACACAACTGGTCTCAGAAGTGGTATAAGTGTACAGTGTGAGAATAAAAGAAGAACTGTAAGGTTTTGCAACACACATTTTCGGGAAAAGGAAAATAATGGAGAAAACAGAGAGATCTGGAGTGTAATGCTATGCTCTAGGGACATAAGTAGTTAATCAAGACCATATGTATCAAAGTAAAATAACAAGTAATATTTACAGAGTTTTATCATGTGTCAGACATTGTTCTAAGTGCTCTTATAAATATAAGATTATTTAATCTTTTAACAATATATGAAGTACATATTCTTTTCACCTGTACTTTAGGTATCAGGAAACCGAGGTACAGAAAGATTAAATATCTTTTTCAGGTATAATTTTGAAACCAGGACTTGAACCCAGGCAGTGGGAACCTGGAGCCTCTTCTTTACCAGAGACTGTGTGACACGGTGATTCCTGAAGTGTTCTTAGTAAACTGTAAATGCAATTAGAGCAGCAATTGTGTCATATTATTTGATATAGTCTATCACCATGTAGTACAGACAAATATTTTCAATAAATATATGTTACATAGTGGAAGAAAAGAGGTAAAGATAATGGATAAAAGATTGACAAAAGGGATCCTGATTAAATTTTTCAGACCTTAACCCCAGGATTGCCTGAATATATCTTGTGTTAAAAAGAAAGACACAGGCCCAACACGTCTCACTTCTGCTAGGCCAAGTCACCAAACCAGGGCCTGATATACCTGATTCCCCAGAAATGTAGTCAGTCAGGAGCTTTCCGGTCAGTACCACTGATAAGATCACCTGTCACATGCACCCTCTCCACCTTCCCTAGAAGAAGAAGGGGCAATGTGCACTGTAAGACACCCCTACTGAGCCCGTGAAGAGAAAGCGAACTTGCCTGACTCAAACCCTTTTCTTTTGCTAATAACTTCCCCCTACCTCCAGTCTATAAAAACCTTCCATTCTACACAACTCCTCAGAGCATTTCTCTACTTGCTAGAAGGAATGCTGCCTAATTCCAGTGAGACCTTCAAATTTACACAGATGAATTTTGTTTCCAACACCTGAGTAAGATGTGTTCATCCCTCATGTGCCAGAAAAACTAGGTCATGATCCTGTTTCCCTTTCCAATATACCTTACAGACTAGAAGCCACATGCCACCAAGCTGGTAACTCTGACCACTGTACAACCTTTTATTCCACTGCTACATATATCCTTACAGCAAATCTTCCTGGTAAATGATGATTGCCAAACCACTACGTACAGATCAAAAAAAATTATTCTTTTCTTAATAAGAAATATCATACTATTTTCAAAACACTTAAAATATAGGGAATGTATGTTGCAATTCTGACATTTTTTGTGCAGGAATTAATAAGTAAAAAGAATCTTCTGTGTTCCTATCACAAAATACTCAAGGGTGTTTTAATATTTTTAAGGAGCTTCCCCCTATCTATTTTTATTCTTTTTGTTTGGTTGTTTGTTTGAAAGGCAATGCAATGCCAGAAATAAGAGTGTGAATTTTAGAGCCAGACTGACTGAGATACATTCTTGACCTTTGATCTCCATTAACTGTGTGACTTGGTCAAACCACTTGATTTACCTATGCCTCAGTTTCTTCATCTGTAAAATAGAATGATAATGACATCTACTTGATCGTTAGAAAAATTAAATGGGTTAATTTAACTCTTAGACTGTGTCTGGCAAATAGTAAGCACTATTTAAAAGTTAATATTATGTTCACTTTTGAAGTACAACAAGATTTATTCTTTCCTTCATTCAACAAATATGTGTTAGGAGCCTAGGATGTGCTAGACATGTTCTGGCGATGACAATGCAGCAGTGGATGAAGAAGAAAGCGTCCCTGACCCGTAAGAAGGCTGCGTGCTACCGGGAGACACAGACACTAGACTGATAAGCAAGGACAGAATTATGTGAGACAGTAATAGGTGCCATGGAGAGAAATCCGTGCCTGTAAAGCAGGAAAGGGGCATTGGAAATGGCCAGGGAGTGGATATCTGAGGTGCAGAAGGAAGGACTATAACTTCAAGAGAAAGATTATTTCTCTGCAGAAGCTAGATCACATTTCACTCAGGAAATGAGAAACCATTCTTGATATTCCAAGTATGAAGTGTTTTCATATAGGTCATTGGAAACTTACATGAGTTTTGGAAGGGTTGGGGAGGCAAGTTCAGGGAACCTATTGCAAAAATCTCCAGCCATCAATACTAAACAGTTTTTACAAATTGAAGTTCTCAAGAGTTTAGGCTATTGTGAACCTCAAGAACCTCCAGAAATTGTATTGGTAGACTCCAATCCAGAGCCATCTGAGGGTGAGACATTTATGAAATGTGAAGATGCCCCTTAGCAAGGGATAGTAAAGACAGATGTAACAACAGACATCTCTGTACAGAAAAGGAATGGTAAATCAGAGGAGCACGTGTCTGATAGTGTTCTGGGAAGAGCAAGAAAGCTAATGAGGCTGGAGCAGAGGGAGAATCTGAGCATGGAAAATGATGAGGCTTGAGAGGTGGTGAGGAAGGAGCAGAGGATTTAACTTGGTTTTAGAAGGATTGTCCCAGCTGCTTTGTTGTGATGAGCCCGGGGGTGGTGAGGGCAAACTCAGTGAGACCAGCGAGGCGGCTGTTGTGGTGACTTTGTAGAAAGACGATGATGGTTTGGGCCAGGGTGGAAAGTGGAGAGTGGTAGCCAGATTCTGGGTTTATTTTTAATGGCATGGATGTGGTTTGGGAGAGGGGGTGGAAAGAGGAATGAGAGATGAGTAAAGGATGACCATGAGGTTTTGGACCAGAGAAATTAGGGAAATGGGGTGTTCATTTAATGAGACAGGGGCAACATAAAATGTGTTTTTTTTGAGAAAGGGAAATTAGAAATTTGGTTTTAAGCATATCGATGCAATGTTTAATAGACAGCAAGTGGGTGACTTTCAGACTCCAAGTGGTATGTCCAGCTGACAGTTAGACACATGAGCATGGATTCCAGGGAGGAGCCTGTCATGCAGGCAGAAATCTGTAAGTAATCACCATGTAGATGGGTTTTAACACCCAGAGACAGATAAAATCACTTAGGGAGTAGGTGAAAATAGAGAAGAGGTTTAAGGATTAGCCCCAAAGGAGTCCAAAGCTGACAGGCAAGGTGACTGTGCAAAACCAGTAAAGAAGCCTAAGGAAAAAACAAAGGCCAATGAAGTAAACAGGAGGAAAACCATGCAGTGTGTGGAGGGAGGCATCCTGGAAGTCAGCTGAAGGGAATGTTATCAGGAGGAGGAAGGCAGATACACATTCTTATTTATATATTTATTACTTACTTTTATATACTTTAAAAATTCTTTACTGCACTTGTGCTGAATATGTTATGTGATATAATGGGTTTGATTTTTGTAATAATTGTTGCATATTTGGGTTTATAATATTTAAATTCTGAAAATATCATCAACTTGGGACAAACCAGCCCTGTCATCACTGGTAAAATTAGATCTCAAATCTCACCCTTTTTTTTGCTTCCAAGTATGATACCAGGAACAGAAACAGGTATCTAATAAATGCAAAAATATTCAAAGACTTTTGTCAGGCAAGTTTGAAATATGTTACTGTTGTTTATATTCATTTTATTTTTCTGACTTCACACTATTTAGTATAATTAACCTATATTTCAAATACCAGAGACAAAACAATGCTCAAAGCCCAGGGGACACCATGTGAAGAAGAAAAGGTCCATAAAACCTTGCAGGTCACAATTTTGAGAGCTCAGTTGTATATGTTTTAGTAATAATTATTTCCTTGCCTTATCTTGGCAGCGTACAAATGGTAATTAAATTTGCACCCTGAGAAGGTGAGTTACTGTCTTCCTGATTTTTTACTTAGGTCCTGTGGAGATAAATGACTTTACTAACTCATATGGGGAATAATTTTAATGACTGAATTTGTAAAATGAAAATCTAGAAAACAAGGTCTTAAGTAAAGGACACAAAACCAAAATTCCCAATTAAATTATTTGCACATTGTTCCTACTTTGTACCTTGTATTCTCATTTTTACAGCTTAACATAAATTTCCAGTGGCTATAGATCCACAGCAATTACTCCAAAATGTGTTTCACAAAGGAGTACTGTTGCCTATGGAAATTTATGAACTCTCAACTCACAAAACCAAAGAAAACCAAAGGCTAAACAAGCTGTCATCACTGCACACGACAAGCAGGGGCTTTCCAGTGGATTCCCTAAAATGCTGCACTGTTCCCAGAGAATTGGGTATCTTTTGCCCTGACTTGCTCACTACTGTGAACAACTAGTGGAACATTGATTTCTTTTACCAGCTAAGGGCGAATGCAAATGCAGCCAAAGTATATGACTGCAGGAAGTACAAAAACAAATTGCCTGCACATCTGTTTTCCTCCTCTCTCTATATTACATTCTCCTAGAGATGATTAATAACATACATGATGGCTTTTTCTTTTATTAGCAAATAATTTTTGTACAAGATTGTGTCCTGTTTTGTATTTCACAGTCACCAAACGATACTATCTGGTATTAACCTGTCCCTTCTTATTGGAACAGTAAGGGTCTGCACAGACTAAAATGATAACCTTAGCCCCTGGATATTTAAACAGTTTAATTTTAAACATGTAAATAAAAAATAAAATTGTCAAGTGGCCTCATCTACTCCCTGGGTTTCACATTTTAAGTTAAAAAATCGGAGAAAAAGTATTCACAACATTTCCTAACCAGATCTCTTTCAGATTAGAAACTTTTTGAATGCATATTCTAGAGCAGTGATTTTTAAATGTTTTCTTATTATACATAACTGCACTCATTCATTCTTTCACTCATTTGTTGCATAAAACCTTAGGCAGTTAGGTAATAATATATAAAACATATAAGAGTAGAACTACTGTGTTTGAAATGGGAGCAGACCCTTCAAGCTTGCTCACATCCAGCCAGATGGCCCACAGAGGCCCTTTATAGCTTAGTTTAAAAACTACTCCTTAAGAAATTTGCTGCCTGTGTTGGGAAGGTATAAGCTGCTATAGTTGTTATCATGTAGCGACTATCTCTCACAAAGAAAACAGGTAATAAGGAAGAAAGCATTATATTTAATTTTTTAAGAGTAATTTATTTATTTATTTATCTATTCATTTTCGCCACAAGAACAGAAGATGATACGGTAGAAAAGAAGCAACTTAAGAGCACTTTATGTCAAGAACTGTGAAGTGTCTGCGGTTTTAACCTACTTGCAAGCTAATTAGCCACCACAATTTCATGGATAAGATATGAATAAGACATGGCTTCTGGCATAAGACATGAAATTCCTGGGTCAGAGGCAAATGACATCATTACACGTAACAACAGACACAGCCAGCAGATTCCTTGAGCCCAGATTTCCACAAGAGAGTGCAAGGAGGGTCTGGTGATACTCCCACACATCTTGGGCTGCATTACAGGAGATGAACCCTTTGGCTTAAGAAACTCATATCTTTTATAAAAGGCAGTAAACTTGCCTGAATTTTGCCCTGGAGGAAAATATTATCTTTACTGTACTGGACTGTAAACAAACCTGCTTTCACTCTGGATGCAAACACCATTTCTGTATTCCAAGATTGTTTGCTAAAGAAAACATCTTTGAAAAGGTAATTTGGAACCAAGACAGTCAGTGCTTCTGCTCGCAAAATGTGCAGAAATGTAAGACATCCATGGAGAATTGTCTTCCAACACATCAACCAAATAGAAAAGGAACTGGGTAAATAATTAACAAAAATTTACATAATATTCTCTCCATTGTTTGAACAGCTAATTATTGTTACTCAAGTTTATATATGAAAACATTAAGGGACTGTACTGAACTTTTCACACCTAGTTGAAGGTTAATAAGTATCTTTTGAATAAATGTATGAATTAATATTAATGATTTTTCTTTTAAGTTGAGATGGAAAGGATACTCAGTAACTCCCCCAAAGCATTCAGTGAGGCCTCAGTGAAGCATGACGAGCGAGCCGAAGGGCCTCCGGGTGTCCGGCAGCTGGGAGCCAACTCCATTCACGGGCTCCCAGACAACATGAGTGACTCAGCCAGAAAAGAACGGATTACTTACTCAAAATCTGATCTTTGGTCAATAGCTCAACACTCACAGTGTGTCTCAATAGCTGGACTATCGCCAGCTGTGACACCTCAGTTAAGTTGTTTCATCCATCTCCTCATTTTTCTTTCAAAATTCCAGAAAATAAAGAGTGTGAGATGGGGATTCAGAATTACAAGGCCAGTGATATCTCAGGTACAAAATAAGATTATTTCCTATTAGGGACAGTAAGCTAATACCCATTATCTTTCAGGGCTTAGCTAACTGAGAAGAAAGCACCCTCCCAGGGTGTGTGGGTTGATGAGCCTCCTCTCTGTTAACACAGGGTTCCGACTGCAGCAGTCAGAACTTTACACACCAATGTCTACTAACTTGTCTAAATGTCCAAATAGGTATATAAGAAAATTTAAAGTAAGAATTGGACCATAATTTTGGCTACACACTCAATATACTCAGTAGAAAGTTATATAAATTTATAATAAGTATATGCAGAATAAAGAGTTAATGATCAATTAATGAAGCTTCATTTCCAACCTGTAAGAATGGAGAGAGGTGCACATTGAAGTCACTCTAAAATCATCTTGCTGAAAAGTAAGTATACTCGTTCACATAAGCACACACATATGCAGTTCTGCCTACAAGCATGCATAAAAATACATTTGTGATGCTAGAGAATTTGCAGTGCCAAAGTTTTTTCAGCAGTTTAAATGATTAAGATGTCTACTTACACAATTAGGGTACAGTTACTTGGAACTCTTTGGCTTCACTGTTTCCCTTACTACTTTACTTCTTTTGAGATGGCAATTAAACCCTCCTTTAAATAGGAATAAATCATTTGAGAGCAAGCTGCTTCCTGGGTGCTTGATGAGCTGGTTCAAGGGCTGATGCCTGGCAGACAATAAGCACCATATTTGCTATGAGAAGGCAGCAATCTCAATTTAAATATAACACCAGCCACATGAAACAAAAGTGAAGCTGAACATATTTATACAGTTAATCGTTCATGTGGCCAGCCATTGCCCTTCTAATGAGAAAATGTTTCCATCTTTAAGCCTGCTGTCCCACACAGTTAGGAAGTCTTCTGGTTTGATGCTAGGAGAGAAAGCATCTTTCTGTTCTGATTAGGTTGCATATGGTGGGTTGAGGTGGCTAATTTCTGCTTTTCATTTTCTGAGCTTATTGATTTGTAAGTAGAGGCTTGAACTGCATACATTGCCAGTGGACACGCCCAGTGAGTTCTGAGCTATCACTTAGATGCAGGTAATGCACAGGCAATGCCCCTGGCCTCTGTCAGTCTTGTTTGCCATCACTATTCAGTCATGCAATAGGCATGACTCCCACTCCCTAGCAATAAACACATATTGGAAATATGTGGAAATATGGAATATTGGAAATATTGGAAAATGGGAAAGAAAAGTTTCCAGCAAAAGTGGCTCAATTACTTCATTGTAAATAGCATTATTGCACAATTTGAAATCATTGCTTTGTGAACTAAAAATGATTTTCTAAAACCAATCATAAAATGCAGTGTGCAAACATTTCCTTCTGATTACACTTCCCTATTTTTCTTTGGTTGTGCCTCCTTGCTTTCTGTTGAATTTATGTTAAATATGTAATGTGCTGAAAAGGAATCGAGCCTAATTTTCTCTTTTATTCAAGTTAGGGTTTATTAGCATACAATTAAGTGTAACAGCAATAATAGT
Source organism: Manis pentadactyla (assembly GCF_030020395.1). Taxonomy (NCBI): domain Eukaryota; kingdom Metazoa; phylum Chordata; class Mammalia; order Pholidota; family Manidae; genus Manis; species Manis pentadactyla. The sequence continues at coordinate 37,505,083 of NC_080019.1, forward strand.
GATAAAACCAAAAACAGAAACTACAGGATTCAGCTGGGATTTGGTTGTTTTGTTTGTTCTGTCTGGAAATCAAGAAGGCGGAACTCTGCTTCCAGCTCTGCCACATTGTAATCAGTCATGCAATTCGGATCAATCATTTTATTTCTTTGTGCTTCAATTTTCTAGTCCGTAAATGGTCAATACAAGGCCACTCTATCTTTTTTGTTTTGAGAGATTTCTGAGAATCTAAGGATGTCCATTCCTTATTGGAATCTCTTCTTCATGCAGCATTTTTCTTGGTTTTTCCTCCAGCTGTCCTTTTATAGCACCCCTGCTCCCCAAACTCCTGTAACTTCTCCCCTGGGCTGGAGAACAGCCTTATCCCTGATCTCTCCCCTCTGCCTCTGATCATTTTAACCACAGCTGACATTTCAGTCTTCCTGACACTTGTCTCTGATCCTGTCACTATCCTGATCAAAAGCAGTTATTTTCTTCAAGTGCCTGAAAAAGAGAATTGAACAAGGAGAGAAATCACTGCCTTCCATGCACAATGGTGACTTTGTTCCCCACAGCCCTTACACCACACACATGGGAAGGGGGAGTCACCCCTCACAGTCATGTTCCTCCTAGTTGTTTCTAGATAATTCTCCCAACCTCCTCCCTGAAATTCCTCTGTTTTCAAATGCGTGTCACCAAACTACACCATCCATGTTACTTCATTTGCAGCCAATTCACCCTTGGTCCACTTCCCTTCGTTTCTTGAATATCTGAGCTCTTACCTTATTGCTCACTCTCTCCACTTTTCCTGAATAATTCTTGGTGATTTCAATATCCACACAGATAGCCATTCCAGCACAGTGATCTCACCTCCTCTGCCCTACTATGGTCAATGTGTGCTTTTTCCTTGTCATTATATCCTTAATCTCATGGCCAAACATCTTACTCATTGCTCAGCATTTCATATCTTTTTCTAGCTCATAACCTCAAGTCTATGACTTCAACAATCCTGTAACCCACTGGGATATATAATTTACTGAACCCATCATCTTTTCCTGTCCCTTGATGCCTTAAGTTCTCTCCTCTATCCCTACAAAACTTTAATTCCACAGGCCATAATTATAATCACTTCCTTCCACTCACCTTTACATTACTCATATTCTCATGGATTTTCATGTGATGAGACATCCCTACATTGGTAAATTCCATCTTGATGTCTATTCTATCTACCTAGAGATGCAGAAAATAAAAAATACACAAGCATGTTTACTGGTCTCCATTTAAATTAAGACTGCTTCAGGTGGGCCTAGAGTGACTCTCCATTTGTAACATGCCCTCTTTCCTCACACTTCTAGTGCCTCCTCCCCAACCTTGTGCTCACAGATGGCATGAAGAAAGCATAACTGACCAAAAAAGAATTTCCAGGTATTCCCACCACCCCATCTATCTAACAAATTGCAACTGTGTCCATATAATTTATCCTCCTGCTTTTCCTTTGGACAAACTACCCGTTTTATGTAAGCCCCTGCCTTCTAGTGTTCTGCCCAGAAACTAGGAACACCTATCCTCTTGTCCAGAACATCATTGCAACAATTTTCTGATTCCTATCATATCATTGTTTTTCTGTCTACTTCATTTTTTCCTTTAGTATAAAAATACAGTTTAATTTCTCCATATTAAATAAATGACTTTATCCTCTAGTAACTACTCCATTCCTTTCATGCCTATTCATCAAAAAGTTGTCCATATTTCCTTTTCTTAAATTACTTTCTCTCCCTTCACTTCATTATCCAATTGCAACTGGAATTTTACTTCTATCATTTGGCTAAACATCTCTTGTCAAGGTCACTAATGACTCCACGTAGTTCAGTTTAATAGCTAGTTGCCAGTTTTCACCTTATTAGCAGCACAATATATGACTCTTGCTCCTTATGTCTTTGAAATGCCTTTCATTTCACTTCCAGGACATAGTACTCTCCTCATTTTCCTCCTACTTCCTTCTCCCCTGTTTCCTTCTTCTTTGCCAATTCTCTTTCATTTTCCTTTCTAAACATAGGAATACCCCAAGGTTCTGTTCTCAGACCTGTTCTCTTCTTTATCTAGGCTTAGTCCTTGGCTGATAGCAATAGCCTCATTGCTTTAAATATTTTCAAAACGTGGGTGGCTCTCAAATGCCATATCCTGGCTCTCTCCTGACCTCCATCCAGATTCACATGTGCCACTGGATTCTTGACATCTCCACAGGGGTGTCTAAAAACTGCTCAAACATAAATATTTAAAACCAGACTCCTAAAACCTCATCTAACACACACACATACACACACACACCCTGCCTCTCCCACAATTTTCCTTTTTGTACTAAATAAGAACAGGGTGGGTTTTGCAGGTGGAATTTTCAAACACACCAGGAGTGAGGCACCTGCGGGCCTTTGCAGTCCTCTTTCCTCAGTCCTGAAGGCTATTTCCCATCATCAACAGAGCTTGTTCCCTCAGGTTCTTTGTCTTTGCTCAAATGTTACCTTTTTGATGAGAACTCCGGGGAAACCCTTATCTTTCTTTCTAGGTTTTCTATACATTGCCTTAATCAATAGTTTGCTTACAAGTCTTTGAAACTAATACTTACGGCCTTTCTTCCCCCACTCCATGAGCGTCTAGTCACTGCAAAACCTCATGTTCAGAATAATGACTGGTACATACAGACTCTCAAAACATGTTTATTGAAATGAATGAGTTCTGACTGCTACTCTATTAAATTTAAGGATTTATTGAGGGAGAACTGGCAAGCAGACAGCAGCATATTCCTACCCACAGGATGTGTTTCTCCAAAAGACTTCTTTTTGATGTTTCCACACGGTGGCCATTCTAATGACCGATGTGCCCCAGTGACCTCTGTCTCGGAAGTATGATGCCTGCCTGTCCACTGCGGTTCATGGACACAGGACACAGACACTCTCCTGTTGTTGGCTACAGGCAGTAAGTGTAAATAACAAAGATTTGTTATTCTCTTTCAATTCTCTCTCTTCAATCCTGATTACTATTAACATAAAACTATTCCATAAACATCTTTTCTATATAGTGATTGTCATCTATTGCTTATATAGAGCTAACCAGTGATTTTATGTAATAAAAAGTCAGTGTTGCAGCTGATAGAATGGGTTAAAGAGTCTCAGTTTAGACACTCTGTCTTCAATTCAGTTTGGTTTAGCATATGTTAGAAGCTCACCCATGCTCAATATTGCGGTAGGCCCTCAGTGAATACAGACTGTTCAGAATTCTTAGAGAGCTTTCAATATTAAGGTTAGACATATAATAAACATGTGTATCAAGACTCCAATGGCATAATAAATATCAATACAGTGATCTAATCATGAACACTTAATATTAAGAATGGCTCCAACATAAAATGAATAAAATTGTCTAAGGAATGCCAGCTATTTGTGACAGGTAGAAGTCTGTCTAGCATAAAACAAACTAATCACCCTTTGCTATCCTTTAGTTCATCATATGGTTTTATGCAGAATTAATAAGGACCTCCCTAATCGGATGTATTGATTGTAAATTATACATTCTGTGTGAATAGAGAACCTGGGTTCAAATCCAGCTTTGACCATAATAAACTAGCTGGTTGACCTTTGTTAAGTAAACTTACTTCATGAAATCTTACTTTTCATAATCACCTGGTCTTTGACAAAGGAGCAAATGCAATACCACCGAGGACAGACAGTCTTTCAACCAGTGGTGCTGGAACCACGAGGCACCACATACCAAAGAGATGGATTTGGACACAGAACATCCTCCCTTCACAGACATCCACTCAAAGCTGATCACAGACCTGCATGTACAGTGTGAACCTATAAAACTGCTGGATGTTAACTTAGGAGAAAACCCAGATGACTTTTTGGTCACAACACCAAAGGCATGAGCCGCCAAAGGAGGAACTGATAAGCTGGACTTCATTAAAACTAAAAACCTCTGTCTGTGAAAGACAATGCCTAAAGAATGACAATATGAGCCATAGACTGGGAGAAAATATTTGCAAAGAAATGTATCTGATAGAAGACTGTCACCCAAATATATAAAGAACTCTCAAATTTAATAATATGAAAACAAACTACCTGATTAAAAAATGGGCCAAAGACTTTAACAGACACTTCACCAAAAATACAGATGTTAAAGAAGCATATGTTGGAATGCTCTGTATCCTATGTCATCAGGGAAATGCAAATTAAAACAACAACGAGATGTCACCACACACCTGTTAGATGGCCAAAATCCAGTGCACAGGGAACACCAAAACCTAATGAGGATGTGGAGTGACAGGAACTCTCATTCATTATTTGTCAGAATGCAAAATGGTACAGCACTTTGGAAGCACTTTGGAAAACATGTCTGGTGATTTCTTATAAAACTAGCATACTCTTGCCATAGTATAGAGCAATCATGGATAATATTTACCCAAAGCAGTTGTAAACTCATGTCCACACAGAAACATACATACAGATGTTTCATAGCAGCTTTATTCATAATTACCAAAACTTGGAGGCAACAAGATGTCCTTCAATAGGTGAATAGATAAACTCTGATACACACCGATCATGGGATATTACTGATCACTAAAAAAGAAAAGAGCTAAAAGATGTGGAGGAACCTTAAATGCATATCACTGAGTGAAAGATACTAATCTGAAAAGACTGCATACTGTATGATTACGACTGTTTGACATTCTGGAAAAGGCAAAACTATGGCTGCAGTAAAAAGATCAGTGGTTGCTAGGGACTGGGGGCTCAGGAAGGAGATAAGATAGGGGAGCACAGAGGATTTTTAGGGTAGTGAAAGTATTCCATATGATAACATGATGATGTATACAGTGTTATTATATATTTGTCCAAACCTGCAAAACATACAAAACCAAGAATACACACTAATGTAAACTATGAAATTTGGGTAATGATGTGTCAGTGTAAGTTCAATTGTAACAAATATACCACTCTGGTGTGGGACATTGGTGACGGGAGGTTATGCATGTGTGAGGGCAAAAGGTACATGGAAAATCTTTGTAACTTGCCCTCAATTTTGCTGTGAACCTTACACTGCTCTTAAAAAATAAGTCTTAAAAATAATCTTACTTTTCTTCTCTGTAAATTGATAATCATACTATCTTGTGAGGCTGCAGTAAAGATTAAATATAAGATAAGTAAATCACGTAGTACACAGAAGATTCCAGTGGTGGTCAGTAGTATTAATAGCAGGGATAGCATATGTCCTGTTCTTGGTGTAATACAGCTCTCTAACCTGGTGGCAGACTTTTCATTCAGCCCATTTTATGAATGTTGGTGTCTTTATTCATATTTGGCCACCTGACCTGTACACATAGTCTTTTTAATCTTCCTGAGGCTCTCATTAGAGTCATTGCCCCTAGGGCTGGGGCCAGCCTGCTTTTTCTCTGCAGCTCCATAGTGCACCCAAGGCAGCATACTTACTCCACACAGAGAGTTCTAATAAGTTTTCAGCCCTGGGGATATTTTTTCAGAGTTAAAATCGTTATAGAAAAGCACAGACTGACAAATGGGCTGCGAAGGCATGGGCAGTAAAGATTTACAGCATGAATGGGATTTCTCTTCCCAGTAGAGCAATTGCTGTGCTCTATTTCAGTTATTCAGAAGTTTTACAAAATTTATGGGAATGACCAAGGCATCTATAATCTCCCCTTTATCCACCTACAGAAGCACTCATTTCCGGGGCTTCAGAATAGACAGCAGTGCAAATACAGTTCTGCCTTAAGTGTTTGGCTTCTGTTGTCTTTATTTCTAAAAGCTCTAGCTTTTTAAAATTAATGTCAAATAAATTCCAACTCTTATGGAAAATGGGATTATACCATAACACTTAAGTGAGAAATTCTGCTGTGAAACTGCTGGATGTGCAGAATGATGTTGCCAGCAGGGAACAAACACCTGCTCATTAGTATTTTTCATATCCCCAAACACCTCTTCAAAGAGGGGTAACGAAAAGTCTATGGGAATGGATGGTAACACATGTCAAAAGCAGTTAGATGTACTCAATAATGCTCTAAAACAAGACAGTACAGATGAAACATCAAAACAGCCCATCATGGTTCATATCAATCATACCTTTAGACCCTACAGGGATCTCTCAGTCAGCTCCAGCAGCTGTAATATGCGTACATTACGATCAGCGAATGCTAATTTTTTAAATCTAATTAAATATTAAGAAGGCAATACACATCCTTTCAAGTGATTTGATACCATAATTAGAGAAAGTTGATCACACAGACCAAGAGAATCCTCTCGCTGGCTCACAGAAAACCTTCAGTGGCTCTGAAACAGTGAACATATCAAACTGCAGATACGAAGTGTTCAGTACTTACTGATTATTGGTGCTTCTCTTAATGAGAAAATCTTAGAGAACAATTTTTATCATAATATAATTTAAATGCATTTGTTAAAACCACCTATTGCATATTTAATGCCTTTTTCAACCCTAAACAAAGAGCTTCAGGTAGGAAATTCTCAGCACAGTGTTCTGGAAAAGCCCAGACTGTCAGATTCCAGATTCCTTGACTGGGAGAAAGTAACTACAGCTTCGACTATCAGAAGGAAATTATTATACTGACTCTTTGCTTCTAGAGTGTCCAATTGCCAATCACAATAAACAAACATGTTATTACCTCTATAAATAAATGTTCTTTCCAGCCTCTAAGCATCATTTGTCTTAATGTCCTGCTATACTTAGAGCTACATTCTCCAATACTGTTGTCAGCTTCACCTGTACTCCTACTTTAGGGTTCTCGTAAAACTAGAGTGAAGCCTGGACTATTGTCCCCCTTCTCCAACAGTTACCTGGTCCCCTTTTCTGCAAGGGATGTCATCTCTGCTCACCCGCTACCTTCACAGTTATACTTCCAAATGCACCTCTCCCTTCATACCCTACAAGGTGTTTTCAATGGCCTCCATTTCTAAAATGACTTCTAATAACTAGTAGGTTTTCAAGATAATTGAAGAGCCAGAAGACTCGGATTATTGTCAATTCAGGCAATCACATAATCTTGTAAAACTTACTTGAGGTCTCTGAAGAAAAAGTCTCAAATGTTTAACTTTTGTGTCAGTAGGTAATGTTTGATTTTTAACTTATTCTCCTTCCCATCTGCATGTTTGTACACACAAACACAGACACACTACTGGGAAATATAAGCTGCTGCAGGAAAGAAACCTAGAGACTGAAACCTAGCAATGTAAAAGCTAAATAAGCATTTGCTACTTTGGAAAGGAGACTTCCTATCCGTATATCTACTGCACCAAGGTGGGGCCAGATCTCTAAATATGGATTTTTTTCTAACTGAGCCCAGCTATCCAGCCAACACTATATTTCTCTGATTAGTCCTTCATCATATCCACAAGTTGTCTATTTGACACATCCAGTCTTGTTCTTCCTTTTTGGCTGAATTTAGCACTTAGGGCCTGTACCGCTAAGAGGAGAGATTTCTCATTCTAAGGCCCCTGTATTTACTCCCCTTCCAAGGAACTTCAACTCTAAATCCTAATACTTTCTTTGCACAACCATGGTAAAAGAGTGATTCTCAGAAGCTGGGTGACAGGGAGGGAACATTCTAATTTAACTGAACCTCCTAACAATTAGGTAAATGCAGGTTAATCTGAAGTTTCTCAGCATGACTTTTTCTGGGGTTCTGTGATTCAAGTCAGTTTTATAAGATTTCAAGGCTGAATTCTAAATGTGTTATATCTATAGAAATTTACTTCAAATTTTCATTTTGCATATAATTTTAGAATAGAAAATATCATTAGGCAAATGGAAAACAGTTAAGTGATTTTTATAAACATGACATATGTTTAATAAAGAATAAGTGTATTTGGGGTTATGCCCTTCAGATGATCTATACTTGTACTTTTTGAATATGACAGATTTAAGTACAATAATTTCAATAACTAGGCAAATTTTATTTAAATCATTATATAGTAAGAAGACACTGTAAAAGTTTAGGCAGAATAAAAACTTATTCTACTGACTGTTGACTATTCTTATATACCTTATGTTTATTACTGATTAGAGGTTTTAGGTTTAAAATATCCAATCCATATATTAAAAAGTGATAAATTTTCAAGTAAAACAGCAAATTGAACAATTCTATGCTTATTTCCTTTTATTGAAATTAGTTAAAGGACATTTCCAAAATTGTCACCAACTAAACCATCTCTAATCTGCAGACAAACAGATACGTCTCAAGGCTGGCTGCATCAGTTTCCAAGGCAGAACTAGAGGCTCAAGACGCAGGGCCCAGAATGAGTAAGCGTCCATTTCCTGAGCTGAAATGTCCTCAGTACTTGCATACACCAAGTCTCCCCTCCCGGGCTTCCACACTGCTGGCGCTGAATCCAGAATGGCTGGTATTGTCTGCAGAGAGCAGGCAATAGCTGACCCTGTACAGATTTCTCTACTGATGTGAACCAAACAGGCCTACATGCCATTCCAGGTGAAGCAACAGTTAATACATATCCTGGACATTTTTTAATTTAAAAAAAGTGTATGTCTGTGTGTACATGCACTTTTAGACTCATTTTGACCCCCCAGTACCTGTTCTTTTGTCTTGGTGTTGATGGATACGTGCGGTTATGCAGCAGATCAGCATGTATGATCTAAACTGTCTCAAGGAAAGCAAACAACTAAAACCTGCTCTGCTACCACAGCAAAAACATTGTTCCTATTATGTTTTTTTTTTTTTTTTAAATAATTATTTTTTATTGAAGGGTAGTTGATGCACAGTATTACATTACATTAGTTTCAAGTGTACAACACAGTGGTAGAACATTTATATACATAATTCTAGGTTCCAGCTATCACCCTACCAAGCCGTTACAATATCTTGACTATATTCCTTATGCTATACATTACATCCCGGTTACTTATTTATTTTACCATTGGAAGTCTGTCCTTTTTTTTTTTTTGTGAGGGCATCTCTCACATTTATTGATCAAATGGTTGTTAACAACAATAAAATTCTGTATAGGGGAGTCAATGCTCAATGCACAATCATTAATCCACCCCAAGCCTAATTTTCGTCAGTCTCCAATCTTCTGATGCATAATGAACAAGTTCTTACATGGAGAACAAATTCTTACATAATGAATAAGTTACATAGTGAACAGTACAAGGGCAGTCATCACAGAAACTTTCGGTTTTGCTCATGCATTATGAACTCTAAACAGTCAGTTCAAATATGAATACTCATTTGGTTTTTATACTTGATTTATATGTGGATACCACATTTCTCTCTTTATTATTATTATTTTTAATAAAATGCTGAAGTGGTAGGTAGATACAAGATAAAGGTAGAAAACATAGTTTAGTGTTGTAAGAGAGCAAATGTAGATGATCAGGTGTGTGCCTGTAGACTATGTGTTAATCCAAGCTAGACCAGGGCAATAAAACATCCACGTATGCAGAAGATTTCTCTCAGAACAGGGGGGGTGAGGTTCTAAGCCTCACCTCTGTTGATCCCCAATTTCTCACCTGATGGCCCCCCTGCGACTGTGCCTGTCTTAGGTTGTTCCTCCCTTGAGGAATCTTACCCGTCTCTGGCTAACCAGTCATCTTCCGGGGCCATACAGGGAAATGTGAAGTTGGTAAGTGAGAGGGAAGCCTTATTGTTTGAAAAGGTTAGCTTTTTACTTCTTTGCATATTTATGCCCTGTGGCTTCTATGCCCAGCATTTGTCTTGAGGTATGTTTACCACTTGGAAGAATTATGATACTCGGTAAATTTGATATGAGGCACGAATTCTGTTTAAGGGTTGTAATTAGGAAGGAAGAAGAAAAGCTATAGAAGTAGCAGGCGGAAGAAAACATGGGAAGATTGATTATTTCTTTGACATATCTTCTTGTAGAGTAACTTCAGCATATATAGGTTTTAAGCTACTACTTAAATTGCGCACACACATTAACATAATAGGAGTATAGTTACATAACCAAGGCATATCTGTAATTACCAGCCATCTCCAGTGAAACCAAGAAAACCAGTTAGGCACCTTAGGCATTTGTGAAAACTTATCTATGATATGGTGGATATTGTCCAACAGAACTTGAGCAGTCTGAGAGAAATCAGACAAATTAAGACAACCCATTCCTGGGGACTGTTCACATGCCATATGTTCTTTTAACAGTAAATAGTCTGTAGTTGTAAGACTTTGGAGCGCTACAATTTGCACTTCTCCAAATTCTTGGTTGAGTTCCAACAGTATAGATCCAGTCAAATTTGTTGTTTTACTGTATGCACAGGCCAGCTTAGATATCTCCTTCCTCATTCCCATGGCAAGTCCAGGAACTGGTGGGATGAGTGCATCTACAGCTGTAGCAGTGCGTGGATCTTTGTTGGGGTTTTTTGATGATCAACTTCTGGCATGAGTCTTCCCGAGAGAGCTGATGTTGGAAGTTCTTTTTCATATCGTATCTTAGTTCATTTTCGGGGTAGCCCAATTAGGCTTTGATCCTCTGTATAAACACAAACAGACCCTTTGCCTACACTTTTATATGCCCTTTATACCCTTGTGTAGAACTCGTTGGAGGTTACCACACAGGAACTGCGCTTTTTTTTTTTTTTTTTTTTTGCTTTGTTTCTGGTATCACTAATCTACACTTACATGACGAATATTATGTTTACTAGGCTCTCCCCTATACCAGGTCCCCCCTATAAACCCCTTTACAGTCACTGTCCATCAGCATAGCAAAATGTTGTAGAATCACTTCTTGCCTTCTCTGTGTTGTACAGCCCTCCCTTTTATCCTACCCCCCCATGCATGTTAATCTTAATACCCCCCTACTTCTCCCCCCCTTATCCCTCCCTACCCACCCATCCTCCCCAGTCCCTTTCCCTTTGGTACCTGTTAGTCCATTCTTGAGTTCTGTGATTCTGCTGCTGTTTTGTTCCTTCAGTTTTTCCTTTGTTCTTATACTCCACAGATAAGTGAAATCATTTGGTATTTCTCTTTCTCCACTTGGCTTGTTTCACTGAGCATAATACCCTCCAGCTCCATCCATGTTGCTGCAAATGATTGGATTTGCCCTTTTCTTATGGCTGAGTAGTATTCCATTGTGTATATGTACCCCATCTTCTTTATCCATTCATCTATGGATGGACGTTTAGGTTGCTTCCAAATCTTGGCTATTGTAAATAGTGCTGCAATAAACATAGGGGTGCATCTGTCTTTCTCAAACTTGATTGCTGCGTTCTTAGGGTAAATTCCTAGGAGTGGAATTCCTGGGTCAAATGGTAAGTCTGTTTTGAGCATTTTGATGTACCTCCATACTGCTTTCCACAATGGTTGAACTAACTTACATTCCCACCAGCAGTGTAGGAGGGTTCCCCTTTCTCCACAGCCTCGCCAACATTTGTTGTTGTTTGTCTTTTGGATAGCAGCCATCCTTACTGGTGTGAGGTGATACCTCATTGTAGTTTTAATTTGCATTTCTCTGATAATTAGCGATGTGGAGCATCTTTTCATATGTCTGTTGGCCATCTGTATTTCTTTTTTGGAGAACCGTCTGTTCAGTTCCTTTGCCCATTTTTTAATTGGGTTATTTGTTTTTTGTTTGTTGAGGCATGTGAGCTCTTTATATATTCTGGACGTCAAGCCTTTATCAGATGTGTCATTTTCAAATATATTCTCCCATACTGTAGGGATCCTTCTTGTTCTATTGATGGTGTCTTTTGCTGTACAGAAGCTTTTCAGCTTAATATAGTCCCACTTACTCATTTTTGCTGTTGTTTTCCTTGCCCGGGGAGATATGTTCAAGATATGTTCAAAACATAAGGTCACTCATGTTTATGTCTAAGAGGTTTTTGCCTATGTTTTCTTCCAATAGTTTAATGGTTTCATGGCTTACATTTAGGTCTTTGATCCATTTTGAGTTTACTTTTGTATATGGGGTTAGACAATGGTCCAGTTTCATTCTCCTACATGTAGCTGTCCAGTTTTGCCAGCACCATCTGTTGAAGAGACTGTCATTTTGCCATTGTATGTCCATGGCTCCTTTATCAAATATTAATTGACCATATATGTCTGGGTTAATGTCTGGATTCTCTAGTCTGTTCCATTGGTCTGTGGCTCTGCTCTTGTGCCAGTACCAAATTGTCTTGATTACTATGGCTTTATAGTAGAGCTTGAAGTTGGGGAGTGAGATCCCCCCTACTTTATTCTTCTTTCTCAGGATTGCTTTGGCTATTCGGGGTCTTTGGTGTTTCCATATGAATTTTTGAATTATTTGTTCCAGTTCATTGAAGAATGTTGCTGGTAGTTTCATAGGGATTGCATCAAATCTGTATATTGCTTTGGGCAGGATGGCCATTTTAACGATATTAATTCTTCCTAGCCACGAGCATGGGATGAGTTTCCATCTGTTAGTGTCCCCTTTAATTTCTCTTAAGAGTGACTTGTAGTTTTCAGAGTATAAGTCTTTCACTTCTTTGGTTAGGTTTATTCCTAGGTATTTTATTTTTTTGGATGCAATTGTGAATGGAGTTGTTTTCCTGATTTCTCTTTCTGTTGGTTCATTGTTAGTATATAGGAAAGCCACAGATTTCTGTGTGTTGATTTTGTATCCTGCAACTTTGCTGTATTCCGATATCAGTTCTAGTAGTTTTGGGGTGGAGTCTTTAGGGTTTTTTATGTACAGTATCATGTCATCTGCAAATAGTGACAGTTTAACTTCTTCTTTACCAATCTGGATTCCTTGTATTTCTTTATTTTGTCTGATTGCCGTGGCTAAGACCTCCAGTACTATGTTAAATAACAGTGGAGAGAGTGGGCATCCCTGTCTAGTTCCCGATCTCAGCGGAAATGCTTTCAGCTTCTCGCTGTTCAATATAATGTTGGCTGTAGGTTTATCATAGATGGCCTTTATTATGTTGAGGTACTTGCCCTCTATTCCCATTTTGCTGAGAGTTTTTAACATGAATGGATGTTGAACTTTGTCAAATGCTTTTTCAGCATCTATGGAGATGATCATGTGGTTTTTGTCTTTCTTTTTGTTGATGTGGTGGATGATGTTGATGGACTTTCGAATGTTGTACCATCCTTGCATCCCTGGGATGAATCCCACTTGGTCATGGTGTATGATCCTTTTGATGTATTTTTGAATTCGGTTTGCTAATATTTTGTTGAGTATTTTTGCATCTACGTTCATCAGGGATATTGGTCTGTAGTTTTCTTTTTTGGTGGGGTCTTTGCCTGGTTTTGGTATTAGGGTGATGTTAGCTTCATAGAATGAGTTTGGGAGTATCCCCTCCTCCTCTATTTTTTGGAAAACTTTAAGGAGAATGGGTATTATGTCTTCCCTGTATGTCTGATAAAATTCCGAGGTAAATCCATCTGGCCCGGGGGTTTTGTTCTTTGGTAGTTTTTTGATTACCGCTTCAATTTCGTTGCTGGTAATTGGTCTGTTTAGATTTTCTGTTTCTTCCTGGGTCAATCTTGGAAGGTTATATTTTTTTAGGAAGTTGTCCATTTCTCCTAGGTTTCCCAGCTTGTTAGCATATAGGTTTTCATAGTATTCTCCAATAATTCTTTGCATTTCCGTGGGGTCCGTCGTGATGTTTCCTTTCTCGTTTCTGATACTGTTGATTTGTGTTGACTCTCTTTTCTTCTTAATAAGTCTGGCTAGAGGCTTATCTATTTTGTTTATTTTCTCGAAGAACCAGCTCTTGGTTTCATTGATTTTTGCTATTGTTTTATTCTTCTCAATTTTATTTATTTCTTCTCTGATCTTTATTATGTCCCTCCTTCTGCTGACCTTAGGCCTCATCTGTTCTTCTTTTTCCAATTTCGATAATTGTGACATTAGACCATTCATTTGGGATTGCTGTTCCTTTCTTAAATATGCTTGGATTGCTATATACTTTCCTCTTAAGACTGCTTTTGCTGTGTCCCACAGAAGTTGGTGCTTAGTGTTGTTGTCATTTGATTCCATATATTGCTGGATCTCCATTTTGATTTGGTCATTGATCCATTGATTATTTAGGAGCGTGTTGTTAAGCCTCCATGTGTTTGTGAGCCTCTTTGCTTTCTTTGTACAGTTTATTTCTAGTTTTATGCCTTTGTGGTCTGATAAGTTGGTTGGTAGGATTTCAATCTTTTGGAATTTTCTGTGGTTCTTTTTGTGGCCTAGTATGTGGTCTATTCTGGAGAATGTTCCATGTGCACTTGAGAAGAATGTATATCCTGCTGCTTTTGGATGTAGAGTTCTATAGATGTCTATTAGGTCCATCTGCTCTACTGTGTTGTTCAGTGCTTCCGTGTCCTTACTTATTTTCTGCCCAGTGGATCTATCCTTTGGGGTGAGTGGTGTGTTGAAGTCTCCTAGAATGAATGCATTGCAGTCTATATCCCCCTTTAGTTCTGTTAGTATTTGTTTCACATATGCTGGTGCTCCTGTGTTGGGTGCATATATATTTAGAATGGTTATATCCTCTTGTTTGACTGAGCCCTTTATCATTATGTAGTGTCCTTCTTTATCTCTTGTTACTTTCCTTGTTTTGAAGTCTATTTTGTCTGATATTAGTACTGCAACCCCTGCTTTCTTCTCACTGTTGTTTGCTTGAAATATGTTTTTCCATCCCTTGACTTTTAGTGTGTACATGTCTTTGGGTTTGAAGTGAGTTTCTTGTAAGCAGCATATAGATGGGTCTTGCTTTTTTATCCATTCTGTTACTCTGTGACTTTTGATTGGTGCATTCAACCCATTAACATTTAGGGTGACTATTGAAAGATATGTACTTATTGCCATTGCAGGCTTTAAATTCATGGTTACCAAAGGTTCAAGGTTAGCCTCTTTAGTATCTTACTGCCTAACTTAGCTCACTTATTGAGCTTTTATATACACTGTCTGGAGATTCTTTTCTTCTCTCCCTTCTTGTTCCTCCTCCTCGATTCTTCATATGTTGGGTGTTTTGTGCTGTGCTCTTTCTAGGAGTGCTCCCATCTAGAGCAGTCCCTGTAAGATGTTCTGTAGAGGTGGTTTGTGGAAAGCAAATTCCCTCAGCTTTTGTTTGTCTGGGAATTGTTTAATCCCACCGTCATACTTGAATGATAGTCATGCTGGATACAGTATCCTTGGTTCAAGGCCCTTCTGTTTCATTGTATTAAATATATCATGCCATTCTCTTCTGGCCTGTAGGGTTTCTGTTGAGAAATCTGACGTTAGCCTGATGCGTTTCCCTTTATAGGTGACCTTTTTCTCTCTAGCTGCCTTTAACACTCTTTCCTTGTCCTTGATCTTTGCCATTTTAATTATTATGTGTCTTGGTGTTGCCCTTCTTGGATCCTTTCTGTTGGGGGTTCTGTGTATTTCCGTGGTCTGTTCGATTACTTCCTCCCCCAGTGTGGGGAAGTTTTCAGCAATTATTTCTTCTAAGATTCTTTCCATCTCTTTTCCTCTCTCTTCTTCTTCTGGGACCCCTATAATACGGATATTGTTCCTTTTGGATTGGTCACACAGTTCTCTTAATATTGTTTCATTCCTGGAGATCCTTTTGTCTCTCTCTATGTCAGCTTCTATGCGTTCCTGTTCTCTGATTTCAATTCCATCAATGGCCTCTTGCATTCTATCCATTCTGCTTATAAACCCTTCCAGAGTTTGTTTCATTTCTGCGATCTCCTTTCTGGCATCTGTGATCTCCTTCCGGACTTCATCCCATTTCTCTTGCGTATTTCTCTGCATCTCTGTCAGCATGTTTATGATTCTTATTTTGAATTCTTTTTCAGGGAGACTGGTTAGGTCTGTCTCCTTCTCTGGTGTTGTCTCTGTGATCTTTGTCTGCCTGTAGCTTTGCCTTTTCATGGTGATAGGAATAGTCTGCAGAACTGGGATGAGTGACGGCTGGAAGGACTTCCTTTCTTGTTGGTTTGTGGCCCTCCTCTCCTGGGAGAACAGCGGCCTCTAGTGGCTTGTGCTGCGCAGCTGCGCGCAGATAGGGCTTCTGCTTCCTGCCTGGCTGCTATGGAGTTAATCTCCGCTGTTGCTGTGGGCGTGGCCTGGCTCGGGCAGCTACTCCAAAATGGTGGAGTCGCGTTGGAGCAGGAGCTGCTGGGAGGCTATTTATCTCCGTAAGGGGCCTCCCTGCTCCCTGCAGCCCAGGGGTTAGGGTGCCCAGAGATCCCGGATTCCCTACCTCTGGATTAAGTGACCCGCCCTGCCCCTTTAAGACTTCCAAAAAGCACCCGCCAAAACAAAATAACGCCCACCAAAAAAAAAAAAGAAAAAAAAATTTTTTTTAATTAAAAAAAAAAAAATGGTGGTCGTTCGTTTTTCTCTATTCTCTGGTGCCAGCCTCAGGCCTCTGCTCACCGGTCTTTCTGCCCTGTTTCCCTAGTATTGGGGTCCCTATCCCTTTAAGACTTCCAAAAAGCGCTCGCCAAAACAAAACAGCAAAAAAGCAAAAAAAAAAAATGGTCGCGCGCTTTTCTTATGTCCTCTGTCGCCCAGCCTCCAGTGCCTGCTCACTGTTCTTGCTGCCCTGTTTTCCCAGTATCGAGGGCCCTGCTCTCTGGCCCAGATGGCTGGGGCTGGGTGTTCGGCAGCCCTGGGCTCCGTCTCCCTCCCGCTCTGCCTGCTCTTCTCCCGCCGGGAGCTGGGGGGAGGGGCGCTCGGCTCCCGCGGGGCCGGGGCTTGTATCTTACCCCCTTCGCGAGGCGCTGGGTTCTCTCAGGTGCGGATGTGGTCTGGATATTGTCCTGTGTCCTCTGGTCTTTATTCTAGGAAGGGTTGTCTTTGTTATATTTTCATAGATATATGTTGTTTTGGGAGGAGATTTCCGCTGCTCTACTCACGCCGCCATCTTCTGCCCAAGCTGTTTCCTAATATGTTTTGTAACATTTTTTCTATACTTTATGAGACAGTGTTAAATAAAAATTTTATGTTTCATGTTTTAGAGAAAATATGTCAAATATGTTTGATAATGATTCCTAAGTGCCTTCGGAGGATACCTCTTTAACAGAGTTACAATCATCTGTTACAGGGGGTAGGTGTCTCTAATACTACAGGTGAAGAAATTGGGGCATAATGCCCATTTTTGCACTTTAATTTTGAACATAGAAAGTGAAGAAAATGATAAAATAATTATAAATGACAAGCCTATTTAAATTTTCAGTTTCATTCAACTAATATTTATTGAGCGCCCAATATGGACATTCACTAATAAAGTTAATGATCTATTTGAACAACCTGCTGAATCTAAAACAAACTCTGAGCATTTTATCTAAAGCTTACTGACTTAAACTTCTGAAATACAACATGCCTACCCCAATAATGAACTAAATTCAACCTCAAGTTTATTTGTCATGTGTTTTCAAGGATATAAATCTGAGTTGTACCACAGAAAATGAAGAAATAAAGTATTTAAAGGAGGGATTTCTGCTGAAAAGTAAGGGTAGGGCCAGTTCTGCTATGTAAATGGTGTATAATCCAGATCCCTGAAAACACTGCTACATTTAGGCAACCTGTACTTTACTTCTGAGCATTTTATGATGATAGTTGTGTGTGATGTGTATGAAGGTTAAGATTATCAAACTCTTAAGACGATCCTTTAGGTAGGAAATCCCCATTTACCAATGGCTCTTTCTCAATCTGATATCTTCTTATGTTGACAATGTGTTCCAGCCATACATCAGTTTAATGAGTTACCATCATAAAACTCTCTTACTGGATCTTCCAAATTACATGGAAATCTCAGAAATGACTTCCCTGCTTTTCCCTGTAAACATATGCAGCTTAATAGTTCAGACTAAATCTAAGACTTTCAGACTAAAAAACAAAAACAAAAATCAAGATGCCAAATCTCTGTGGTATTCTGTGGATAGCTTAAATTTTATCCCAAGGATATATGGAGCAATGTAACTATATTTTACCCATGAAACAGTAGAAGTATGGATAGTTTATTCAGTACAAAGTTGTTAATGGATGAGTAGTTATAGTTTAGTTTCATCTCCTGCAGGAGGGATTTTTTGTTTACTGCTGGCTTTTACTTATCTCCTCCCATCAACCTCTACACACAGAGAATGAAGCGTCTCCCCAAGGGCTCCCCATGTGCTAATGGGGAAGTAAATGGGATATTGAGGGAGAACCTAAGAAATATGCAGACTCATTAGGATTTGCATTGAAGAGCTAGAATATTGCTAAAGTTGGAGGGAAAAAAAGACTAGAATGAAGATGAGGGGATCTAGAAGAGAAAAGAAGTCTCATTAGGGATTTGGTTAGAATCCAAATACATTCCTTCCTTTAACAGCAATGCAGTAGGTTTAAGCCTTGTTTGTACCTCAGGCTGTGGACAGGATGTTTAACTTTGAATTGATGGCTCGATCCTGTCCAAGTCCTAGGTAAGAAAAAAATTGTTATTGGACAAAGATTACTTAAGGAACACACTATCTCTTATCCTTTAAAGATCAGGTGTGTAAAGCTTGACTTCGATATTAGGTAGAATACATGCACATGCACACACACACACATACCATACCACACACCAAATTACCAATATACTTTCATTCAACATTAATCATTTGCTTTTGGCATTCACTGACAATCAATAGATAGAATATTTTTGTGAAGAATACTTTTTTCATCTTTTATGAATTTATTGTTCAGATATTATCATTTACTACCTTTAACTCTTACCTTTGGATCCATGTGATAAATTCCTTTGTGGATTTTAATGCCAGAAACATTGGTGTCCCTTTAATAACTGATGCACTTCATGTCTCCTGATAATAAGAATTACAGAGTATTTTTCTATACTCTTTGCTTTTGGAAGCTCAGAGCTAAATTTTATGCTCAATCATATAAACTATATATATATTTTTATATATTTGCCTTTACTACCTTATATGATTTTTAATTCTGTATTTCTACTGTAACATCTTTGTTTTATACTTACATTAACAAAATAAATTATAAATGAATGGAATGTACCTTTTATGTGTAGGTAAAAGCTTTTGGTCATTGTGTATGTTTATGTCATTTTGATTAATTTTGTTTTAAGAAAAAGTAGAAATTATATAGCTGACAAATGAGTTGTAAGAGTTGTAATAGGTTACAACATAAAATTCAGTAATGTTTTGAAGGAAAACATAAGAGATGCTGCCTACCTGTCTGTCTCTCAATATTCCCATCTAAACAAAGTACCGGATCATAACAGAATACATTTCATTCTAAGCCAATAAGCTACATACTTGTATAGAATTTTGATATCAGAACATTCTATAATATCATTGACTTCTAGATTGCATTTTCAATCAAAAATGGTTATAGCAATGTATGAGGGAAAGAAGTTTAGATGAGTTGACAGGCTGGAATGAATTGGAACTATAATTTCTTATTTGATCTGGTCAGTGTGTCCTGTTCATTTTGATTCATTTCTCCTATTCAGACACTAAATCAAACCGAACTATGTCAGTTACTAAGAAAACCTGACTCCTGCATAATTTCACCAAGGTTTATTAATACAGTGTAATACATGTGGAGGCTCATGCAAAAGTTCCTAGAATGTGACTCAATCATTATATTTCAACACCAACAGAAGTGAGGTGCCTTGAGAATAAGGTGGGTATACATTTGTTGCATCCCTTTAAAAATCACCTCACTGGATACATATAACACACTTCATTCTCAAGACACCTACCCAAATGCTACTACAAGCTGATGCTGTGTATGGCATGCTTATGAGAAGACATGTAGTCTTATGGCTCATCGCAAAGGATTAATTCAGCAGTATATCTTGGTAATTAAGTTGAAGATCAAAATTCAGCCTATATCATACCTACACAAAAGA
This sequence comes from Manis pentadactyla, assembly GCF_030020395.1. Classification (NCBI taxonomy): domain Eukaryota; kingdom Metazoa; phylum Chordata; class Mammalia; order Pholidota; family Manidae; genus Manis; species Manis pentadactyla. The sequence continues at coordinate 37,524,904 of NC_080019.1, forward strand.
TTTTAATCAGCAGCTAATCTGAAAATCTTCATTCGTCTTCTGCATATATGCAAATGAAAATTCACCTTGCCGCAGGTAATTGAGTTCAGTCAACATTAACCATGTACCTATGATATTCAAAATGTTTGTTGCATTCAAAATTACTTAAAGACATGCTACTGACACCATCAGAGAAAGATACACAGATAGAAAGGGACAAAGAGACAGAGAGACAAAAAGGTAGAAAATTTGTTATGCTAATCCATATTTCAGAACTAGAAAGTTGTAAGCTAGGAGTGACATCATCAAGATGGCAACATAGGTAATTCTCAACTTCAGTCCCCTCAAAAGAAGCCCAACAAGTTGTCATTATTGATATTAACAAGTATCACCGTTGTGAAAAACACCAGGACCCAGGGATAGAGCTGAAGCACGTCCCCGGACCACAGGGACTGAGAAGAACTGTGTTAGAAGGGTCAGAGGGGGGCCGAGCCTTGACTGTATCACCCCTCCTCTGTGCCGGCATGGCACAGCACCAGGAGGGATATCCTAGGTCGGTGGTTTCTCCTGTGATGATGAAAAGGCCCAAGGTAGACATCTAGTCTCTCCAGCATTGCAGGGCACTTTCCAAGAGGTGCATTTGAGTCTTGTCTCACAGGGATCACTGGGGATAGCTGTGAGGCTTGACCACTGTGAATCAGAAGCAGAGAAGAAGGGACAGAGCTTACAGCAAACATTACTCAGACATTGGTAGGCCACATTCCTCCTCAAAGCTACACCCGAGTGAAGATCCCAGCCAGCGATTCTGCCCATCCACCAGGTGGAGCCACTAGCCCTCTTTAGCAGTCTCAGCAGATATTTCTGCCTGATTCAGTTCCCCAGCTAATGAGGCTGTACTAGCCATGGAAACTTATACAGGCCCATCTGAGTAGAAAAGCAAATTCCAAGCTCTACCTATAGCTGAGTATAGCCCTCAGTCTTGCCTGACCAGGAAGCCTGGCCAAAGAATGTGGGCAGCTATGCAGCCCATTCCAGAGCCATTATTGTAGCAGCACACGAACAGGAGTTCCAGTTAGCAGCTCTGCCCAGAGCCAAGACGGAGCCCTTGGCTAGAGCTCTGTGGGCATTTCTACCTGATCCCCAGTAAACAGGCTGTACTTGCAGTGAAGCCTATACAAACGCTGAGAATAGCTCCAGCTCCATGCAACCAAATGCCTGACCAGAGAATCTGGGCAGCCTCCAAACCTGTCCTACAGTTGCACTTTGGTCAGGGAACTGAGCCACCAGCACTGCCCAGCAGTTAAGTACAGTTTCTGGCTCCACCTGACCAGGGAGCCTCAACAGGGATGCCCCCACCCACTGCGGACAATGACCCCATTCAACTGTGGGGATACAGGAAAGACTATGATAAAGGAGTGAAAGCTACTGTTATAAGAAGTAATCAAGTCACAAAGTTAGCAAGAGAGGAAGAAAGGAACAAAGAACCTACAAAACAGGAGCAAACAACAAAATGGCAATAATAAATCCTTACCTATCAATATACTTTAAATGTAAATGTATTAAGTTCTCCAATCAAGAGATACAGAATGGCTAAATGGACAAAAAACAAGAATCTATGTATGCTGCCTACAAAAGCCTCACTGTAGCCTTAAGAACAAATGTAGACTGAGAGTGTAGGGATGGAAAATGATATTTCAAGCAAATAGAAACCAAATGAAATTAGACGAGGCTATACATATACCAGACAAAATAAACTTTTAGTAAAAAATGGTCAAAAAAGACACAGAAAGGCATTATATAATGATAAAGGGAACCTTCCATCAAGAAGATATAACAATTACAAACATTAATGCACCCAACATCAGAGCACCTAAATATATAAAACAAATACTAACAGAACCAAAAGAATAAATAGCAATATAATAATTGTGTGGGACTTTAATACCCCCACTTTCAACTACAGATAAATAATCCAGACAAGAATGCAGTAAGAAAACTGAAGACTTGAATAATGTTATAGACAAAATGGACCTAAAAGACATATACAGAACATTCCTTCCAATAGTAGCAGATACACATTCTTCTCAAGGGCACATGGAACATTTTTAGGATATATTATATGTCAGGCCACAAAACCAGTCTCAACAGATTCAAGAGGACAGAAATTTTATCAAGTACATTTATTGATAACAATAGAATGAAACTAAGAAAGCAGTATCATGAAGAAAGATGAAAAATTCACAAATAAATGAAAGTTAAACAACATACTCCTGAACAACAAATAGGTCAAAGAAGAAATCAAGAGGGATACTAAAAAAATCTTGAAACAAATGGAAATGCAAACTTAAAATTTATGGGACACCACAGAAATACAAGGGATTATAAGAGACTATTTTGAACAACTGAGTGACAACAAACTGCACAACCTGTAAGAAATGGATAAATTCCTAGAAACATACAACCTATTATGACTGAATCAGGAAGAAACAGAAAATCTGAACAGACCAATAATGAGTACAGAAAACTGAATCATTAATCAAAACCTTCCAAGAAGGCAAATCCCAGGACCAAATGGTTTCACAGATGAATTCTAACAAATTTTTAAGGAAGAATTAACATCAATGCTTTTGAAACTTTCCAAAAACTTGAAGAGGATGGAATACTCCCTAACTCATTTTATGAAGTTAACATTACTTGATGTCAAAGCTAGATAAAGACAGTACAAGAAAAGAAAACCACAGCCCAATATCCCTAATGAGTATACTTGCAAAAATTCTCAACAAATATTAGCAAACTGAATTCAATAAAACATTAAAAGGATCGGACAGCATGATCAAGAGGAATTTATCCCTGGGATGCAAGGATGGTTCAACATATGCAGATCAATAAATGTGATATGCCACAGCGAAAAATGAAAGATAAAAATCATATGAGCATCTCAATAGCTGCAGAAACATCATTTGACAAAATTCAACATCCTTTTATGACAAAAAACTCTCAAAAAATTTGGTATTAAAGGAATGTACCTCAACATAATAAAGGCCATATGTGACAAGCCCACAATGAACATTATATAGAATGGTAAAAATATGAAAATTTTTCCTCTAGGTTCAGTAATAAGACAAGGGTGCCTACTCTCCCACTCCTCTTCAACATTATACTAAAAGTCTCAGCCAGAGCAGAAAGGCTAGAAAAAGAAAAAGAAAAAAGGACATCCCAATCAGAAAACAAACAAGTAAATTGTTTCTTTTGCTGATGACATGATCTTATACTTAGAAATCCTAAAAACTTTACTTAAAAACTGTTAGGACTAGTAAATTCAGTGAAGTTGCATGATACAAAATCAACATGTACAAATCAGCTGCATTTCTATATAGTAACTACAAATTATCTGAAAAAGAAATAAAGAAAAATCCCATTTATAATAGCACCAAAAATGATGAAATACTTAAGAATAAATTTAACTAATGAAGTGAAAGATTTGTACATGGATAACTCTAAGACATTGATAGAAAAAAAATTTAAAGACAACAATAAATGGAAAGATAGTCTATGCTCATGGACTAAAGAATTACTATTGTTAAAAAGTACATACTACCCAAGGTAATCTATGGATTCAATGTAATCCCTATCAAGAGCCCATTGGCATATTTTACAGAAGTGGAAATAAAAAATAATCCTACAATTCACAGTGGAACCATAAGACTCCAAATAACCAAAGTACTCCTGAGAAAGAACAAAGGTGGAGGCATCACTCTTCGGTTTCACAGCAAATTAAAAAGCTATAGTAACTTAAAAAGTAAGGAACTAGCATAAAAATAGGCATATAGACCAATAGAACAAAATAAGAGACCCCGGAGATAAACCCTTCCATATATGGCTGACTAATATTTGACAAGGAAGCCAAGAACACTCAATGGAGAAGATATTATTTAATAAACAGTACTGGGAGAAACCAGATTTTCACATGTAAAAGAATAAAAGTAGATCCTCATCTTACACCATACACAAAAAAATGACTCAAAATGGATTAAAGACTTAAATGTAAGATCCGACTCCATAAAGGTACTGGAAGAAACTTGGGAAAAATCTTGAAATTGGTCTGGGCAATGATTTTATGGATATGAAGCCCAAAGCAGAAGGAACAAAATAAAAAATAAACCAGTGGGACTACATTAAACTAAAAATCTTCTGCACACAGAAGGGAAAGAAACCATCAGCAAATGAAAAGACAACCTATAGAATGGGAGAAAACATATATAAACCACGTATCTAATAAGGGATTATTTTCCACAATATATAAGAAATTCATACAACTCAGTATCAAAAAAACCACAAATCATCTAATTATAAAATGGGCAAAAGAGTTGGATTAACAGTTTTCTAAAGAAGACATAAAAATGGCCAACAGATACATTAAAATGTGCTTAATATCACTAACCATCAAGGAAATGCACACGAAAGCCATGAGCTAGCACCTCACACCCATTAGAATGGCTATTACCAGAAAGCCAAGAAGTAACAAGTGCTGGTGAGGATGTGGACAAAAGGCATCCCTGCACACTGCTGGTGGGAATATAAAGCGGTATGGCCCCATGGGAAAGCATTATGGGGATTCCTCAAAAAATTAAAAATACAACTACCATATTATCCAGAAATTCCACTTGTAGGTGTACATCTGAGGAAAACTCAAAGAGGTGTCTGCACTCTCATACTCACTGCGGCATTATTTACAACAGGCCAGACATGGAAACAACCTATGTCCCCATCAACAGATGAATGAATAACGAAAATGTGGTGTGTTTCCATTTCATACAATGGAATGTTATTCAAGCATAAAAAAAAGAAGTAAATCCTGCCATTTATGAAAACATGGGTAAGTAATGAAGGCATTCAGCTAAGTGAAATATGTCAAAGACCAATATTTTCTGATCTTCTATGTGAAATGTGATAAAATGGAAGATAGAAATAGAGAAAAGATGGTTGTCGGGGATGGGGGGATGGGTGAAAGTGGCCAAAGGGTACAAATTTCCAGTTATAAGAAAAATAATTCTGGGGATTTCTGTACATTATGTACAGCATGGTAACTACAGCTAACATGACAATATTATATATTTGAAAGTTATTAAGATAGTTGATTTTTGAAGTTCTCACTAAAAAAATAAAAATTGCAATTATATGATATTATAGTTGTTTTATCTATCCTTATTATAGTAATCATTTTATAATATGTACATATGTTAAATCATTATGTTGTATGCCTTAAATTTACACAATATTATATGTCAATTATATATACATCTCAAAGCTTGGAAAAAAACTTATAAGTTGTTTAAAAAGAATGCATTAGACACCAAGATACACTTTGATGGAGAACATATCAATAAAATTTCAAGTTCATTAAATGCTGAATGGAGGAATATGCATTGCAGTCCATGTATATATATTGTACAGGTGGAAAATTTTGTGCTGGATTTTGAAGAACTAAAAATGCAAATGAGATGATGGGAATTCTGGGAAGATGGAGTACTGTGCACTAAATCGCGGGTGTCAAAACCAAAATGTTTTATAAAGGAGAAGGCAATGAATTTCATTTACCCAGAATGGAGAGCTCATCCGACAGAGCAACCTTGCATGACTCTGATTAATTAGAGAACTAATGGTCCTCCCATGATTTCTGGGCCAAGGAATGCAAAAAATGATCAAAGAATAATTCGATAAGCATCTCTTTACAACCACACTAAATGCTAGAAGTTAACTAGAAATGTTTGGATTCTTGTCAAGTGTATTTAATTCAATGATTCTTCCAGTGCAAATTGGCAAGACTGGATAATGGATGGTAAATAATCTGTTTCAATGGTATCTATTGGTGACCTATGGGATTATAGGTATTCAGACTTTCAGTTATAAAATCAAGAGCTCCAAGCAGATCCAGATGGTTGGTGACCTTTGAATAAAAACTTAGACTAAAACAAAAACATCAGTTGTGATCCATTAAAAAATATATATATATATAGTTAAAGTACAGCCTCACACATACAGTATAACATATATTAGTGGAATTCTGGGAAAGACAAGTAGGGACTATGGTTTTGAGTTACTTTGGTCCTTTCAAAACAAAGATACAAATATCCAAGTTCTCAGTTTCTACAGCTGTAACTAAGAGGAGTACAGATGATTAAAAAGATTCATTTCTACCTACCAAATTCATTGACTCTATTAGCTTTATTCCCCAAGAAGAAAAAGCACATCACTTCAAAACATTTCGATTTCTGTAAATGTTTGACATGACAATAAAATGCTACATGTGAAGAGAGGTAACAATCACTGTTTAAACTGAAGGGACAATTGTACACAGATGACTAGGAAACATGTTCATTCTACCTTTGAGAGAGTGAACTGGCCAGGAACATCAGAGCAAAAATTCTGTCCTTTACAAAGCAAATGTTCCTAGAATTCCTAGATCAATACTTTTAAATTTTGAGTGTATTTCACAGTTGTCTTATCCAATAACAGATCTAACAGATAATCATGGAACAAAATTAGGAAAATATAGAAGAGAAGAAAGAAGAAAAATGTAAACACCAAGGACTATTATAAGTACAATTTATATGTTTATCTTATATATGCATATACATAGGGTTTTGCACTAATTTTATGGACTTTTATTGATTTAATTAAAATTTATATTAAACCTCTTTTTAAATGGCTATATAATATTTCATTGCAGGACTGGGTCACAATTAATTTAACATTATTACCAAGAGTTGAAAGTTTTTCATTATCATAAGTAATCCATGATGGGCATCCTTCTGCATAATCTTTGCATTTACATCCCTAGAAGTGGAATTAATGGATTTAAAGGCTATATTTTTTATTTCTCAAAAAAGATTTATTAACACATGCTAAGTAAAGATATCAGTCTATAGGAAAACTAGAGAGTATAAAACCTGTGGATCATTAAAGTTTATCTCTTTCTGCCAGAATATAACATAAAGAAAATCAGTAACACACTTCATTATTTTCTCTTTTTTAACATCTTATTTTTTTCCCAGTAATACCATTCCTTGTGGCACTGCTAGGCTCAAAAATTACTTTTAATAAGAGTTAATTGATATACTATAGTGTAATATCCTTCTTTAAGCAGCCCTTTCTGGATTAACTTAATTTAAATTGCTGAAAATGTAATTAAATTGTGTTCAGGTAGTGGTTACTATGGAAAACCACCAGCAATAATAGAAATCGTAAATGTTTGAATGTAGGATGATAATAAATTCTTGTAGCACTCCAGGATTTCGATTTCAGACACTTAATATTATCTTTCATATGCATAAACTTAAGTATTTCCATCACTGCGAGACCATGAATTGTGTCCTACTGTGGTAAATATAAATGACACTTAGAATTATGTTTAATCCATACTCATGCTCTAATTACCATGAAATGTTACAAAATATTTTCAAGGGAAAGAGAGTTTCATGTCTGCAATGGAAAATGTTTGCCTTCTAAAAAAGGAGTGTGTTCAACAGTCCAGCAAGAGGGGCAGGCACAACACTAAATCTCATTTTCTTTCATTAAGCAGCATTCAATCAGAAGTCTTATTCAGATTTTTTAGCAAAAAAAGGCTTATCTTCCATAATCTAATGCATTATACTACTGATTGGAATAGATTTTGAAGAATTAAAAAACTTTAATATCATAGAAAACAAAATTGGGTAACCCAGATTAAATTACCTGGGTTTTTTTTTTTTTTATCATGCACTGGGAAACAATCAAGTTATTTGAATATACATATTTAATAAGCAGTTATTGGAGAGTTGGCTTGTAGTTGATATTAATGAAACAGACAAGTTGGTGAATAAATATTTTTTTACTTATTAATATACTGAGAAAAAATCACTTAGCTACCCTGCTAAATTTATTTAAATAATTATCAACCTATTTTTCTCATTAGGGTGATGATCTAAGTGCATCTTGACTAGAACACTGGTTCTTAGCCTAGATGAAGGGCTTCAAATTTTTCTAAGCATAGGAAAACATTTTACATATAAGAACCAAATCCTCAGTTTGTGTAGAAATGTAGAATTTATTAATTTATATCTGAATCAATCCATAAAAATTTTCTGTGAGTAACTAATTATATGTAACTAATTATACATGATAATTCAGCATCTAAAAGAGGCAAATAATGACTAAAAATTAAAGTATTTCATATGACTCTCTTCTATACCCAGGTCAGAAAGTATTTTCAGGAAGGACAATACAGTAAATATTTTAAGCTTTGTAGCCAATACAATCTCTTTTATAATCACTAAACTTTAAGCACAAAGCAACCATAGATGTTGTGTAACCAATGTGTTCCAATGAAACTATATGCTGTATCTGGCATACAGGCCATAGTTTGCCAAACTTAGGTCCATGCTAGCATATGAACTAAATTCTGAGGGCATGTTATTTCAACATTGATTTCAACATTTTCTCAATGGTATGTTCTCTGTCTTACATATTGTGACCTAGTCCTGTAATATACTTTCTCAGGTGTTCCAAATTGTACTGTTTCACAAACAGTAATCTTCAAAAGTTCCTGGTGAAAAGTCTCCCCTAGGAGAGAAAGTTTGAGTAATTAATAATAAATATGGTAAATTTATAAGGCACATGCTCAAGACTTCTGGCTTGCAATAAGTGATCATCCTTTAATAGGAAATTAAATGCAAAATAACACAAAAAATGTCAGTAGCATGTATGTGGAAAGTAGTTTATTCAACCTTGCTACTGGGAGAAAAGTCATTTCCTCTTGCTTCATGTTTCCATGTGGGTAATTTTAAATCAGGGACCTCAAATTTGTCCCTCTTTTCTCAACCCTTATCTTCAGAGCATGGAAAAGATTGACTAATCTCTTTGTGGGTTTGGGAGAAGAAACTGCACATCAATGGTTTAGTGCCTTCTGGGTCTGATCTCTCCTGGCACACAGGAAGCATCCTTTCTGTTCACTCCCTAGTCTGGATAATAAGTTTAGGAGGGCAGGTTTTTTCTGTGAGGGGAGGGATGTGCCTGAGACTGGGTGGGAAGTCAATCTTACAGAGAAGAAAAGTTCTAGGAAGCCTACTCTGTCCCCGTTTCTAAACTAGGTCATCCAACAACCCACCTTCCATCAGTAGTTACATCATTTGAATGTCCCTATGCTGTGGCAGTTAGGAATATGTTTGTGTACATGACGAGAAGAAGAGAGGAGAGGAGAGGAGGGCAGGGGAGAGGAGTGGAGGGGAGAGGAGAGGAGAGAAGAGGAGAGGAGAAGAGAGGAGAGGGGAGGAGAAGAGAGGAAAGAAAAGAAAAGAGGAGAAGGATGGGAAAGAAAAAGGAAAGGAAAAAAAAGACTGTGTTTTGGGTTAGCTTATGTCCAGCCAAAATTCAAATGTTAAAGTTCTACTGCCTGGGAACTCAGAATGTGACGATATTTGGAGATGGGGCCCTAAAACATAACAAAGACAGAGTGGGTCAGATGGCGGGTCCTAATATAGTGTGACCGGCTTCCTCATGAGAAGAGGGAATTCGGACACAGACACACACGGCAGGAAGACCATGTGTGGACAGAGAAGAAGGCCGTCCAGAAACCAAGGACAGAGGCCTCAGAAGAAACCAAGCTGACACCTTAACATCAGGCTTCTAGCCTCCAGAATTACGAGAAAATAAACCTCTGTTGTCTAAGCCACCCAGTCTGTGGGACTTTACAGCAGCCCTAGCAAACAAATACAGAATGACTTAAGCAAGATAGATATTTCTTCCCTTGGGGAAATATAAAATCCTTAGTCTAGACCTGGTGGACCAGTGTCACAAAGTCCTCAGAAATGCAGGTTGTTTCCATGTTTCAGATCCTGCCATCACATCTGCATTCCTGTCAAGGGGAATTAAAATTGGGAGAGAAACCTGGGGTTCCTTCTTGTAAGAACATTTTTGCTTGCAAACCTGGCAGAACTTACATACATTGCCATGCCTAGTTGCTGACAGGCAGACTGGACAATGTAGTCATTATTTTAGGAAGTCATGAGTCCAATTAAAAACCCAAGGATCTCTTAAGGGGAAGAGGAGTATAAATATTGACAAAGAACCATCTTCCAATTGGATCTGAACCAAGGAAAAGAAGAAGTGTTAGATAATTATACCCAAAAGAGCCAGCGCCTTTTAAGGGTAGATTTATCCAGAGTATTGTATGTAGGTAAAGCCATAGAATGGAGCAGTAAGGGACATCTGAGATTACTTTTGAAGACAGATATGAGTGAAAAAGACATTTGCATACAAGAAATTATCCTTAATATCTACAAAAGCTGGCTTTTGAATTGGATTTAAGCTTACCTAATTTGACTGTCTGGACCATATTACCATTTGTTAGCCTCAACTCAACTATGCGATGTTCCACATTGATCACTAGGACAGTTAACATTTAGTTTTCTTGCTTGCTATAGTGGAATAAACAAAGCAGGACAAAACAAAACAAAACAATCATATGGCCTGTCAGTATAAGAGCAGCATTTTCAAAGTTGCCTGGTGGCCCTAACTCTAGCCTAAAATCCATGGAAGGCAAGATGTAATGCTGCAGGAATAAGAAATAATTATTTAGGAAGTCACTAGGAATAATGTCCCATGAAATAAAGCATGTAAAAATATCTTCACAGATTAAAGAACTATGTAAATTAAAGCACATGTTATTATAAAGCAAGCCACTCATTAATTTAAAACAAGTCTCAAAGAAGCTCTTCCCATAATGATACACTATGAAAATTAGTATGTTGTATTATAGTTTGCAATCAAACTAAGTTTTCTTTGTGAAACTGTTGATAAATAGTACCAAAACAGATTTTACATTTAGAGATTAAAGTCTTGGGTTTTTTAAAATACAAAGTTATTAAAAAGATGGAAGACCTTACTACTTTATTCTCTTTTGCTAGTCAAAGCACCTTACAGTGCCAAAAGACCCTATATGTTTTCTGCATTTTGTGTCAAGAACTCACATGCATAGTGATGTTCAACATTAGCTTAAAGGCTTGATGTTAAATTCTGTTTTTGGGGATTATGGGTTCTTGATTAATTTTTGTCCTCAAAGAGATTAATGCTGCTTTAATTTGTAATGAAAATAAACCACACTGGCCTTTACTCAGAATAGAGGCTTCTCTGGGGCCCTATCATAAATACTGAGTCTTCTTTGTCAATGTTATATTCTAATACCTGAAACCTTCTTCTTTTATCAAAGCAACTTTCTACTTTCCATACATATGAGTCTTGAAATCTCACTATCTCTGTGGAATCTTATATCATTCATGGGAAAGTGCCAGGAAATTCCCTCAGTGTAGCCCACAATTTGCACTAGAAACTAGAGTATTTCACCTGTGCAAACTCCCAGTCAATGTTTACTGTTTCTGAGATGGAGATAACCGAGGAAAAACTTGAGTTTCACCCTGTAAAGACCACATTTGTTTAGTGACAAGATGCTGTCATAACACCAGTTCTGGACACTGGTCTGTCCCCACCCAACACTTCTTACTGTCACATACTAGGACTGATTGGTACACAGTGTGTCTTTCGCATTATAAATGTTAATTGATTAGATTTTTGCCATTCATTGCCCCTGATTATATGTTTCTTTAACATTTGCCCAGCAGGGGCTGGAGGGCTGTTAAAGCCAGCAAGAGGTTGCCTAATAACAGGGGCTGGCAGCCCAGCAATCTCCACTCTTAGTTTGTTCTTTGTGTGTTCAGAGAAATACGTGATCTTTTTTGACAGTTATTATTCAGGCTTTATGTACTTTACATAGTGTGTGGAGGAATTTTTATTCTCTTAGCATTTAGGAGAGAAGAGTTAGCAAAGCTTATGAAAAACTCAATTTAAAAGTGACTTTTTGCAGCCTCCTTAAACATCATCTAAATTGTTTCTCAACTATGAGATGAGACGTATGATGAGTACATACGTTTAGTTTCATAAGAAATGCCAAACTGCCTTCCAAACTGACTGGGCCATCTTCCATCCCCACCAGCAGTAAGCGAGAGTCCCTGCTGTTCTGATCCTCGCCAGTATCAGTGTCGTATTTCAGATTTCCAGCACTCTGATAGGTGTGTAGTGGGAGCCCATTGTTTTAATTTGTAATTTATGATGTTCAAATCTTTTCATATGATCATTTGCCATTTAGATCTTCTTTGGCGAGTTATCTTTTCCTTGGCCTTTTCTAAAATCAGGTTTATTTTCTTACTGTTGAGTTTTAAGAGTTCTTTGTGTATTTGGATACCAGAACTTTATTAGATATCTTTTGTAAATATTTTCTCCCAATCTGTAGCTTGTCTTACCATGAATATTATTTATAGCATCTACTCTAAGAGAACACAAAGATAAGTGGAGAAATATATGAAGACAATTGCAATAAACCTAAAGGGTGTTAAGAAGGGGCCCAAAAACGTGAGAAGGTTGTGGGTATCTGACATGCTTTACTTTGGAGGAGGTACAGTGAGAATGTGATGGGGAAAAACTGCAGGTTTAGAAACACACAACTTTACTTTACAATTGTGGATGTTCTTTCTCTTAAAATGTATCTGAAATTTTTCTCTTCCTAGAAATAAAGAAGTTTAATAATAAAAGACTTTCTGGAGTCTTTTTAGCTTGCTATATTTTTATTTCTCTATTCACTCACTCATTCTTTGTGTGTTTACTTTTGCTAATGTGTGCATTAACTGATAATTGGTTAGAAATTAGCAATGAAGAACAAAATATAAATGTATTATTTATTCATGATAAGTTTTATAAGAAAAGCAAAATATTTTCTTCATGAATTTATATGTTTTTCCATCAATGTGGAATTTATGTGTGGATGTCTGTAACAGTTAGTTCTTAATAGACACTATTTTTTGCTACAGTATGAAATCAAGAGAAATTAAGTTGTTTCTGAAGTGAGTTTGCTTTCTGGTTTTTTTTTCCTGCAGGGAAATACACTGTTGCAAGATATTGCTAATGCAAAAAGCTGTTTCAGTTTTACTTAAGAAAATATACACACTCTCCATAAGATGATATTGATTTCTTCTTAATATTATGAGTAGGAAGCCAGAGAATTACCACTGACTCCCATAAACTATTATGCATTGTATTTCAGCTGAAGAGGAAATGTTAAAACATTTTTGTTTGTTTAAAATCTGTTGTGAAAATAACGGAGAAGGATGTTAGAGCTGGCTACAGGCATTGAGAGAGGAGGGAATGTCCTTCAAGAAGAGTGAGAGTGAATATTTTCATTAAGAAAAATGCTTAACAACACAAAAGGAAAATGGATACAAATCAGTATTTCACAGAAATGGAATTAAAATGTGAAACATCTAAAAGAGTCTACTGAAAATTACAAATTAATCTATAAAAATCAATATTCTACCTGAATAATTGGGAAGGATATAAAAATGACAATGTCTTGAACTGGAAAATTTATGTGTATATTTCTTTCTTTCCTCATATTTTACTTTATTTGCCCAATTTTGTATAATGAATAAGAATTATAATTACAAGTAGGTTAAATTACTTTATTACTTTTTAAAACATACATTTTAAAGGACTTCCATTTCTCCTATCACTTTGTAGCTCAGGCTAAAAAATTGTACATAACAGGAATATTAATTCTATTGTGCCAATATACTTATTTTCAAAAGAACTTACTAAATGTTTTGCTAACTCAAAATATTCAGAGATACTTTTACCAGTCCCTTGGACTACAAAACTGATTTTAACACTGTCTTAAGGGTCCCTCTATTTTTGTGGCATTTAATAGTAAGTATATGACATTAAATCTAGCAATATTACAAGAAAATATATGTGTCACTACAAAAAAGAGCACAACCTGATTTAAATGTAGCTTCACGTTCTCCTCACTACAGTGTATTTTAGTAATTAAATCTTCATACTTGCAAATCTTTGCCTTCAAACTGAGTGTAATGACTAATATTCCATGAGCTTCTTAGAAATATGAATAGAAGGAGTAAATTAAAATGAAATAATCACAAATGTAAGATTTGGCCTAGAGATTGTATTCAAAAGAGAGAACCGTTCTGTCTCCCAGCTTAGCTGGCACAGTTAGAAATGGTGTGACGTCAAGATCTGCTTTCTTTCCCCACCATAAACAGCCTAGTCCAGCTAGAAACATGGGCTGAACACTGTTCATATCTAACTACCAGGTTACCCATCACTGTTCACCATCTTGCAAGAATCAGCTGTGTAAGAATTATATTGACTGGTCAGTGATGTCAGGCTTAATATTGCTGTATAGTTTCCTTGGTTCTTTTTCCTATTAGTTCTACCCTTTGCTTTGACCTCCAATGACTCTCATGTCACGGGTCAGTCTTTAGAACCCCGCCCTCCTTGGCCTTACTCCGGGCTTTGCAGATTCCTCATGAACGGCGTCGCGACCTGCGGGGCCGACCCGCCCCCTGGGGGCAGGCCCAGTGTATTGTGGCCCCCGCGCCCCTCTCAGCACCCTCACGGGATGCTCCCTTGCACTATGCTTCAGGCGTGCTCTGTGATCCCGACCTCTGAGCTCACCTGCACTGCCTACCATCCTGCTGACAAAGGATGGGCTGACAGAGATAGAACGGTCAGAAACTTGGAAGCATTTCCACCAAAATTTCAAATTTTAATTGAAATTTTGAAATATAGTGAACGAAAAGGGTTAGTGAATCTTCTTGCGAAAATAAGTCTTAAGGATGACCATGTTTCTATGCTCCAGGGTTGAAGTTCCAGGATTGAATAGATTCTTAATTAATAATCTGAGCAATGTAAGAACCCCTTATAAATAGAAAACATATAAAATAAAAAGGATACAACCAAAATATACCAAATTTATAATTAGAAAATAAAATTTGTAAAGTTGTAAAAATGTCAAATTGTAAAAGAAATATTTGAAAAGGCTTAGTGTTTTCAGATCTTGCATTATATCAAAACAATTTTCTCCAAAGAAACTGACAGCAAATGTTTCTAAGGGGAATAAACTTAAGCTAAATAAATACTGAATAAGAAATTTAAATGAGAAGGAAACATAGCCTGTTGGAAATGTTCTTATACAGCACATAATAAACTATGAATTATGATAGAACCGAATTCCCCTGTAGATGTTTGGAATTTGAGGAGACCCTAATTCATTTGGAGTAGCTTAAATTAAAACTTGCCTAAGGATAAAACTAAAAGCATGTAAGTCTAAAGTTTATATTCATGCTTTATCTTGCCTTCAATCCCAGGGCAATGTGGTGGATTCTGAGAATAAGGAGAACCGTGGATAGTGGTGCTCATATACAATTTGACCATTACTAGAACCCTCTCCTGAGGACTCAAACCTGAGTGCAAAGTGAGAAAACATAATTTTCTTTAATAAGGCAGGTAAAAGCAAGAGTATGTTTCAGGGATTCTTCAATGGTTATACATATATTTTCTCAGAATACTACAGCTCTGTTGGATAAAAAAAGGTATAAAGGTGACACTATGATAAAGAAAAAAACCAATTTATGTAAGAACTGTTGAATTCTCAGGAAAAGTAGGATTAAATTTCTGGAGGAAAAAGTGGTTGTTGTTTCTTTTATTCCTCTAAATTAGCTAACATACTTTTAAGCTGGGAACAAATTCCCAGGAATCATGAACACTTAGAAAGGAACTTTGTATCTCCTACTTCAAAACAACAACAACAAAACATTGGGTTTTTCATTTTAGACCAATTTTCAGTATTAAACAAAAAATAAGTTTCCTTTGGTTGTTACATGTGAGCTGCACTGGTCCATTGTGTTTTGCCTGAACATCGCCTCCCATCAGGCTTCCTGGAACACCCAGAAAGACTGTTGAACAGATTTAATTAATTCATCACTTTCTGCCATACAGCTGTTGTGATTCGCAATTCTGTGAAAAACTGATGACTTGAGTATTGAATTAGTGGTATTTGGTTTTATATCATTTGAATTTCAAATGTGTCTCTCTAATGTACTTTCATAACTGCATTAGATAGATATTACAGGTAAATGAAGCAAGTTCACAAGAGTAATTAACTCTCCCTTTAAGGCCAAATGACACATGTCAAATGACAAGGTAATCTTTTGTACAACAATAATGAATTCTTTTGTATTCATTGTACAAACAACTTCTTTGTTTCCATCTATTACTGTGGAATTGTTTCTTTCAATAGATATGTACGTAATAAACTCATTTTCTTTCCACAAACTCTTTTTCAGAGCTATTTTGGAGAAAAATCACTCACCACTGAAGTCAGATACAGCTCAACCAAGTAAATCATAAGAAAATTTTGTCCTAAAACCCAGAGATATAGAGGAAACTTTGTCGAAGATTAACTTCAAGTAAACAAATGTCAGGTATATATACCCCTTACAGGGTTTGAAGAAAGTTCTTCTGAGAAAAGGTGCCAAGATGTGCATTTGAAGGGTATGCTTCATGACCCTGGGGATCCAGGGTTGCTTAACCACACACAATAATTATCCTTAATATAATAATCTCTGGGAAATAAATTTTGGTCAATTGAACCCACTTCTATTTGGTTTCTGAAATGGCAAACTTTGCCTTCAATCAACAAAATAAGTGTCATCCTTTAAATATGCATCACTATGAAATCGATTTTCAAAACGAATCATTTAAACAAAAATTCCAAAGTTTTATATTGCCAACTTCCTTTTCAGCTCCATACAGATATTTTTAAATTTCTCTCTACATGTTTTTGCTTCTGGTTTCCGCATATTTACAGCAAGTTGAAAATACACTACACTTTTAATAATTGAAAGTTCTATATGGAAAATATTGATAATTCTTTTAAGATTTCTTGCTGAGAATTACTTTTTATT
This sequence comes from Manis pentadactyla, assembly GCF_030020395.1. Classification (NCBI taxonomy): domain Eukaryota; kingdom Metazoa; phylum Chordata; class Mammalia; order Pholidota; family Manidae; genus Manis; species Manis pentadactyla. The sequence goes on from NC_080019.1 coordinate 37,541,730, forward strand.
TATCCAGGCTGAACATGCCACAGTTTCTCTTACATACTAGTTACCGTATTTGAATAGGTAAGAGAGAGGGACACTATCTTATTTGCTATCTCACATCAGTCAAAGACCAATATACTGAAAACCAGAAGATAAATCTACTTAATCTATTTAAATCTATTTAACCTAAACTATTTAAAGATTATAGTTCACTTCTTATATTTATAGACAGAATAATTTTATTTTTATACAGGCATTTATGGTACTGGAATATTAAACTTTTACAATCATAAAGGTGAGGCATATTGGAATTGTAAAAATTTTATCAAATAGTAAATGAGAAATTAAATCACTTTCATCCTATAATACAGACATAAATACTGTCAACATCTTGGAAGTTACTTTCCAGTCTTTTCACAATACCTAATAGGTACTGATAGATGGTTAAGAAGATGTAAACAGACAGATATATATTTTATTTTAGAAAATTGAAGTCATACTTCTTATGGAGTTTTATATGACTTAACATTGTAACATGAGCATTTTGCCTCTAAATAAATATTCTTAAAGTATGGCTTTTAAAAATAATATGTTTTAGTGTTAAAATGTATTTAAATTAAGGATTCATTAAACCATTCAACAAATATTTATAGAGCATTTACTTTGTGCAAAAGAATTGTGCTCATTGCATGGGTATAGAAAAATTTGTACAATATTTCCACTAACCTCTAGTCTAAGAGATGAAAAGCATATTCAAGAAGCTATAATACAAGATAGAAAGTACTTAAATGTTATAAAGAGCAACATGCTTTACAATTTAAGAAGAAGAAGAAATTAATGTTCTCTTTTAGAGGTTAATGACAGAAGGCATCAATACATCTGAGCAAAGCCTTCAAGGCTGCTTGGATTCTGCACAAAGGAAGATGAGAAAAGCAGGCACTACAGGAGGTGTGGCAGCCTGGGCGTAAGAAAAGTGGGACATGTCTTTAAAACACAGACAAGATATCTCAGAAAATGTGGTGTAATACATGCAGATTTGTGTACATACAAGTCTTGTAAAATGAGAAGAAATGATAGAAGAGAACATAGTAGAAAATTAAAGGCCTTGTCAGTGGCTGAACTATAGAAATTTCCCATTTTATTTACTTAATTTCTTTTTAGGTTTTACTTATTTATCTTATTTAACAAAGCACATATAGTGCCAAGAAGTCCTCTTACAATCTTATAAACATAAATTCATTTGATCATTTTGATGCTGAGGTGGATGTAAATATTTCAGGTGAGGAAATGGAGAGAAAAAGAGCTTAGGAGGCCTGCTCAGGTGCACAGCTCAAAATGCCAGGCTACATGGCGCACCTAGAAAGTCTCACTCCAAAGTATAAGCTGTAGGCACTTTGCTCTGCTGTCCGTCTTTTCCCCCACTGCTTATAATTAATTCATAATGTAATAAACTTCAGGAAAAAGGAATTAAACAGCAATATGACTCATACTTACATAAAATTGATTTCCAGAGATACTTCTTTATCTCCATGATCCAATCTCATGAGTACAGGTATAATACAAAACTACAATGGCTCGTACTCATGAGCAAAACTCTGCAGAATACTATGTCTCAAAGAACTTTCTAAGATCTAAAGGGAATGGTTTAGTTCCTCTGGTTTTGCTTTCCCATGGATTTGAATTTAGTTTCCCCAAGCAGGACTGCAATCAGATGGACTTCTTAAAGACCTTGCCCAAGGAAGCAACTGCATTCTGGCCAAAGACTGGCAGTTTAGAAATTTGTTTTTCTCTTTACATGACAATATTTTCTGACAGACTAATTCCAATCAAGAGAGGGAAGTTAAAGAGTAATAAGAAAAACAATACAAGGAAAAACAATACATTCATACATGATGTCATTCAGACCAGAAGTAAAGCTTTGCAGCATTTAATGGGGAATCAGGAACCCACAAACTTACCTCACTTACAGAATGGCCCATTCCTCAAACATCCAGATAACTCAATAACTGAATGTTCTACATACTTCCAATTGGAAATGCTCTCTACTTAACATCTCTATTTTTAGTAACTGCTAAGAAAGTTATTTGGCAAAGGAAATAATCCTTCTAAATCAACCCATTGCTACATTACTTTTTGTATTTAATGCAAATGTAAGACAATAAAAAAAATAAAAGAAGTGAAGTGAGGTATATCCATAATTTTGTTCCAAAGAAATAATTATCTGTGAAAATCTGCATCTGTTACCATTTCAAAGAAGCTCAGGGATTGAACCTTAAGAAACATCTAATAACATTCATAAGAAGATAATAAAACTTGAGTAGAAGATGAGAAAGACTGAAGTTTAAGTGTGACGGACCTTTACTAGACTAAATTTCTCAGAGTAATTTCTTATTCTGGGAGGTATGGTTTATTATTAGTTAATAACATATTACTTGCTTGCTAATTAAAACATATGAACAGAAAATTTGACATTAATAAATGTATCTAGCAAAGGAGAAAAATAAAATTTCTAATATAAAAAAGAAAGTTAACAGTTAAAAGTTATAAATACTTTCCCAAAGTTTTCCCCAAGAAATAGTTTCAAAGTATTCTGCACTTTTTTAAGTTCCTTTCAATTTCAGTATGCAAACAGTAACCAAGTCATAATAAATACACTTTGTAAACTTTTAAATTGAGAATCATATACATAAAGTAGAAAAATTTTAATCATATTTCTTGCCGCACTTAATGTCTTAGAATAACTATGTCAGTACCCCCTAGGTCAAGATGTAGAACACCAGGTAACATCCCTACAAAGATAACCATTATTCTAACTAAATAACCATGGGTTAGTTCTGTCTGTCTGGGGTCTTCAAATAAATGGATTCATATTTTATGTATGTCTTAGTGCCTGGCTTCCTTCATCCATCCACATATTTGCAAGCAGTTGTAGTTCTGTTTTAATCTTTTTATTGTATGAATACATTTACCCATCAATTATGAATGGATATTTTGGGTATGTCTAGTTAGAGACAGTGATGAACAAAGCTTCTAGGTACATTCTTGTACCTGTCTTTTAGCAGACATATGTGTTCTTCTCTGCTGGGCACATACAGAAAAATGGAATTTCTTGAAGAATATATGCATATATTCAGCTTTATTAATTCTGTCTAACCATTTTCCAAAACTGTTTCATCAATTTATACTCCATCATACTCCATGAGAATTCTAGTTGTTCTACCTCCTCACAAATACTTAGAATTGTCAGTATTTTTAATTTTATTTAATCTTATACATTCTGGTATATGTAGTAGTAAGAGAATCTCACTTAGGATTCAATTTGCATTTCTCTCTGATACAAAGACATTTATATTTTAGGGAAATTTAAAAAGAGGAAAAATTTGCCACTTTCAAACTAAAACCTGGACAGGTTATCATGATAAATTTCTGATAATCTGTGAAAATGTCTTCCAGGGGATGACAAGCTTTCTTAGAGAGTTTTAGCAAAATTAGAATGGACAAAGTTCTATAACAGAATGTGTACTACAGATAACTAAATATTACTGAAAATAAAAGGTTAAAAATCCAGTTTGGCCATTATCAGGGTTAATGTTAAGCTATCAAAATACTATATTGACAATCACCCCCAAATTAAGAACAACATCTTAGATTGGGAAAGAGAAGTTTTCAAATATTATTAAAATTTCATTTTATTTAAGAAAAACTTAAATGTTGGTCTTTCTTTTTTATCATCAGAGTTCACACTTCTGACATGTAAAACAGGACAGAGAAACTTGATGTAATCAGTGTTCCCTTCTTAGACTGTGTCAGTTCCAACTGCCAGTTACATGTCATGTCAAATGACTCCAAATAAACAAGGCATAACCAGTAATTCAGGCCTTGTTGTTGGAAGGAATTCCAATTTTAAATAAACTGCTGGGACTATCCTAATAAAGAACCGGCAAAGTAGTCACACTCATTGAGACTGAAATTTAGTGTGGAAATTTGTGTAAAACATTCAGCCAACAGGAGAACCAAGATGGTGTGAGTAGAGCAGTGGAAATCTCCTCCCAGAACCACATATATTTTTGAAAATACAACAAATACAACTAATCCTAAAAGAGAGACCAAAAGACACAGGACAACAGCCATACTACATCCATACCTGTGAGAACCCAGCGCCTTGCGAAGGGGGTAAGATACAAGCCCCAGCCCAGTGAGACCCGAGTGCCCCACACCCCAGCTTCCGGTGGGAGGAGAGGAGTTGGAGTGGGGAGGGAGAGGGAGCCCAGGACTGCTAAACACCCAGCCCTAGGCATCCGCACCGGAGCGCAGACACGGTGCATGGGTGGGGTGCTGGAAACTAGGGAAACAGGACAGTAAGAGCTGTGAGTGGGTCCCCACAGCCGGCGCACCTGGTACAAAGAAAAGTGAGTGCTTTTTGAAAGTCTTTAAGGGACAGGGACCCCACTGCCAGACAGAAGCGCCCTGGGACACTTAGCCCAGTAGCTGCAAATTCCAGGGAACTCTGGGTGCCCAAACCCCCGCAGCACAGCTTGGAGACTCCTCACTGCGATAAACAGCCTCCCGCCTGTTCCCCCTCTGACACGGCTCCGCCATATTGGAGCAGCAGCCTGAGGCAGGCCACGCCCACAGCAACTGCAGAGCTAAATAAACTCCATAGCGGATGGGCAAGATCAGAAGCCCCGTCTGCACGCAGCTGACCAGCACAAACTGCTAGAGGCTGCTGTTCTCCTAGGAGAGAAAGGCCACAAACTGGCAAGAAGGGATTTTCTCTTACTCAACACATGCACCAGCTCCCCACAAATATATCTATCACCATGAAAAGGCAGAAGAAATTGATACAGACCAAGATCACAGAGGCAAACCCTGAGAAGGAGATAGACCTAACTAGTCTTCCTGAAAAAGAATTAAAAATAAAGCTCATAACCATGCTGATGGAGCTGCAGAGAAATATGCAAGAGCTAAGGGATGAAATCTGGAGGAAGATTACAGATGTCTGGAGGGAGATTACAGAAATGAAACAATCTCTGGAAGGATTTATAAACAGAATGGATAAGATGCAAGAGGATGCAAGATAGAAACCAGAGAACAGAAACACATAGCAGTTGATGCAGAGAGAGATAAAAGGATCTCCAGGAATGAAACAATATTAAGAGAATGGTGTGACCAATCCAAAAGGAACAAAATCTGCATTATAGGGGTACCAGAAGAAGAAGAGAGAGAAAAAGGGATAGAAAGTGTATTTGAAGAAATAATTGCTGAAAACTTCCCCAAACTGGAGGAGGAAATAATCTATCAGACCATGGAAGTGTACAGAACTACCAATAGAAAGGACCCAAATGACAACACCAAGACACATAATAATTAAAATGGCAAAGGTCAAGGACAAGGACAGAGTTTTAAAGGCAGCTAGAGAGAGGAAATAGGTCACCTACAAAGGAAAACCCACCAGGCTATCATCAGACTTCTCAACAGAAACTTTACAGTCCAGAAGAGAATGGCATGATATATTTAATGCAATGAAAGAGAAGGGCCTTGAACCAAGAATACTGTATCCAGCACGACTATCATTTAAATATGAAGGAGGGATTAAACAATTCCCAGACAAGCAAAAGTTGAGGAAATTTGCCTCCCACAAACCACCTCTACAGGGTATTTTAGAGGGACTGCTCTTGATGGGAGCACTTCTAAGACCAAATAGATGTCACCAGAGAAAATAAAATCACAGCAAAGAAAGCAGACCAACCAAATACTAACTAAAGGCAAAAAATAAAATCAAGTACCCACAAAAGCAGTTAAAGGAAGCACAAAAGAGCACAGAATAAAACAACCAACATATAAAGAACGGCAGAGGAGGAATAAGAAGGGAGAAAAATAAAGAATGACCAGACAGTGTTTAAAATAGTTCAATAAGTGAGTGAACTTAGACAGTAAGATACTAAAGAAGCTAACCTTGAACCTTTGGCAACCATGAATCTAAAGCCTGCAGTGGCAATAAGTACATATCTTTCAATAATCACCCTAAATGTAAATGGACTGAATGCACCAATCAAAAGACACAGAGTAATAGAATGGATTAAAAAGCAAGACCCATCTCTATGCTGCTTACAAGAGACTCACCTCAAACCCAAAGACTATAGGAACAAAGAAAGACTGAAGGAACAAAACAGAAGCAGAATCATAGAACCTAAGAATGGACTAACAGTTACCAAAGGGAAAGGGACTAGGGAGAAAGGGATGGAAGGGAGGGATAAGGATGGGAAAATAGAAAGGGGACATTACAATTAGCATGTATAATGTGGGGGAGGCATGGGGAGGGCTGTGCAACAGATAAGACAAGTAGTGATTCTACAGCATCTTACTATGCTGATGGACAGTACTGTAATGGGGTTTGTGGGGGGGATTTGGTGAAGGGGGGACCCTAGTAAACATAATATTCTTCATGTAATTGTAGATTAATGACAACAAAATAAATAAATTAATTAATTAAAGAAAACATTCAGCCAACAAACACTTGCATGAGAAAAGAAAAGATGCAAGGGGTTGTTTTATCCTAATAAGACAATGCAAACTTTGTCATAGAAGTGCCTCCTTTACATTTTCAAAATGAATACCTAGAATATTTTTATGTATAATTTCATGATTTATGTTAATACTTCATTTGAAATGATCCTAACAAGTCCAGGAAGCAGCGGTCTCACTTCTGCAGTGGAGTTTGATGACCAGTGTGTGGAGTGAACACACAGTTAAAACAAAAACACAGAAACTGTTCTCAAGAAAGAAAGATAGAACTTCAATACATTCTGATTCAAAAAGCAGAAATGTACCCTGGAATTAACATGTATCCATTTAATAAAGATTCAAAAATGAATGAGATCAAGCCGATGTTGGGGATTAGCATTCTGTTTGAATATGGAACACGGGCCCTTGTGCAAGCAAAGACTCACGTGCAAAGGGCTTTTGTACCAATACCAAGATTAAAAACTTTCTCTACCAAATGGAATGAAGAAGGAAAAGCTGTACATTTTCTTTCTTATATATTAAGTTCTCTTTTTATGATTGCCCACTTCTGAATGAAGCATTTGGGTTCTGAATAGCATTTGTATAGTTTACTCATGTTAGAAAAGTCTCAATTAGATGTTCAAGCCCTTGAATAAGTTATTATGTGCTTCTTTTATGTAATTCTTCACCATAAAGTTGAAGTAAACTGCCTTTGCAACACCATACATTCATTTTTTTTTCATTAATTTTCTCTTTCTTCCATGAATATTCCATGTTATCTATATATCATCATTCTGCTGAGTCCCAGACATATAAAAAAAAATGCCTTTCTAGCACAATGCCTTTTTCTTAAGCTAACATCCCAATAGCTGGAACAAAACAAAAATATAAGACACAGCAGTGTGACAAATGCTGGAGGAGAGGAATGAGAAAATGAAGAGAGAAGAGCAGGAAGTGGAGGCAGGTGGATTATCTTAGCATTTAAGTGAGCTGTACAGTTTTTTTAATTTTAGGGTACTGGTATCATGGCTCATGTTTTATAGATGAGGAAACTAGGACAGAAATAACTTAATTGACTTGAGGTAATGTAAATTGCATTGTCAAAATTTCACAAAGGTGAATTACTGCATTCTTTTTGACTTAAAACTCTGTATAGAAATGACATTTAAATTATGTTTCTAATAGCCTTTGAGTAAAAACATTAAAATAGTAATTTAAGTTATATGTTAATATTATAAAGAATGGTTATAAAAAAGGAATATATAAAGTAACAAAATCAAGAAAAATTGCACATATGGAGAACAGTAAAATGTACTCTAAGCACTTTAATTTCTAATTTCCTTTCAATAGGTTTTTAATTTTCAATGTAATACAGTTTAAAAGACATAATTGCCTTCATATAACTTTAAAATTTTACCTACTCTAATATTTTCTATACTGTAAGTCTTGTCCTCAAGATACCAGTGGGACAAAAGAAAAAAAAGGAGAGTTATATGTGCCTTTATTTAAGTAACTTTGTGATCTTTTAATAGACCACATTTTTTATGGTTCAGACTGGAACACTTTTGGAATTGAAAAGAAGTTCTAATAAAAATTACCTCAGCACATCAGATGTAAACTGGTTATTCTGTTATTGTTACTCTAAACACGCTGGGGATATTTGTGGTCAGTGAGTGTTATGGACTGAACTGTGTCCCCCAAATGAGTATGTTGAAGTCCTGAGCCCTAGCAGTTCAGAATGTGACTGTATTTGGTGATAGGGTCTTTAAAGAGGTAATTAATTTAAAATGTGGTCCTCAGAGTGGGCCCTGACCCAGGGTGACTCGTGTCCACACAAGGAGAGGAACCAGGACACAGACACGCAGAGACAGTCACGCCCGGAGAAGGGAGCTGCCTGCAAACCAGGGGGAGAAGTGTCAGAGAAACCCAGCCTGCCGACGCCTCCATCTTGGGCTTCCAGCCTCCAGCCCTGCCCAAAAACAAAGTTCTGCGGTGTAAGCCATTCAGGCAGTGCTGTTAGCTGTGGTAGTCCTAGCAAACTGTCTGCCTGTCTGTGAGGTACTCCATTGCTTTTTTTGGTGTTCTAAAAGCTACTAAAATAATTGCTTTCAAACTTGAGAGCGTAAAACAATCATGGGGAACGTAATTAAAATGCAGATTTCTGGGCCTCTGTCAGGACACCTGAGGTTAGGTCCCAGGAATTTGATGGCTCCTTTAGTCAATCTAGGGTCTTACACTCAAAGAAACTGATTTTTAATAGGAAAATTTTCTTGTAATTCTTAAAAAAGAACAATTCAAATATTTTTTAACAGAGCTTGAGCAGACTGTATCTAGCCAAATTTGCATTATAATTGTATTTATTCTGTATTTAGCTATATTGATATTTTCCTCCAACTTTGTGGAGGTATAATTGACACATAACATTGTGTACAATGCATTGATTTGAAGCACTTATATATGCAAAATGATTATCCCATAGCCTTAGCTAACACTTCCCCGTGTTACGTAAAACATATTGATCTTGACACTCAAAATAATGGTATAGAAAAGATAAAGCTAAGCTACTGGGTATAATTTTCAGTATCACTACTTCCTTGTTATATATACATATTCAAACAAATTACTTAACCTCTGTGAACCTTTCATCTATAAATTTGAGATAATAATGTGTGCCTCACAGTATTATAAAAGTTAAATTCATTATTATATAAAAAGCACTTAAAGTAGTGCCAGTACAGAGAAAAATTAATCAATGAATGTTAATTGAAGTTTTATCTGTTATTGTATATACATTAAAATTATCAGATATATGTACCCTTTTCTGTTGCATAACTTTTGGGGTCAAAGTAACCAGATTGAGTTAATAGTCCTTTTTCAGAAAAACTCCTAGTTCATCTCTGGCAACAAGATTTCTTTTTTCTCTTTCTCAGAAATCTGCTCAAAATTCATGTCTTCTCTGACACCTTCTAGTGCTATTCAGATTTATGTCAACATCTGAATGGTAACACATTTAAGTATACTGGGGGAAATTGTATGATAGCATCACAGATTATTTTGGAGTGGTAATAAATAGCAGAAATTGCCATCTACTCCTCAGGTTAGGTGATTTGTTCAAGGTCACATGCATTTTTACTGAGCCAGGACTAGATCCCAAGTATTGTGATTTCTAGTGCACTGTTCTTTATTTCTACCATAGTCAGATAACTTACTGTTCAATGAGGATACCTCTAGTGAAAGAGGGCACTATTTAAAACACACTGGAAAAACAGACACGAATTAGGGCTGCCCAGGAAGACCAGCATTATTGCAATGGACTATATGTTCATTTGGGTTCCCTCAAAATTTCTATGTTAAAATCCTAACCCCCATTGTGATGGTATTAGGAGGTGGACCTTTGGGAGGTGATAAAAACACCCTTGAAAAAGACATGCAAGACCTTGCTTCCTCTCTTACTGCTCTGATGTGTGAAGACACAGCAAGAAGACAGCCAGCTGTAAATCAGAAAGAGAATCTCACTGGAATCTCACCCTGATCTCCAACTTGCAGCCTTCAGAACTGTGAACAGAGATAAAGTTTTGTTGTTTATAAGCCATGCACTCAATGGTACTTTACTAGCAGCCTGAACTAAAGCAATTATGGCATGTTAACTACCGTATAACAGAAATCACCTCAGTTTTCTTAATATGCAGAATTAAACATGGGGAATTCATTAAACAGTATTGGGGAACTGGGAATCAAATAGGGAACACTAAGTTAGTAACATAAGAAGCAACTATCATTTCCTGGACTCAGGAAGTAAAAGGAAAGATATGGAGGTTTTCAAAGCTTAAAAGTTCAGAGAAGAGTCCCCACAGTACTGGGATTCAAACCCTTTTGGGACAAGGTACCGACTGGCTGCTGCTGCCTCAGAATCTCAGACGAGGGGCCCAGCAGACCTGGGACTCAGCCTTTGAAGAAGCTTGAGGTCCGGCTGATGACACCACCTTAGGAGTTTGAAGGAGGGGCTTGTGGCCTTCGACCCTTGAGGACAGTGTGATGCCTTATGTGATAATTTCATGTCAACTTGGCTGGATCATGGTGCTTAGATATTATTCTGGATATTTCTGAGAAATATCTGCCTACACTATGCCTGTCCTACTACCATATTTTGGAAACATGTAGTGTCTGGTTTCACAGGTTTGCAGGTGGAGAGGAATTCTGTCTCAGAATGAATAATACATTGAGTCTCATCCATATCTTATTTAGATGGTATTTAAATAAGACTTTAGACTTGGACTTCACAGTTGATACTAGAATGAGTCAAAACTTTGGGAGCTGTTGGGATGGAATAAATGTATTTTGAGCTGGATAAGGATACATTTGGAGGGCCAGGGAATGCTGTGAACTGAATTATGTGCCCTCCTTCCCCAACTTCATACACTGAAGCTCAACCCCCAATGCAATTTAATCAACAAATAGTGTTTAAGAAGTAATTACAGTTAAATTAGGTAATAAGGTTGAGGCCCTAATCCAGTAGGATTGGTGGCCTTATAGGAAAGGGAACAGAGATCTTTCTCTCTATCTCTGCCATGTAAGGACATAGACCAAGATGGCCATACAAAAGCCAGGAAGAGTGCTCTCACCAGAAGATGAATCAACTAGAGCCTTGATCTTATACTTCCAGCCTTGCAGAGCTATGAGAAAATAAATTTCTGTTGTATAAGCCACCAAGTCTATGGTTATTTTTGTTAGAGGACCCAAAATGACTACTACAGTGTCTTTTGGATGAGATTAACATTTAAGCTGGTGGACTTTGAGTAAAGAATATGACCCTCTAGAAGGTGGGTGGGCCTCATCATGTCAGCAGAAGGCCTTAACAGAATAAAGGCTGACCTCCCCTGAGATGAAAGGCTCTCCACTGGACTTCCTTTGCAACTCCTTCCTGCAAATACTTCTTGAGTCTCCATACTGCCAGTTTTTCCCATCAGATTTCTTACTTGCTAAGCTTCCATAATTGCATGAAATAATTCCTTGAAATACACACATACACATCCTGCTTGTTCTGTTTGTCTGGAAAACCGTGGTTCATACATGTGGCTACTGTTGGTACCTCAGGAACTCAGAAAGGGGCACTAGGAACTTGGTCTTAAGGTATCTGAGGAGGCTGCTAACAGACTTCTGCTTGTAGGGTGAGCACTGTGTAATGGGCTGAGACTGTGAGCAGATACTATCCACCTGCTCCTACTATCTCTGGGTGGACATATCCATGCTGGTTCTGGAAATGACTAAAGAACCTTGATATGTAAAACTGCTGTTGATTAACTGAAATGCCATCTGCTAGGAATACTGACAAGAACAGGATTCTTCCTGCCTTTCCATCTCCCTCCAGGGTCCCAGACTGTGCAGAATCACAGGGAATCAGCTGACAAAGGAGAAAGTAGTTTTCAGAATCTCAGACTCAGCATCTTCAAGCAGAGAACATGAGTGGGTTTGGAGCACAAGCCATCCCAGATAAAACAGCATCTATATTATGCTTCCATATACCAAGCTGAAAATAGGTATAAATGAAATAACTCACTTTCCCACTGAACACAGAGATACAGGAACCCAAACCATCATGTACCCATCTCTAGCAATGGCAGTTTATACCTCTCTAGTGATGTTCATTACTCCTCTGTTTAAGTCCCAAGTCCCACCTGAATATTCTGTACCTTAAAAACTAAATTTTTAAATAACCCACCACTAAAAGCCTTAAATAAAATAATAAAGAAAAATGAAGGGAGATAAAAAAAAAGAAATCATTGAGTGCATACATACAAACACATTATTCCAAGAAACCACGAAGATGAAGGAGCGCAGCTATAGCAGAGTGAGAACCAGCAGCGCGGGCGGCGCCGGGTCAGGAAGCGCGGCCGTCTGATCAGAATCGGTTCCGGGTGTTGAATAGCAGCCAAAGATAAATGCTTAGATTCAGGATGAGTCTCACTGCTTGCAAACTGTGGCCCTACTACTTAGTACCTGTGTGACCTTTTGGGTATTTCTCAGTTCATAAAAAACCAACAACAAAATACTCTCCAAGTGCTGCTGAACAGACAGATTTCCCTTTACCACTGATTTTTCAGAGACATTCCTCAGTTTTCTGATTTGTCCTAGAAGACCAGTATGCCTAAGTACCTCAATTTCCTCATTTCTGAAAGGGAGATAATAATAGTAGCTATGTCACAGAGCTGTTGCAGTGATTAGAGGATCCAATACATAGGAAGCACTTAAAACAGTGCTCAGCATATAGTAAATGCTATAAAAGTGTTCTAAAATTACTATTTGAATTTATGATTCAACTTTTGAAAAATGTTAACTTACACTCAGAAATATATCATATGAATAAATAAGGCCTATTTCTTTTCATATTATATTTCTTAAGCCATATTTCTACAGCTTTCTTCTATGTTTACTTTTTGGTCAAAGTCAAACATGAAATTTAGTGTGAAACAGCATGTTAAAATATTTATTTCTATTGCTTTATGTTATATCCACAGCCTGCTATTGTGAAGTATCTGAAGCTGTAATGTTCCACACTATCACGGCCTTAGAAAGGTGGTCAAATTCACCATGGCCAATTTGGGAATCATTCTCAAAGTAGTGAAGCAAAGATATTAATCCTGGGTGTCAACAATCCCCTTCATATCCAGGAATTATTCTAGAAGCATGACTTTCTGGATATGATTGTGTTTCTCTGTCTAACTGTAACTCCTGTTAAGATGTACATCACGATGAGGAGCCAATTGTCCAAGAAGCCTCTTGGGCAGCTTCTTGACTCTGTGCTACATACATTGACAAGTCAGTGCTCCTGAGAACCTGAGCTGATGTAATAGGTGAGTTATTATCTGGAAAGAAAGATTCATAAAAGTTTATGTCCCTGACAATACTCGTACAGTGATGGTGGCATATGCTGCAATGGGAAAATTGAAGGGAAATCCATCCTTACTTACAGTCTCATAAGCAAGACATTTTTCTCCTCTACTTTTTCCTCCCCACAGAGATTAACAGGGCAGGGAACCATTACCTCACCAGATCTACTTGGATAGTTGTGTTTGACTGAAAACTCTCCCTTATAATGAATTAAATTTTTTTTCTTCTCAAATTTGCTTTTTCCTTGCTTTCATTTGTCTAATTACTTTGGATCCTATATAACCTACCATTACCCCCTTTCCAATGTAGAACTGTATTTCTCTGATGGAGAGTTTTCATTAAAAAAAAAGGATATATTGGCTCTTTCAGTGTTCTCATCCCAGAAATCAGTTTATAGTACATAATAATATAAATTATATTATATATTATTATATTATAGTACTATTGCTATTTTGAATTAGCCTGGTACCATCTCTAGAGGGTTCCTTTAGCGACCCAAACCAACTCTGTTTAAGAAGAATGAAATAAGGAATTTACTGAAATTACTATTACATAGCTCACAGAATCAAAGCAAAGGATCTAAAGCAGGGCAAGAATCAGGAAAGCACTGAGGCTTGAGGGCAATTTCCTCAAGTGGTTTCTCCCTTGATGAGTCAGACTCAACCACTTCTTTCCTACTCTTGTTACTCATCTCAAAATTCAAGTTCTGGGGAAAATTCATCTTGGTGGCTGAGCTGGGCTTCGGTGCTTGTGTTCCGTGGATGCTTACAGTGCTTTAGACTGCACCTGATCTTGGGTGGTTCCAGAGCCTTCCTCAGAATTTCATCTTGAGATTAATATGGCCACAATTGTAGATTTATAGAATGTTAAATCTTATATTCATCTTATGATTCACACATCACGGTTCATATAAAATGCCTACTGCAATCCTTCACTACAATTTGCCATTTACTGACTCAGAGTGGTAGACATGGAAATATGCTGCCCTTTAAGGAAGGATTCACCTAGCGAGGGCAAGTGTGGTCGACAGAGAGTCCAGCTGCCACCTCCTTTATAGAGGCTCCTACTTCAGCTGCAGAGAGCCACCTTGCCTGATGGCATGGCCTCTCAGGGGCAGTCCGCATCCAGTAACTGAGTAAACAAGGTAAGGTGATAAAGGCCCAGGAATTTCAGCTAGTCAGGGGCTGCTCTGACACGTAACATTCTCTCCTGAGCTCAGAGCCTGCTCAGTCAAAGCTGTCTGGGTGTGCACTACAGTTTAAATTCTTCTTCAGCACAAACCTGCGTTCTCTTACTTTGTTTCTCAAGTGATGATGTCTAAGAAACATCTTGAACTTCAAACTCATCTCAACACCTGCTCCAGAAAACGCAACATAATACTTGGAAATGGAGGCAATACCCATAATGTAACCCATTCAAAGTAACATCAGCTACAGGTAGAAATGTAATTAGAACATGTTTCTCTTGAGCAGAAATCCACTATTTTTTCTACTCTACCATTTTGCCACATATGCACAGATACCCAGGACAATCTGGCTAGTTCCAGTCTTGCAAAGGTTATTAGATCTAAAGTTATTAGATGCAGCTGTAAGGTGAAAATCATGAGTCACACCTGCATTAATTGGCAGTTCATACCTGTGCAACTCCAAGCATCAGCTGCTGGCTCACCCTTCCATCTCTGTTACCTGATTTACTTTTGGTACAGTCCTAGAAGTGCAAGAAAAACACAAAATAGTATTGTCTTACACATAGAAGCAACATGGACAAAACAGTATCATGTATAGGACAGGCCCCTCTAATTCCTACATCATACTCTTCTCTCAAAGATTTCAAGAAAATAACAAGTCTCACTTTTTATTTCTATCTTTACAGATATCTCTAGTTTTCCCCTAATTTTCTCTGAAGCCTATATACAGGTCAGACAAATTTTTTTTCTGGGGTTCTTTGTTATGAAAACGTATGAGTTATTTTTTGGTAATTAGTGGGAAAGTAGGTGTTAAGAGGAGAAAATAAGGTAGCCTAAACTTTCTGCTGTGGTATAAAATAAGACCTTTTATAATAAGCATAATATCTATGGTGCCAATCTGTTTGGAGTTTATTATGGTGGGTAGATGCAAGTAGGATAATTTTGAAACGGCTTCAAAAAGCACCACAGGGGGGTGGAGCCAACATGGCGGCATGAGTAGGACAGTGGGAATCTCCTCCCAAAAACATATATATTTTCGAAAATACAACAAATACAACTAATCCTAAAAGAGAGACCAGAAGACACAGGACAACAGCCAGACTACAACTACACCAGCGAGAACCCAGCGCCTGGTGAAAGGGGTAAGATACAAGCCCCAGCCCGGCGGGACCCGAGCACACCTCCCCCCAGCTCCTGGAGGGAGGGAGAGGGAGCCCAGGACTGCTAAACACCCAGCCCCAGCCACCCGCACCAGAGCGCAGGCACAGTGCATGCGTGGAGGGCTGGAAACTAGGGAAATAGGGCAGCAAGACCTCTGAGCGGGTGCCGAAGCTGATGCCCCTGTGACAAAGAAAAGCGGGGGCTTTTTGAAAGTCTTAAAGGGACAGGGATTTAACAGCTGGACGGAAACAGCATAGGTCACAACCCAGTGGCTGGAAATTACAGGGAAAACCGGGCGCACTAACACCCTGGGCAACAGCTCTGAGACCCCACACGGAGGTAAACAGCCAAACAGCTCCCCCGTCCATTACCCCTCCGGGCGCTGTGAAAGCAGAGAAACAGCCTAAGGCAAAACAAGCCCACAGAAAGGCAGAAAGGAAAATTCCTACACTTCGGCCGGGAAAGACACAAAGACCCAGCATACACGCAATTACCCAACAGAAGCCACTAGGGGTCGCAGTTGTCCCAGTAAAGAAAAGCCAGTAGCAAGTGAAAAGTTTGGCCCTCCCAGCTGACAGTCAATAGCACCTGTCAACATGAAAAGGCAAAAAAATATGATCCAGACAAGACTAACCCAGACAGCTTCGGCATCTGCTACATCTTCCCCAGAGAAGGAACCTGGGGAGATAGATTTAGCCAGTCTTCCTGAAAAAGAATTCAAAACAAAAGTCATAACCATGCTGATGGACTTGCAGAGAAATATGCAAGAACTAAGGAAGGAGAATTCAGAAATAAAACAAGCTCTGGAAGGACTTCAAAACAGAATGGATGAGATGCAAGAGACCATTAATGGACTAGAAAACAGAGAACAAGAACACAAAGAAGCTGATGCAGAGAGAGATAAAAGGATCTCCAGGAATGAAAGAATTTTAAGAGAGCTGAGTGACCAATCAAAAAGGAATAATATACGCATTATAGAGAAACCAGAAGAAGAGACAGAAACAGGGATAGAAATTGTCTTTGAAGAAATAATTGCTGAAAACTTCCCCAAACTAGGGGAAGAAATGGCCTCTAAGACAACAGAGGTACACAGAACTCCCATGACAAGGGATCAAAGGAGGGTAACACCAAGACACATAATAATTAAAATGGCAAAGATCAAAGACAAGGACAAAGTATTTAAAGGCAGACAGAGAGAAAAAAAGGTTACCTACAAAGGAAAACCCATCAGGCTATCATCAGACTTCTCAACAGAAACCCTACAGGCCAGAAGAGAATGGCATGACTTACTTAATGCAATGAAACAGAAGGGCCTCGAACCAAGACTACTGTATCCAGCACGAATATCATTTAAATATGAAGGCGGGATTAAACAATTCCCAGACAAGCAAAAGTTGAGTGAATTTGCTTCCCACAAACCACCTCTTCAGGGCATCCTACAGGGACTGCTCTAGATGGGAGCACTCCTAAAAAGAGCACACAACAAAACACCCAACATATGAAGAAGGGAGGAGGAGGAATAAGAAGGGAGAGAAATAAAGAATCATCAGACCACATTTATAAAAGCTCAACAAGAGAGTTAAGTTACACAGTAAGATAGTAAAGAAGCTAACCCTGAACCTTTAGTAACCACAAACTTAAAGCCTGCAATGGCAATAAATTCATACCTTTCAATAATCACCCTAAATGTAAATGGACTGAATGCATCAATCAAAAGACACAGAGTAATAGAATGGATAAAAAAGCAAGATCCATCCATATGCTGCTTACAAGAGACTCATGTCAAACCCAAAGACATGCACAGATTTAAAGTCAAGGGATGGAAAAGGATATTTCAAGCAAACAACAAAGAGAAGAAAGCAGGTGTTGCAATTCTGGTATCAGATAAAACAGACTTCAAAATAAAGTAACAAAAGACAAAGAAGGACATTACATAATGATAAAGGGCTCAGTCCATCAAGAGGATATAAAGATTATAAATATATATGCACCCAATAGAGGAGCACCAACATACCTGAAACAAATATTAACAGAACTAAAGGAGGAAATAGAATGCAATGCATTCATTCTAGGAGACTTCCACACACCACTCAGTCCAAAGGACAGATCCACCAGACAGAAAATAAGTAAGGGCACAGAGGCAATGAACAACACACTATAACAGATGGACCTAATAGACATCTACAGAACTCTACATCCAAAAGCAACAGGATACACATTCTTCTCAAGTGCACATGGAACATTCTCCAGAATAGACCACATACAAGGCCACAAAAAAAGCCTCAGTAAATTCCAAAAGATTGAAATCCTACCAACCAACTTTTCAGACTACAAAGGTATAAATCTAGAAATAAACTGTACAAAGAAAGCAAAGAGGCTCACAAACACATGGAGGCTTAACAACACGCTCCTAAATAATCAATGGATCAATGACCAAATCAAAATGGAGATCCAGCAATATATGGAAAAAAACGACAACAACAACACTAAGCCCCAACTTCTGTGGGATACAGCAAAAGCAGTCTTAAGAGGAAAGTATATAGCAATCCAACCATATTTAAAAAAGGAAGAACAAGCCCAAATGAATGGTCTAATGTCACAATTATTGAAATTGGAAAAAGAAGAAAAAATGAGGCCAAATGTCAGCAGAAGGAGGGATATAATAAAGATCAGAGAAGAAATAAATAAAATTGAGAAGAATAAAACAATAGCAAAAATCAATGAAACCAAGAGCTGGTTCTTTGAGAAAATAAACAAAATAGATAAACCAGACTTATTAAGAGGAAAAGAGAGTCAACACAAATCAACAGTATCAGAAATGAGAAAGTAAAAATCACGATGGACCCCACAGAAATACAAAGAATCATTAGAGAATACTATGAAAATCTATATGCTAACAAGCTGGGAAACCTAGGAGAAATGGACAACTTCCTAGAAAAATACAACCTTCCAAGACTGACCAAGAAATAAACAGAAAATCTAAACAGACCAATTACCAGCAACGAAATTGAAGCGGTAATCAAAAAACTACCAAAGAACAAAACCCCCAGGTGAGATGGATTCACCTCGGAATTTTTATCAGACATACAGGGAAGACATAATACCCATTCTCCTTAAAGTTTTCCAAAAAATAGAAGAGGAGGGGATACTTCCAAACTCATTCTATGAAGCTAACATCATCCTAATACCAAAACCAGGCAAAGACCCCACCAAAAAAGAAAACTACAGACCAATATCCCTGATGACCGTAGATGCAAAAATACTCAACAAAATATTAGCAAACCGAATTCAAAAATACATCAAAAGGATCATACATCATGACCAAGTGGGATTAATCCCAAGGATGCAAGGATGGCACAACATTAAAAAATCCATCAACATCATCCACCACATCAACAAAAAGAAAGACAAAAACCACATGATCATCTCCATAGATGCTGAAAAAGCATTTGACAAAGTTCAATATCCATTCATGATAAAAACTCTCAGCAAAATGGGAATAGAGGGCAAGTACCTCAACATAATAAAGGCCATCTATGAAAAACCCACAGACAACATTATATTGAACAGCGAGAAGCTGAAAGCTTTTCCTCTGAGATCGTGAACTAGACAGAGATGCCCACTCTCCCCACTGTTATTTAACATAGTACTGGAGGTCCTAGCCACGGCAATCAGACAAGACAAAAAAATACAAGGAATCCAGATACGTAAAGAAGAAGTTAAACTGTCACTATTTGCAGATGACATGATACTGTACATAAAAAACCCTAAAGACTCCACCCCAAAACTACTAGAACTGATATCGTGATACAGCAAAGTTGCAGGATACAAAATCAACACACAGAAATCTGTGGCTTTCCTATACACTAACAATGAACTAACATAAAGAGAAATCAGGAAAACAACTACATTCACAATTGCATTAAAAAAAAAATACCTAGGAATAAACCTAAACAAAGAAGTGAAAGACTTATACTCTGAAAACTACAAGTCACTCTTAAGAGAAATTAAAGGGGACACTAACAGATGGAAACGCATCCCAGGCTTGTGGCTAGGAAGAATTAATATCGTCAAAATAGCCATCCTGCCCAAAGCAATATACAGATTTGATGCAATCCCTATGAAACTACCAGCAACATTCTTCAATGAACTGGAACAAATAATTCAAAAATTCATATGGAACCACCAAAGTCCCCGAATAGAAAAAGCAATCCTGAGAAAGAAGAATAAAGTAGGGGGGATCTCACTCCCCAACTTCAAGCTCTATTATAAAGCCATAGTAATCAAGACAATTTGGTACTGGCACAAGAACAGAGCCACAGACCAATGGAACAGACTAGACAATCCAGACATTAACCCAGACATATATGGTCAATTAATATTTGATAAAGGAGCCATGGACATACAATGGCGAAATGACAGTCTCTTCAACAGATGGTGCTGGCAAAACTGGACAGCTACATGTAGGAGAATGAAACTGGACCATTGTCTAACCCCATATACAAAAGTAAACTCAAAATGAATCAAAGAGCTGAATATAAGTCACGAAATCATTAAACTCTTAGAAAAAAAAAAGGCAAAAACCTCTTAGACATAAACATGAGTGACCTCTTCTTGAACATATCTCCCCGGGCAAGGAAAACAACAGCAAAAATGAGTAAGTGGGACTATATTAAGCTGAAAAGCTTCTGTACAGCAAAAGACACCATCAATAGAACAAAAAGGAACCCTACAGTATGGGAGAATATATTTGAAAATGACAGATCCGATAAAAGCTTGACGTCCAGAATATATAAAGAGCTCACACGCCTCAACAAACAAAAAACAAATAACCCAATTAAAAAATGGGCAGAGGAACTGAACAGATGGTTCTCCAAAAAAGAAATACAGATGGCCAACAGACACATGAAAAGATGCTCCACATTGCTAATTATCAGAGAAATGCAAATTAAAACTACAATGAGGTATCACCTCACACCAGTAAGGATGGCTGCCATCCAAAAGACAAACAACAACAAATGTTGGCGAGGCTGCGGAGAAAGGGGAACCCTCCTACACTGCTGGTGGGAATGTAAGTTAGTTCAACCATTGTGGAAAGCAGTATGGAGTTACATCAAAATGCTCAAAACAGGTTTACCATTTGACCCAGGAATTGCACTCCTAGGAATTTACCCTAAGAATGCAGCAATTAAGTATGAGAAAGATCAGTGCACCCCTATGTTTATCACAGCACTATTTACAATAGCCAAGAATTGGAAGCAACCTAAATGTCCATCGATAGATGAATGGATAAAGAATATGTGGTACATATACACAATGGAATACTACTCAGCCATAAGAAGAGGGAAAATCCTACCATTTGCAGCAATATGGATGGAGCTGGAGGGTATTATGCTCAGTGAAACAAGCCAAGTGGAGAAAGAGAAATACCAAGTGATCTCACTCATCTGTGGATTATAAGAACAAAGGAAAAACTGAAGGAACAAAACAGCAGCAGAATCACAGAACTCAAGAATGGACTAACAGGTACCAAAGGGAAAGGGACTGGGGAGGATGAGTGGGTAGTGAGGGATAAGGGGGGGAGAAAAAAGGGGGTATTAGATTAGCATGCATAGGGGTGTGGGAGAAAGGGGAGGGCTGTACAACACAGAGAAGACAAGTAGTGACTCTGCAACATTTTGCTACTCTGATGGACAGTCACTGTAAAGGAGTATATAGGGGGGACCTGGTATAGGGGTGAGCCTAGTAAACAAAGTATTCGTCATGTAAGTGTAGATTAATGATAAAAAAAAAAATCAGTTCCTGTGTGGTCACCTCCAATGAGTTCTACACAATGATATAAAGGGCATATAAAAGTGTAGGCAAAGGGTCTGTTTGTGTTTATACAGAGGATCAAAGCCTAATTGGGCTACCCCGAAAATGAACTAAGATACGATATGAAAAAGAACTTCCAACATCAGCTCTCTCGGGAAGACTCATGCCAGAAGATGATCATCAAAACTACCTCAACAAAGATCCATGCACTGCTACATGTATAGATGTACTCATCCCACCAGTTCCTTGAGTTGCCATGGGAATGAAGAAGGAGATATCTAAGCTGGCCTGTGCATACAGTAAAACAACAAATTTGACTGGATCTATACTGTTGGAACTCAACCAAGAATTAGGAGAAGGGCAAAATGTAGCACTCCAAAATCTTACAACTACAGACTATTTACTGTTAAAAGAACATATGGGATGTGAACAGTCCCCAGAAATGGGTTGCTTTAATTTGTCTGAATTCTCTCAGACTGTTCAAGTTCAGTTGGACAATATCCACCATATCATAGATAAGTTTTCACAAATGCCTAAGGTGCCTAACTGGTTTTCTTGGTTTCGCTGGAGATGGTTCATAATTACAGGTATGCTTTGGTTACGTAACTGTACTCCTATTATGTTAATGTGTGTGCACAATTTAATTAGTAGTTTAATACCTATCCATGCTGAAGTTACTCTACAAGAAGATATGTCAAAGAAGTAATCAATCTTCCCAGGTTTTCTTCCACCTGCTACTTCTATAGCTTTTCTTCTTCCTTCCTAATTACAACCCTTAAATAGAATTCGTGCCACATATCGAATTTGCCAAGTATCATAATTCTTCCAAGTGGTAAAGACACCTCAAGACAAATGCTGGGCATAGAAGCCACAGGGCATAAATATGCAAAGAAGTAAAAAGCTAACCTTTTCAAACAATAAGGCTTCTCTCTCACTTACCAACTTAACATTTCCCTGTATGGCCCCGGAAGATGACTGGTTAGCCAGAGACGGGTAAGATTCCTCAAGGGAGGAACAACCTAAGACAGGCACAGTCGCAGGGGGGCCATCAGGTGAGAAAATGGGGATCAACAGAGGTGAGGCTTAGAACCTCCCCCCCCCATTCTGAGAAAAATCTTCCGCATACGTGGATGTTTTATTGCCTGTGTCTAGCTTGGATTAACACATAGTCTACAGGCACACACCTGATCATCTACATTTGCTCTCTTACAACACTAAACTATGTTTTCTACCTTTATCTTGTATCTACCTACCACTTGTGCATTTTATTAATAATAATAATAATAGAGAAATATGGTATCCACATATAAATCAAGTATAAAAATCAAATGAATATTCATATTTGAATTGACTTTTTATAGTTCATAATGCATGAGCAAAACCGGAAGCTTCTGTGATGACTGCCCTTGTACTGTTCACCATGTAACTTATTCACTATGTAAGAATTTGTACTCCACGTAAGAACTTGTTCGTTATGCTTCAGAAGATTGGAGACTGACGAAAATTAGGCCTGGGGTGGATTAATGATTGTGCATTGAGCATTGACCCCCCTATACAGAATTTTATTGTTGTTAACAACCATTTGATCAATAAATATGAGAGATGCCCTCAAAAATATATATATATACACACTTCGATTTGTAAAATAAATAAGTAACCGGGATGGAATGTATAAGGAATATAGTAAAAATATTGTAACAACTTAGTATGGTGATAGCTGGTACCTAGAATTATCATGTATATAAATGTTGAATCACTGTGTTGTACACCTGAAACTAATGTAATACTGTGTGTCAACTACCCTTCAATAAAAAATAATTATCCAAAAAAAAAATGCACCACAATTTTTCTAAATTAACTTGTCCAATAGTTAAGTTACAAAAATATTTAAAAATCAAAAACAAAAACAGAAAAGCTAATAACTCCTCAGTATTTCTGATTTATAATTTTATATCTTTACATCAGTTGCAAATTTTGTTAGCTCTGTAAGGTAGCTTATTATTAGTAACCGTATATTTTCCATATGAATTTAATTGAAAATCGTGAAGGGCTGGAAGTAAGAAGACCAGATCTGGAAATGAGAACACCGTATGTGAGATCAGCCTGGAAGTGAGATGACTGTGGGTGGCTCACGGAACTGAGCCTGTGTACATAAGCTGTGCTGCGAAATAAAACTGTGCCACTGGTCCACCATCAGCAGTCAGTGGACCTCCTGTCGTCCCAACTTTGATTTCTTTGTTTTTCTTGCATCTCCCACCCACCCCTCTTGGGTTCAGCTGAATTGCAGAGCTGTTCTCTACAGAAAACTGCCCTTTCCCCATATATACCCAATTCATTTACTGAATCATCCTCATATTTCAAAAATAAAATAAAGGAAAAAGGTATAAATTCATAGGTATATCACAGAAGATTGTTAGAATACTCCACTTCTTATAACAGGCTTTTATCTAGGAAAGGTTTCTGTCTACCTTGGGGAGTTTGATGACAGTTTGGCCTCACAGAAGAGGCCAGAGTCATCTTTCTAATGCTGAGTGACAGTTCAGTGACTCACAGCTTCCCTACGTCTTCGGTTTCTACTAGGGTAACATATGCAACCCAGCACTTATCTTGTAATTTTAGTACATTTAGGGGAAAATATAAGACCTAATCCCACATAGCATTAAATTGATGTGTCATTTATGCTAAAATATTAATTTTAAAGCTGCTTTTTACAAAAATATTATATGGAAAATTAATTCAAGTAGTTCACTCATCCTATAGATTCAATAAACATGTATCAAGAATTATTCTGAGCACTTGGTATAGCAGTAGGAAAAAAAATAGGCAAAAAACCTCATCACTGCCTTTCAATACTCTAAAGCATACTTTCTAGGGTGCATATGTGGGCTGGTAAGACTTTACATTCTTGCATTTTCATTGATTGATTTTTAAGTGTCATTTGTATTATGAAGCCTAAATTCCTCTGTCTGTCAAAAAGGACCTTTTAATCTGACACTAGTATATTTATCCAAAATGGACATCATAACATCATTCCCAAAGCCCTGGTTTTCTCTTCTTATTAAATCCATATCTTGTCCCACAGTGTCAATTTTGTCCATCCAGTGCATTTTTATGAACCAATTTAAAATAGGATCCTTCAGAAAAGTTTCCTGACTCCTCTAATCCAAGACAATCATGTTCCCTTCCCAATTTCTAATGAAATTAGTTTACATGAATATGTACCTAATCTTCCCAAATAGATTGGCAGAAAAGAACATGCTTACATTTATTTTGTGTTCCCCTGAGGGCTTCAGATTATGCTGAGAATAAGTGGACAATTGATGTTTATTAATTTATTTTTAGGTTGTCTTGCTAAGTTTACCTGATTGTGGCTCTATTTTAAAGCCACAGTAGCATCTTACCAGACACTCTCAAGAATTTTTTAGAAATTACTTAATTTTATATGATCTGTTTTCCGTGGGATGGATTTGCATTAGTTGTAAAAATGCCTCTTCAATATCACTGTCATATTTTGTTCAGATGTTACCTCTATACCATTAGAAAATTCTACCAAAGTCAACAAAGTTAAAGCAATTCCAGACCTGAATTTAAATGCAACACCAATTACAGAATTTTAAAAATGTAGACGGCATTTGCCTTTTATACAAGTTTGTGGGAAATGAATGAATGTAGCATATTCAGTGAGCAATAAATAATTATTTTAACATTTTTGAAACAGCATATGCACAAAGAAGTGGTATAAATGAGGAACAATGCATTAGAAAATTGTTACTTGTGAAAATTCTCAATCTAAATTCACTTGAAGAAAGGTATTTCATTTTATATGATAATGTACTAAAAATAAGGTCTAAAAATCCCAGATTAAAACATTTTTTGTATTACTATTTTCCATGTTTTAGAGCAGGAAGATGATGAGCCATGGTCCTAATATCCTGGTAGATACAGCAGCCAAAAAAATTCACTTCACAGAGTCAACGTCCAAACCCCTGAATTCAGTGGAAGTGTGACCTTACATGACAAAGGGGGCTTGAAGACATGATTAAATTAAGGATCTTGAGATGGGGAGATTAACCTGGATTAGTCAGATGGAGCTAATATAATCAACCACAAGGTCCTTGTAAAAGGGGAGCAGGAAGGCAGAGTTGGAATAGGAGATAGAACAAGGGAAACAGAGTCAGAGTGATGTGTGGCCATAAACCAAGGAATTCATGCTGCTTCTTGAAGCTAGGAAAGGCAAGTAAATGGGTTTTCTCCTTGAACCTCCCAAAGGAACACAGCCTTATGACTAATCTTAGATTTCTGACATCCAGAACTGTAAAATAGTAAATTGTGGCATGGTAAATCACTAAGTTCAAACTCATTTTTTATAGTAGAAATAGGAAACTAGTAGAGTTATTGCCTAGCAACCACCTGCCTTTTAGATAACTAAATTTCCTTTTATGTGTGTTGAGTTACCCTTAGTTTGTAATTATTTATTTTACTTTTCTAATTCATATCTAGGAACTAAAAACTGCTTTGTAATTATTACAGCTACATAGAGAAAAAGAAACATGTTTCTCTTTTTGACTGTTATCAAAATTCTAAAGGTATATGGTAATATTCCTCAATACAGATTTCTTTCAACCCCAGTCTTCACACTCCCTCTTGATTATGTGTTTTGCTTTTTCACCATTTTTCTTCATTTTATTGTACATTGTGTCTTCTACTACAGCACATTTCAAACTTACAAAAGGTACAAAACCAAAATCTGGCCATAAAATTAAAGGTATGAAGCATGTAATGACATTTTAAACTAAATAATCAATGTCTTGAAATGGCATTACATGGTGCATTTAATGTTTAAGTGGTTCATTTACAATATTACTGTCAGATCAGACAGTATCATTAGTTATACTTTTTTTCATATTACTAAGCAAATTCTTAGAGGTTAAGCTGATTGTAGCAATCTAATATAGTAGAGATCACATTTATTTTCAGTAGAGCATTCTTCTAAGAACTTGCTGTATGTCCAGCACTTTAGAATGTTGAGGAGCACAAACTTTAATTCCTTCTGTGAAATTTACATTCAAATTAGGGAAACAACAAAAGTTGGTGAAAAAAATATTCTATGGTTAATTGTCAGGTATTTCAGTCAAGATGGTATGCATAAAGAAAATTAAAGAGAGCTTGTCTCTCAGGAAAGTCTTAAGGTAGACAGGACATGAGTTATACATAAATTATGTATAGGATGAAGTTAAGCATAGAAGAGGAGAGAAGATGAGACAAACAAACAAAAAAAGGAATAAAAATCTAAGTACACCACTGTGCTGACTGTGTAATATGGAGGAATAGTGGAAAATAAGAATAAATAAGCAATCTGCATAGAATGGAGCAGTCAGCAGCAACTTGGAAATATTATGGACATCTGAGCAAGCTAGTGAAGTGATGAAAGCATTAAAAAAAAAAAAGATTACCATCAGGAGTTGAAGAGTGTGGAAAGCCAAAATGAGAAATGCCAAGTGTAAGAGAGTATGAGTGAAGGGCAAAATTTTAATCCTGTAGCCATGTGACCAGTTCAAGGGCTCTATTACATGATGCATCAAGTTCCTGTAATAGGTAAACATGTTACGATGTTTACCTACTGTAAATGATTCCTTTGGATAATAACATACTAACTTATGGGGTTATTTGTATTACATGGGTGTGGAAATTTATTAAAAGTGCATTTTCAAGAAATTGACCTAAAGATGTCTATCTGTCCTTGATGTTAGGCACCTCACCTCGATGTCAGCTCCACAGAACACTGTACAAATGAAGCAAATGAGTTTTAATAATTAGAGACTGCTGTGGTTATTGCAGAAGCATTAGGTGTTACAGTCTAGGACATGTAGGTAAAATTTCAATATTTCCAGAATCTCTCACCTGGTCTTAGTCCATCTACCTATCAATAGGTGTTTAAAAAGGGTTGGAGAGAATCTGTTCTCCCCATAGTCCATTTCCATATCAAGAGGTGTTTACAAAGGAGGAGAGATGGGCATCACCAGGACAGGGAGAAATGGATGGGTGGGAGGCACTGCAGGAGAGGGGTGAACAGAGCCAGGTTTCTTGTAAGCAATGAACTAGTTTCTCACACTTGATTTTTTCCCCTTGACTGATTTTGGCTTCACAGGTATATTCATGCCAGACTGGGAACACGAGTCCCCCTAGGAGCTACACCTGGAGGTAGTCAGCAGAAACTCTGAACCCGAAATCTGCCTGCATGGGTGCAATGCTTGGGCAGGCTTCCACTAGAGATGGTGGGAGATACCCAGAACACCCCTGTGGATGGTGGAGAACCCCTTGTGGATGGTGCAGGGGGGTCTACCCCCTGTGGATGGTGAGGCTTTGCCTGGGAACAACCCCCCATCCATGGGGCTTCCACTTGGGGAGCCCCTACTCGGGAACTGGTCTAAGGTAAGGTACTTTCTAGATGAGTGAGCCCCTCCCCAGAATTGGGGAAGGGTGGAAACGCCAGAAGCTGTGGAATCAGCCCTCCATGAGATAGGAGACTGCATACGGGTCCTGAGTGGCTGTGTGGTGGCAGGAACTATGGGGTTGTTATTTCTCAAGGTATAACCCTCAAAAGAGTTACTGAGGAGAGAGACGCCCTTTAGCATCACTTGGATGAGCTGAGCAATGAGCTATGGGGTGCCCTTAAAAAGGACAGCTTCTGAGAATGGAGGTACTGTTGCTGAAAGACACGCTAATGGGGAGGGAGTAGGTGACAGGAGAATCTGCTTTGCAGGGGACTGTGGGGGAGGGACAGGAAGGAGCATTGCCTTCAGCCCTGGAGCTGGTAAGGGAGACGTCGGGGGAGGAGGAGGGTGGGGCTGAGGGCACGGCTGGTGCCAAGGCAACTGCCCAAGGCACCAGCCCCTCCGGTATTAAAGGCCGGCCCCATTATAATCAAGGAAACAAAAACACAACAACCACGGGCTCCGCAGGGGGAGGAGCAGCCCCCTCCCCAGTTTGTGAAGCACTCCATGCTCTCCCCTATACCAAGGATGAGCTGATGGATTTGAGCATCCAGTTTTGGCAGAAGACATTGGAACCTCTGCCTACATGGCTTCTGCATCTTTGGGAGATAGGGGTGGAAACCATTGCTCTGTCAGGTTGCAAAATGGGTAGACTGGGTTCCCTCATGACTAACCCTTCTCTCCCGAAGTGGTTGCAAAGTGCCCGTCACACCCCAGGGAATCAGGTGCTTCCAGATAGGCTGGTAGCAGCCATCACAGCAGTTTTGCCTAATTAGGGTGATTTACCATACTTACCACAAGCTAGAAAACATATGCAGAGCTCTAGCAGGTGTTATGGGAGTTGAGGATGAAAAATATAATTTATAATATGGGCCCCCAGGGCCCCAGTGAGTTGTCATTCACCAGGGGAATGAGAAATATGGTGCTGCATACAGCTCCCCCATCTTTCTTTGGGTACCTAGTGACTATTCCTGTCTTCCAGATAGGGCAAACCATAAGGGAGTCTACTCCTACTTTAGCAGATCTGGGGGAGGTTAAAACAATAAGAGTACAGAAGGAAGTATGAGCCACGACTGAAAGGCGAGGGGCAAAATCCTCATGAAGGTCTCAAGGACCCAGATGTGGACTGATTTGACAAAGGTGGGGGGAGTTAAAGAAAAACTCGATGGGCAGCCCAATAGAATATTGTTAGAACTGTGGCACCAATTAAAGCCAGAGCAGAAGTTCCAGCCGCTGAGGTCAGCTGCCCAGAAGCCCAGAGACAAAGTCCTATTTCTGGGCTGTATCACTGCAGGACTTCCTGAGTAAAGAGCTCAGACTCCGCCTGTGCCCCTGCTCCCACAGGAGGATGATTGGGTGTTGTGGTTTGACTGAGGGGGTGGGGGATCAAGCCCCCACCTTAGGGGATGTGGTAGGGAGCAGAGGCCACATGTAGAATTAGAAATTCATTGGTGCCCTATGAATATACAATGTGTCCTGGTGCTGGTGGACACAGGGGCTGAACATTCTCTGATTTATGGCAACCCTGAGTGTTTTCCCAGGACCCCTGCTGTGATAGATGGCTATGGGGGTAAGGCAATCAGAGTGAAGAAAGCCCAAATCCTATTGGGGATCAGCTTTTAAACCTAAAGGAGTATACTGTGTACATTTCTCCCATCCCTAAATATATTCTGGGAGTGGATATCCTGCAGGGCCTGTGGTTCAGACCACTGCAGGTGAGTTCAGACTGAGGGCACATGTGGTAAAGCAGGTCTAAGGGGACATGCTAAGCACCCACCTGTAGCTCTGCCTGTCCCTTGGTGGATGACAAACACTAAGCAGTATAAATTGCCTGGGGTGGGGTGGGGGGCACAAGGAAATTGGAGAAACTTTACAGGAGTTGGAGAGGGAGGGTGTCATAAAGCCCACTCATAGTCCTTTTGATTCCACAATGTGGCAGTGACAGAGCCAGATGGGTCCGGTGCATGACTGTGGACTACAGAGAATTCAAATAGTCACACCCCCTTCACATGCTGCTGTCCCCTCTACAGCAGCCATTCTGGACTCCCTCAGCCATGAGCTAGCGGCATATCATTATGTTGTGTACCTTGCTAATGCTTTGTTTTCTACTGACACAGAACAGGAAAGTCAGGAACAGTTTGCCTTTATGTGGGAAGGCTGGCAGTGGGCATTCACTTTTGTTACACAGGGATACCTCCACAGTCCCACCATCTGTCCTGGACTTGTAGCCCAGGACTTGGCCACATGGATGAAACTGCAAACGGTGCGGCTATATCACTACATTGATGATATCATGCTCACATCTGATTGTCTTGCAGATTTAGAAGGGGCAGTTCCTAGACTGCTGCAACATCTACAGGAGAAAGGATGGGCTGTTAACAGCACCAAGGTTCAGGGATCTGGTTTGTCAGTAAAGTTCTTGGGGGTTTGCTGGTCAGGTAAAAGTAAAATTACCCCAGAAGCAGTCATCAACAAGGTCCAGGCTTTCCCTACCACTACCAACATGGCAGGATTACAAGATTTTTCAGGTACTTTTTGCTACTGGAGAGTTTTTATCCTGTACTTGGCACACATTCTGATGTCCTTATACTGGTTGTTATGAAAGTGCATCAGGTGGGACCGAGAAGAAACATGTGCAGTTGCTTTTACTGCTGCAAGCAAGCAGTCAAGGCTGTACAGGCCTTGAGTGTAATGGACTCATCAAGGCCCTGTGAGCCACGTTGTTTATGTAACCAAAGATGGTTATGGATTGGGCCTCTGGCAGCGGCTTGAATGGATAAGCCAACCTATTGAATTCTGGTCACAACTATGGAAAGGAGCAGAGGTCCGGTACACCTTGATAGAGAAGCAAGCTGTGTATCACACCTTGCTGTATACAGAGCCCATCACCAGAACAGCTCCGACCAAGGTAATAACCACCTATCCCATCATGGGGTGGGTGAGAGATTGGACAGAAAGGCCATGGAGTGGCATAGTACAGACACCTACACTGGCCAAATGGGGTACACACTTACAGCACCGTAGCACCCTCTCTACTAGCCTCTTAAGTACAGAACTCCAACACTTATTGGGACTAGTGACATATACCAGTGGAAACAGGAAGAGCTTTTGAGCCATTGGTAACCAAGAGTCTTTATTGGGAGGGAAAAGCTCCTGTACTTGAAGATCCTTGGTATATAGACAGCTCTATTCATGGGCAGCTCCTGAAGTGGAGGGCTGTGGTTTTCCATCTTAAGACTGAGATAATATGGATGGTGCAAGGGGAGGAGAAGCCCAGTCAGTGGGCTGAGTTGCAGGAAGTATGGCTCATAACTCCTGAGGAGCCCTCCGCTATAGTTGTCTCCACTGACAGCTGGGCTGTCTATCGGGGCTTGACTTGTGGCTACCAATATGTTACCCTGACACCTGAATTGTTGGTAACTGGCCCCTTTGGGGGCAAGAGTTGTGGCAAGGCCTATGAGCCTCTGGTCAGACTAAGACAGTTACTGTATATCATGTGACTGGCTATTTGCCTTTGGCATCCCCAGGGAATGATGAAGAAGACACATTGGCTCAGGTGTGCTGGCTAGAAGGAAAGCCTGCCTCTGATGTGGCCCAATGGTTACATCAGCATTTGTTGTATGTGGGGCAAAAGAAAATGTGGGCTGTAGCCTGTAGGTGGGGCTTGCCGTTGACCTTTGAAGAAGTCAGCAGAGCCTAGAAGGAGTGCCTTGTGTCCTTTAAGAGGGACTTACACCGAGTACTGCAGCAACATGGGACAATAGTAAGGGGGCCAATACCCCTGTCACGTGGCAGATAGAATGTATTGGGCCTCTGCACATAGCAGAAGACTATCAGTATGCCATGACTTGTGTGGACATGGCTACTGGACTATTGGTTGCTTTTCCTGCATGTTGTGCAGATCAGCAAACTACCAAGAAGGGCCTGGAGCATCTTTTTCCAGCTTCTGGCTGGCCGCAGGTGATGGAGAGCAATCAAGTCACCCACTTTACTGGACATGCATTACAAGAATAGGTGCAGCAATTAGGGATAAAATGCAAGTTTCATGTACCATATAACCCTATGGGGCAGGCCTGATAGAGAGGTACAATAGTTTGTGGAAATCTGGCCTGAAGTCAGACACCAATAGTCTGTGGGCCTGGTCAGTTTGCTTATGAACAGTGCTGTGGCATTTGAATGAGAAGCCCTGAAAAGGAGCTTGATTCCTGTGGACGTGCTCACACACCTTGCTGCCTCACCTGTACAATCGTATGTCCAAACCAAAGAGGAGTTATTGAAGCCAGGATATGGCCAGCAGAGCCATCATGCTGCCAGTCCCATCTGTGTTAAACCCTGGAGACTGTTGAGTGGACGTGGCCCTGGACATTTTGACACATGGACCAGCGATGGCTGGCCCTTCTGGCACCTTGGGGGAAAGGCCTGGAAGCTGGCCTCCTGTGTGTTCTTGGTGTAATAGCAGAAAGGCCTCCAAAGATCATGGTAGTGTACCCAAAATATCCTGGAGGTAAGAGCATCTTATGGGGAAGTTTTGTTTTATCTTTATGGCCAGTGCATGTACCTCCCATACCCTATATATTGACCCATCTGTAACTCCCCCAGGGAGGAGGGTGAAAGTCTGGTACACTAGACCAGGACAAGATCCCATTCCTGCCACTGTCCTATCACAGGACCACTCTCTTGCACGCATCCTACCTGATGGACAAGATTTGCCTTTGCTGTTGTCATTAAAACATGTGTCATATCACCCTTAAGGTTATTTTCTTTATGGTATTTGCTGCTTGGACTTGCCTCCTGGCTGCAGCTGTTGTTTGCTGAGCAGGAACAAATCCCCCTACTGGTTCAGCTGCTCGCCTCCTGTGGAATGGGTAGGCTATGGACTTAATCTGAATAGGGCTTTGAATGTAGCTGGATCCTCTGGCTTGAGGATTATCATGATTTTATTGCTGTTGTTATTTTATGTTATTAGTCTGGTTACAGTGCTCCAGTTTTCTTGCACAGGGGCCACTGTGAAAGATAGGAACTGAGTAGATTTTTTGCTCATAATTCTGGAGGGGTGGGCTGTGGTTAAAATTACAGTATTTCCAGAATCTCTCACCTGGCCTTAGTGCATTTCCATATCAACAGGTGCTTATAAGGAGGAAGGGGGCAGAGGCGAGTGCACACCAGGACAGGAAAAAGGGGGTAAGTGGGAGTTCCTGAAGGAGAGGCACAAACGGAGCCAGGCTTCTTATAAGCAATAAACAGGTTTCTCCCAATTTATTTCTTCCCCTTGACTGATTTCGGCTCCATAGGTTTATTTGCCCCGAGCTGGGAACACGCATTCCTCCTGGAGCTACAGGACATAATAAAGTTAAAAAAAAAATTGAAAGCATGTGAAAATTTTACTTCACTCACTTTGGCAGTATTCTGAAAAAAAGAGGCAAATTCTGAAAAAAAAAAAGAAAACATTAAATAAAATGAGCCAAAGTGATCTTACCAGATGCCAAAATAAGAGAAAAAAAAAAGATTAAAAAGGATTATTACTTCAGGAAATAGTCTACTGTATTTGTGTATGTTTCTAACCACATGTGGAATTTCATCTTTAAATCTGTAACAAACTCATCTTCTTCTGCTGTGTAAATTCACCATTGTCCGGAACTCTCAGCTAGGATGCAAGCTGTTATCAAGATGCAAAAAACCATCAACATAGGTGTAGGCCTGTGGTAGGTAAGAGGTAGCTGAATTGAATGTGCCAGTTAATATGCACACCACACAACAAAAAGAGAGTCTGCATAAGGTGCACAGTAGTATTAATGAAATACTCTTTTGTCCACCTATGTAGTAATTATTATCCAGCTCAAATATTGTGACCAGATATAATTTGCATATCACCTAAATAGCAGTGTGGCTATAATCTGTTGTAAGAGAGTACAAAAGGCAATGGTGTACAAAAGACACAACCTGTCAGCTACCTAATTTGTCTCTTATTACAACACATAGCCAAGCACAGTTGATAGAAATTGGAGACTCCTTCAGAAATTTTTCTTGGGAACACAAAACTGCCAGGTGAGGAACAATGGGTTTACTTTTTGAAAATTTGGGTCAAGTACAGAGACAGATGAGTAAAAATGAATGTGAATCAATCAATTTTCATCAAGATATAAATGCTAAAAATTACAAAGGGTAAAAGGAAGATAAATGAAAGGGAGTAAAATGAAATGAAAGATAATGTCATGTCTACTGGAATTTAAAAGTAGTCTCCCATCTGCCTGTTTTCCAGCCTCCAACTATATTCTCCTTAGCTTTGCACCCCTGTATTTGGAATGCATTCCTTAACCTTCTAACTACTTGCCTACATTCTACCTCACAGTTCCTCTGTGCACTCTCCCTTATCTTCCTCTAAAAATAAATCTTTATAATATATAGCATGTATTCCTGTTGGGTTAAGCATTATGGCCAGTGTAGTAGAGTGCAAATATCTCAGGATTTGGAATCAGATTTAGATTAATTCTGCCACTGACCTGCTGTACAACCTTGAAAAGTTATGTAAGCCTCAATTTTTCTTATGTGTAAAGTGGCAGTGATGCTACCAGTGTCATTGGAGGATGGAAAAGTTTAACAAAAATGAAATATATAAAATGCAAAATACAATGAATGCTTAATACATAGTAAATTCACAATCATTTTTAGTTTTCTTTGCTTCTCTCTCTTTCCCTTTCACTCTCTGGTTTTCTTCTCAAATAAACAAAAACACAATGTCAATGTTATATTTTCGGTACTAGGAAGTCATCAGATTCCCATGAAATCTTTAGTCAATATACATTTATGTACTCAATGTCTTAACATTAGAAATCAGCAAATAATAGCCTGCAGGCCAAATCTAGTTCACTGGCTGTTTTAATATAGACCACCAACTAAGAATGGCTTTTACAATTTTATGTAGATAAAAAAATTCAATAGTGGAATAAAATAATATGAAATTGAAATTTCAGTGTTCATGAATAAAGTTTTATTATAACACTTTCATGTTCACTTGTTTATGTATTGGCTATGCCTACTTTTATGCCACAATGGCAAAATGAAATAGATAAGACACAGACTGTATGGGCTACAAAACCAAAAATATGTACTATCTGGCCCTTTACAGAAAAAAGTTTGTTAAGAACTGAATCAGAATTCATGAACAAACTAGTGTTCAAATTTTTATGCTAATTTCTTGAAGTCAAAAAGATCACTGTAGCCCTAACAGTAGATTCTATATAATAAGGCCTAAGTAGACAATTTAAAATAGACAAGGAAATAATTAGATAAAGGACATAGGTCCTGTGAAAGGTAAATCATTTCCAACTTTCATTTATTAAAATTTCACTTAAAATACAGTAAAGTATTGCAGTTATTACAGAAATCACATTGAATATTAAGATATCATAATTAAATTCCCAAGAAAATCATTATTTTTAAGAAGTCATATATAAGCTTAACATAAAACCAAATATTTAAGTAGTAGGTTAAAGAATTCAGCATTTAAATCAAGTTCCATATTTGAAACTTTCTTGGAAGCTTGATATAATAGATTTCATACACTCATTAAAAATGCATAAACAGGAGTGAAATATAATGAGGTGACATTAAGAGATGTTTAAAAACAATTTTCCCATTTGTCCCTTGCACACACTTTCGTAAAAATAAAAAGCAAATTTAAAAAGATTGGTAGTCATATGTAATGTTCTTTCCTTTCTAGATAATCTTACTTAGCACGCATGATAGAATCTGGATGGGAGTACCGCCTTTTTGAATAAGCCCACCCACCATCTCAGAGAGACCTAGATGTCATCTTACCTAGTCTACAAGCATTCTCCAAGGACACGTCAGCAAGCCACAAGCCCACCTTTCCCCTGACTCCTCCCCTCAAAGAGAGCGCCAAAACACCCGGTCATAAAAAGCCTCTTAGCCTCTAAGAGATACCTTGGTTCTGCTGGCCCTCTCAGGACTGTTGAGTTTGCATCCCCTTTTCCTTTCATGTGGTGCAGAAACTCAGTAGCAGGAGCCGAGGAGCAGTAGCTCTTTTGCAGCCTAGGAAGTAATGGGCAGTGGGGCTTGACCTCGGCTAATGCCGAGATCCTGAGAGACTCCCGTGTCTTGCCCTGTTTCCCTTCCCTCCCTCACCCAACACCCCATCATGAACCCCAGTCCGTGAACTGTCTTGCCAGACCTCAGTCTACACAACCACCACTGGCCACTAATCCATTGCAATTCCCAGGAGGGTGAGATTTGGGCCTCATCGGCTTTCTCTTGGCGCCGAGAGAAAGTTTATCTGGTCCCCTTTCCCTTTTTCCTTTCATGCTTTCCCCTCCTCTCTGTTCTTCTGCTGAGAACACCGTTAGGGGGCCTCCTGCACTCTGACTAGGGGAGATGCTTGCCCTCGGTGTGCAGGAAAATCTCGTCCATCCCCGGGAGCCCACGGACTCCGGGTGGGAAGCAGATCACAGGGGGACATCCCAGTGGCCTGTTTCCCCAACCCCGGCCACCCTTTCTCACCCTCCCACGATGGGCAATTCTCCCTGAGAAACATGGGGAGATACCCCTTCAGCTCTCTCCCACGTAATCCTTCCCAATTGGGATTAAAAGGAGACATTAAATCTTTCAGTCCACTTCTGTGTGGCCCAATACAATCTTGAGAATGGGTCACATTGGCCAGCTGAAGGCAATTTCAATTTTCAAATTCTCCGAGATCTTACTAACTTCCTCCAGAGGACTGGCAAATGGTCAGAGGTTCCCCAAGTCCAAGCCTTCACCCTCCCTGAGCAACCTCCCTTGGTTCTGCACTTAACTCTGACCTCTCACTGAGAACCCATCTATCTGGGCTGGCCTGCAGCCTGCAGGAGAAACAGCCTGGCGCTGAAACCTCTTTCTCAGTACAGCAGGGGTTTTTTTTTTCTTTTTTCCTCACAGCTGCCTGCCTCAGCCCAGGCAGCGGAGATTGATCTTTCCTAACTAGTTTGGCAGTGTCCCCAGGACCTTAACTTCCTGTTTTCCCAGGTGAGGCTCCCAGATCTCCAGGAGGTCTGCCTCGCCAGAACACTCCCTTCGTGCCTCTTGGACACTCCATGCCTTTTGCTGACTTTAAGAGCTCAGGTGAGAGCCAAACAAAAACCCTCCAAAGGTCTCCTCACCGAACAAAGATTCCCTCCCTCTCCCCTGACACTGAAGAGTCCTGACTAAAGAGTCTGGGCATAAGCTACTCCAATTTTTAATTACTTCATTTTGTGGGGAACAGGTCATGCCTGCTCTGCACGTGGCCCACTCTGTGCACAGCCCATTTTGCTCACAGCCCATTTTGTGCACTGTCCACTCTGCACACGGCCCACTTTGCACACAGCCCGCTCTGCACACAGCCTCATTCCTGTGTATAAAAGAAGAATGAACTTGTACTTTGGGGTCTCCACCTGTGAGTGTGAGACCCCAGCATGCTGGCTACCCAATAAATGCTCTTGCTTTTGCATCCACGCAGCTCCTGGTTATTTGGAGGTCGATTACATGGACCCAACATTTGGGGGCTCATCCAGGATAGCGCTCCCATAACCGGCGACCATGTGGAGTGTGCGGTTTAAGTGTGAGTGTGACTGCAGTGTTTGATTGCCTGTTTATATGCCGTGTGTCCTTGTATTTGTGCCATTTATCAACGGAAACCTTATCTGGCAGTCGGAGGACTAGGTGGACGCACTATTTTTCCCCGCACCGTGGTGAGCATGGAGACGTCCCTCGCTCACTTCTGTTTTTTGGACTTTATTTTCAGTCTGGTGGGAGAAGGGAGGTTGCTCCCTGATGGAGCCCTTTTACCGGAGAGGCCGTCCCTCTTCGTCTGGTTTCTTTTCGGAAAGAGGCGCCCTTACATTGTGTTCTCTGTTTGTATACACATATCTGTCTGTCTTGTCTTCTTGTATCTCTTCAGCATGGGCCAGTCACACTCTACTCCCTCTACTCCTCTCTCTATCTTCATATCTTGCTTCAGTGACTTTCGAACCCAGGCTAAAAATCTTGGTTTGGCTGTCAAAAAGGGTAAACTTTCTATCTTTTGCAGGAACGGACGGCCTAAGTTCAGAGTCAGGTGGCCTGAGGAGGGCACGTTTGACCTCAACACCATTTTCAGGGTCAAGGACCTTGTATATAGTCATCCTAGGCGCCCCGACCAGGTTCCTTACATCACCACTTGGCAGACTCTAGTGGAAAGTCGACCTAAATGACTGGCTCCCCTTCTTCCACCTTTAAAGGCGACCATCATGGCCACTGTTTCCTCAAAAGCTCCACGCTCCTCTAAGGCACCCCGCAAGTCAAATCCCAATCCCTTGGTTCCTTCAGCCCCATTTCTTTATCCTGTCTTCCCCCCATCAGACCCCCCTTCGGAAGATCCCTCCTTTCCCCATCTGCCATCATATGAAGGTGCTCCTTTCCCAAGTCCTCCTGAACCTTCACCTATGGAAGAGGAACCTGACCCGGAGGATCCACCCATGTTGATTAGTCCTTCCCATACTTGCTCTCGAGACCGAAGAGCTCCCAAGAACACCCCAGGCACAGTGGCCCTACCTTTGCAGGCAGCGGGCCCACCAGGCCCCGATGGCCAACAGTTCTTAGTTCATTGGCCTTTCTCTACCAGTAACCTGTATAATTGGAAAATGCAGAACTCCCCCCTTCTCTGAGAAACCCAGTAAACTTATAGACTTGTTAGATTCAGTCCTTTTTACCCACCAGCCCACCTGGGATGACTGCCATCAGCTTTTACAGGTTCTCTTCACCACTAAAGAGAGTCCTGACTGAAACTCGGAAATAGTCCCAGGGGTTGATGGGAGCCCAACCACAGATTTAGATATTATAAACATCAGGTTCCCCTCGAGTTGGCCCAACTGGGACTTTAATACAGATGAAGGTAAGGAGAGGCTCATTGTCTACCGCCAGATTCTGATGGGGGGTCTCCGGGCAGTGGCACGCCGTCCCACCAATTTGTCTAAACTAAGTCAGGTGAAACAGGAGCCCATAGAATCTCCTGGAGCTTTCCTTGAGAGACAGGTGGAAGCCTACAGGACCTATAGTCCGCTGGACCCAGAAGCTGCTGAAAACCTGTCCGCGGTAAGTTTGGCCTTTGTCAATCAATCGGCCCCAGACATCAGACGGAAGTTACAAAGATTAAAAGGTTTTGAGGGAAAAAGGCTAGCCGAACTTTTGGCAGTGGCAGAGAAAGTGTTCAATAACCGAGATGCACCAGAAGAGCAACAGACCCGCAGGTTGGCTAAGATTTTGTTGGCTAATTCGTTAGAAGGTCCTGCCCGGAACCGAGAATTAAAAAGGCTGACTGAACAAGGGGGCCCTTGAGATTCCAAGACCTCCCCCAAGGGCCGGAAACTGCTGCAAAAAGACCAGTGTGCCTACTGCAAAGAGGGAGGCCACTGGAAGAATTAATGCCCCAAGAGAGAAGCCAGGGAACAACCCAAGGTCCTCCAGATGGAAGGCTTAGATGACTGAGGGGTGAGGGTTTGGTCCCCCTCCCCAAGCCTTGGGTAACTCTGAATGTGGAGGGGAAGCCAGTGACTTTTATGGTTGACACTGGAGCAGAACATTCAATCCTTAAGAACCCCAGGGATCCCCTTTCTCCCAAACAGTCCTGGGTACAAAAAGTCAAAGGATCTAACCAATATTCATTGACTACCCAAAGATCCATAGACCTAATATTGGGATGGGTATCCCACTCATTCATGGTTATCCCTGAGTGCCCCTACCCAATTCTGGGGAGAGATTTGCTGTCCAAGGTGGGAGCCCACATCCACTTTGAGGGTGACTTGGTTTCTGTAAATGACCAGAAAGGAGCCCCTGTCAGCATTCTTACCTTATCGCTTAATGATGAACATAGACTTTACCCTAACCCAAGAAGAGAAAAAGACAACTATGAGCTCCTCCATAAGTGGCTAAAAGAGATCCCGGAAGTATAGGCCGAGACAGGAGGCATCAGATGTGCAAAGCATCAGGCACCGATAGTGGTCCAACTAAAGGCCACTGCCACTCCTGTCCATGTGCGGCAGTACCCGATCCCACAAGAAGCAAAGGTGGGCCTTGCCCTTCATATCTGATGCCTGTGACAGGCAGGAATTCTAGTCCCATGCCAGTCGCCTTGGAACACCCCTCTACTGCCTGTTAAGAAACCAGGGATAAATGACTTCCATCCAGTACAGGACTTGTAAGAAATTAATAAATGGGTGGAGGACATCCACCACACAGTCCCCAACCTTTACAACCTTTTGAGCTCTCTGCCACCTGACAGGGTCGTATACACTGTCCTAGACCTAAAGAACGCTTTCTTCAGCTTACCACTAGCTGCCTCGAGTCAACCGCTGTTTGCTTTTGAATGGAGAGACCCAGTGGATGGATTGAATGGTCAACTGACCTGGACCAGGTTGCCTCAGGGATTGAAGAACTCACCGACCATCTTCGACGAGGCCCTCCATGAAGATCTGAGTGAGTACCGGCGTTTCCACCCAGAGGTGAGCCTGCTTCAATATGTAGATGATTTACTCATAGCTGCCCGGACAGAAATAGAATGTCAGGCAGCCACTAAAGATTTACTTATGACACTGGGAAAACAAGGGTACTGAGCATCTGCAAAAAAAGCTCAACTCTGTTTAGAAGAAGTCACCTACTTGGGATATAAACTCAAGAGGGGACGCCGATGGCTATCCCAGGCCAGAAAAGAGACTATTTTCCAGCTACCAAGGTCAGACTGTAGACGGGCTGTCAGGGAGCTCTTGGGGACAGCAGGGTTCTGCTGCCTCTGGATTCCTTGCTTCACTGGACTAGCCCGAGGCAGACCGAGGACAGGAACCCTCCTTTGCGTGGACGCCTGAGATGGAAGAAGCTTTTGTCAAAATCAGAGAGGCTCTCCTGCAGGCCCCAGCCCTAGCCCTCCCTGATGTCTCCAAGCCCTTCCACATGTATGTAGATGAATGGAGGGGTGTGGCAAAAGGAGTTTTCACCCAGAAGCTGGGCCCCTGGGTGAGACCAGTGGCTTATCTAGCAAATAAATTAGACCCAGTGGCCAGCAGATGGCCACCATGTCTCTGCATCATAGTCGCCACTGCACTTTTGTTAAAGATGCAGACAAGTTGACGCTGGGCCAGAGTCTTGTGGTCATGACACCCCACGCCATTGAGGGAGTCTTAAAATGCCCTCCCAACTGATGGCTGTCAAATTCGTGTGTCAACCAATATCAAGTTCTGCTCCTTAATCTGCCTCGTATCCACTTAGCTGCTAGCTAAGCATTGAATCCAGCCACCTTGTTACCAGATCCAAATCTAGGTTAACCCTCACACGAGTGCGAGGAGATCCTCAGCCACCTCCAGGGAACATGCCTTGATCTGGGAGATGTTCCCTTGTTGGATCCCAATACTACCTGGTTCACGGATGGAAGCAGCTTCATCAAAGATGGCATAAGACATGCAGGGGCAGCAGTGACTACAGAGACAGAAGTCGTATGGGCATCCCCCCTACCCTCAGGAACATCAGCTCAGAAAGCAGAACTGATAGCCCTCACCAAAGCTCTTCAATTGACAAAAGGTAAGTGGCTAAACATATATACTGACAACAGGTATGCCTTTGCCACAGCCCACATACACGGGGCCATTTACAAAGAAAGAGGACTATAAACAGTTGAAGGAAGAACTATCAAAAACAAGCAAGAAATCCTAGACTTGCTACAGGCCATTTGGCTTCCTCAGGCGATTGTTATCATACATTGTCCCTGGCACCAAAAAGGTGAAGGGCAAGTGGCCTAAGGAAATAATAAAGCAGACTTGGCAGCCAAGGAAGCTGCCCTAGCAGAGGTACCCAAGGCCCTGGTAGCAGCCAACCCCCCCAACTGCTATTATTCCCACCTTACCGGAAGTACCAGAGTACACTCAGAAAGATCTGTCTGAGATCCAGAAGTGGAGACCACATTATGCTCATAAAGATGGACAATGGTATTGAGACCCAAGAGGAGACTACATCCTACCCTCCCTCCTAGCTGCCCAACTAGTCTCACACATTCATCAGGTCACACACCTGGGAGAACACAAAATGACAGAACTGCTCCAGAGCTCCCATCTCTGGGTCCATGGCCTCCGATTATTAGTCAATCAGGTAGTCTCTCGGTGTAAAGTTTACTAGTTGGTCAACGCAAAGGGAGGAACAACTGAAAAGTGGTACAAGACCACTTTTGTACCTCCAAGAAAGAGGTACAAGACCTGGAGCCTATTGGGAAGTAGTCTTTACTGAGGTCAAACCAGGAAAATATGGTTACAAGTATTTGCTAGTATTTGTAGATACCTTTTCCAGATAAGTAGAAGCCTTTCCAACCAGAAGAGAAACTGCTATAGTAGTTGCCAAGAAATTCCTGGAAGACATTATTCCAAGGTATGGCCTTCCCGCTTTTATTGGGTCAGACAACGGACCAGCTTTCGTCTCTCAGGTAACACAAGATCTGAACCATATATTGGGGACTAATTGGAAGCTACACTGTGCATATCATCCCCAAAGCTCAGGTCAAGTAGAAAGGATGAATCAGACC
Organism: Manis pentadactyla; assembly: GCF_030020395.1. Lineage (NCBI taxonomy): Eukaryota > Metazoa > Chordata > Mammalia > Pholidota > Manidae > Manis > Manis pentadactyla. The sequence goes on from NC_080019.1 coordinate 37,584,322, forward strand.
ATTAAGGAGACTTTAACCAAATTAACCCTAGAAACTGGTGGTGACTGGGTGACTCCCCTCCCCTTCATTCTGTTCAAGGTCAGGTACACTCCCTACAGCCTAGGCATGCCCCTGTTTGAAATTCTATTTGGCAGGCCTCCCCCAATTTTTCCCAACTTGCGAGCTGATCTGTTAGCTGAGCAAAAAGATGAAAACTTTCTTTCCTCCCTACAAGCTTTGTTTCAGGTCCAAGAAGCCTTACGTCAGAACTTACAGGTGGTGTACTACAAGCCTCCCCCAGAGCCCCACAATTTCCAACCTGGAGACTTGGTACTGATCAAAAGGCATCAAAAAGAAACCTTAGAGCTACATTGGAAAGGACCTCACACAGTCATCCTAGCAACTCCCACGGCGACCAAAGTTGATGGGATAGCAGTGTGGATCCATCACACTCAGGTCAAGGCAGCTCCTAGAGATCAAGAGTCTACATGGACAATTCGAGCCCATCTGACTGACCCTCTGAGAGTAAAAATTACCCGACATGTGGCCACTTCTAGTTCTCCAGGCTTTAACTCTGGAACTAATGGTGGCAGCAGTGGCCGGAAGTCCCCACTTCCCAAGGAGACTTGAGTGGATCATCATCAAGTCCAAGACTGGAGACATTATCAACTCTACAGAACAAGAAGGACACCCTAAGTCATGGTTCCCCAATCTGTACTTCGATATTTGTAAGTTGTTTGAGACAAACTGGGGCTTAAGAGGGGACCCCAAGTACCCACGCCCAGCCCAAGGGTGTAGGACCTCAGGGTACCGAGGCCTGACACATCAACACAATTTCTATGTCTGTCCCAGACATAGCCAAAGTCAGTCTCGGCAGGCTAAATGTGGGGGCCTAAAACACTTCTTCTGTGCTGTCTGGGGCTGTGAGTCTACAGGAAAGATAGATTGGAAACCCTCTGTACAAGGTGATTGGATACAAGTTAGCCAATCTAAGGGGCCTACCTGCTGGAGTAACCCAGACTGTAACCCGATCTGCATTCACTTCACCTTCACCTCCGTAGGAAAAACAAAGTGGGAAGAATGGAAATCAGGGAAGATGTGGGGCCTTCGCTTTTATGCAGAGAGAGCAGACCCCCAAGCTCTTTTTATGATTATGCTCTGGGAGGCCCCACTGTTAAATAAACCACCAGTCATTTGGGGACTGAACCTCCTCCACTCCCGGAGGAACTTCAGAAATCTACTGCAGGACCTACTAGGACAGATCCAAGGTCAGATTCAAAGCTATGCCACTTAACCTCCTCCTCGTCCCTAACCGGACCCAGTCTCTTCTGCCTAGTAGAGGCCACTTATCAGGTATTAAATATCTCCAAACCAGAAGTAACCCGATCCTGCTGGCTTTGCCTAGACTCTAGACCCCCTTTCTATGATAGCATTGCTCTAGTAACCAATTTCTCTACTGAGACTGACTCCTCCAAATGCCAGTGGTCCCAAGGGAATTTTGAGTGTGCTCCTAGAGTTACCCTACAGGCCCTCACAGGGCAAGGACTTTGTGTTGCCACCAACTGCCTGCCTCCTTACCCTCACATATGTAGCCAGACACTAAATGTTAATTCCAGGATGCAATCATACCTAGCAGCCCCTCCCAACACTTGGTGAGCCTGTAAAATGGGAATAACTCTTGTATTCATGTTGACACCCTTAGAACTCATGATGATGTCTGCATTCTTGTGCAACTCATCCCCCGGATAGTAGTGCATGGCGAAGAAGAAATAATTGATAGCTATTCCCTACGTCAAAGGAGTCTAAGCAGGCAAAAATGAGAAATTATTTCCACCATAGTAGTCTCTGCCATTTTGGGGGCTGGGCTGGCCAGTGCTGGTAGAGGCATAGCATCTGTAGTCCTCCAAGATAAAAATTACAAAGCCCTCAGTGATGCTATTGACCACGACTTCCAAACAGTAGAACTTACTCTAGCCTGGCTAGAAGAGTCTTTGTCCTCCCTAGCAGAGGTTGTACTACAAAATAGAAGGGGATTGACTTACTGCTCTTGCAACAAGGAGGACTATGTGTAGCCTTAGAAGAACGGTGTTGCTTCTATACCAATCACTCAGGTGTGATTCAAAATTCTTTGATTGAACTAAAAACTAGAATTCAAAACTGGCAGAGAAATAGAGCAGTCACCCAAAACTGGTATGAAAGCCTTTTCAGTTGGTCCCCTTGGCTAACAACTTTATTATCAGCAGTAGCAGGCCCCCTCTTACTTCTGATACTAGCTCTTACACGTGGCCCCTGCCTTATCAATGCCCTCCTCAAATTTGTAAAGAAACAGATCTCCACCGTCCAACTCATGGTCCTTAGATCTCAGTACAGGCCCTCGAATAAGGAAGACCCTATTCCGTTACTTCAAAGATTTGAAATAGAACAAAACTCAAGGGGGGAATGAAGAGTCCTGACTAAAGAGTCTGGGCATAAGCTACTCTGTTTTTTAATTACTTCATTTTGTGGGAAACAGGTCACACCAGCTCCACGCAGCCCGCTCTGTGCACAGCCCATTTTGCATACGGCCCGCTTTGCACACAGCCGGCTGTGCGCATGGCCTGCTCTGTGCATGGCCCGCTGTGCACACGAACCCATTCCTGTGTGTAAAAGAAGAATGAACTTGTACTTTGGAGTCTCCACCTGTAAGTGCGAGACCCCAGCATGTTGGCTACCCAATAAATGCTCTTGCTTTTGCATCCACGCAGCTCCCGGTTATTTGGAGGTCAATTACACGGACCCAACAGACACCATGGGGCCTTTTACCCCCTCTTCCCTCCTCTGTTGACTAGCTCGGCCTGGCTGCCGACCCTCCACCTCATCGTCGTCCTCCTCCTCCCCAGCAGCCTCAGCAAAGTTCAGATCCCTCCCCACGGTCAGCTTCCCAGGACCACCCTTCCCCCTCATCTTTTCTGCTGGTGTATCTGCCTGGTTTAATCCAACCCCCTCCTCCAGACCCCCACTCCCCACTCCCCACTCCCCTGCTCTAGCCTCAGACTCTCGCTTCCACCCCAAAACCTCCCCAGACCCCTTCTTGCCCCATCCTAACCCTCCGTGAGGCAGCAGGCATTGAAAGGACGTGTGTGTGTTCATGTATCCTTTTCAATTAATGATCTGGAGTGTTTTGAATGAAAGATCAGGAAAGTTTCTCCCTGTTACTTAAATGTATGACCTAGCCTGGGGGGACATTTACCTCATCCTCTCATCCACCCTCACAGATGAGGAGAGGGAACGCATGTGACATGCAGCCGAAAATCATGCTGATGAGTTGCACCACCAGCACCCTGTTAATCATGCTGCAGCAGCTCGAGCAGTCCCCAGGGCTGGGCCCCCAAACCCTGAGTGGTGATACCACTGGCAGGGCAAGTCATGGTCACCTTATCACTTGCCTCCTGGCACAGATAGGGAGAAGTAAAAGTAAACAGGTCAACAAGGAGTGCTCAGGGAAATGTCCCAGGCAGCCGATGAAAACCAGCCCTCTCTATGAACCACCTTTCAGAGGTACACAAACACCAGCCCTAACTCCCCTGAGGGCCTTATTCTCCCACACCTCCTCTTCATTTCCCAGTCTTACCCAGATACTCCTAAAAAGCTCCAAAATTAGAAAGTGGACCCCAAATGCTCCAAAAAGAGCTTGTAGATCTTGCCTTTAAAGTTTTCAACAACCAGAATAAAGAACAGAAAAACTCAGAAAGAAAAACAGGATAAAGCCAAATATTAGATTCTGGCCTCCCCAGTTCTACCTCCCATTGACAAGCCTGCAAAAAGCTCCACCTCACACCCCCATAGCAGCTGTTTTAGCTGTGGCAATCCAGGCCCCAGGGCAAAAGGTTGCCCTTACGCCAGGCCTCCTACAAAGCCACATCTCAACAGAGGACAGTGGGGTCACTGGATTGTGGATTGTCCTCTAGGGAAGTCAGCCCCTCCCCTGACTTCTCTCCCCTCCAGGTGACCGGGCCCACCTACAGAGGACCTGGAGGCCCTCATGGCCTTGTCTTCAGTGACTGACTGATACAGCCCAGATCCCAAGTGCCCTACACAATGACACCAGTGGATCCATGGGTAACAATGGTGGTGGCAGGAAGTCAGGTTTCTTTCCTGGTCGACACAGGGGCCAGCCTCTCTGCTTACTGAATACTCGGGACCTTTGCCTCCTTCCTTTATCTCAGTTGTTGGGATGAAAAGCTCAATAGAAACACCAGTCCAACCCCTCTTTATATTGTTCCTTTGTCCTTATTACTTTCACTCACTACTTTCTGATAAATCTCCCACTGCACCACACCCGTTTGGGGAAGAGATATTCTTCACCGCATGGGGGCATCCTTACACATTCCCTCACTTCCCTCAGAACTCTCCCTCATTCTCCAGTCACACCCCCTACAGAGGCCCACCCTTCTGAGGCAGTACAGCTTATTAAATCAAAGGTTGACCCTATTGTTTGGGACACAAAACCACCTTCTATAGCCTCACATCACCAACCCCTCAAAATAGCCCTGACTCTACTTGAGCTGTCACAGTTCACCAATATTCCCTGAGCCCCAACAGCCATCTTGACCTCCAGCCCATCATCAACCACCTTCTTAAGGCCCAAATCCTCAATCCTACCCTCTCTGTTAGGCAGAAGAATAGATAGGAGTAGAGTGGAAAGAGAATAAGGCCAGTAAAGCCCAATAGAAGGGAATCAAAGAGTTAAGCTTGTTTTGTGTCCTGTAAATTTGTCTTAATAACCATCAAGCTGGAGACCCTATGAACAAAGAAATGTGGGTTACACTCCATTTCTGCCAAATATGGCTGAAGAGAAATGTGAGTTAAACCTCCTTTTGTAAGCTGGGTCCTACCAAACTGCTGCCAGCACTCATGGGAGTTACAACCTGGAGTAAATATGGTCATTATGTCTCAATCTATATGTTTGTATGTCTAAATGTGTAAATGGAAGATACTTTTCTACCTCTGGATGGTACTAAACCTCAAAGTTTTCTAAGTTAAGTAATAAGTCAAATTAACGAACTAAGGTACTCCCAAATAAGATAAAATAATGAAACATTAATTACTGAATCCACTTTTGGCTTCCTTGTTGTGGAAACGCTAAAAAAAGATATAGGTTTATTAGTAAACATATTTTTTGCTTATTGAGGGATTGTGCTGTTAAGCATGTTTCTAGAAATTATGAAATATGTTCATAAACTTGCCAATCTAAAGAATGCTAGTGTAACAGTTTACAATATCTTATTACTTCCCAGTATTCACTAAAAATTAAAGTTCCTACTGGTTTTAAGTTCTAATTAAAACTACTTGAAATAATAAAGAAACATCTCTGCAGGACAGAAAAGATGTGTGTTTTGGTAACAGAAGGTGTAAGGAATGGAAATTCATTTTATCGAGGATAAAAGAAGAAGGCAGCTTTGTTCTAAAGTGCCGCTGTTTATTTAAAGAGGGAGAACTCTGAATGTAAAAAGAAAATTGTAGAAAGTTTATTGAAGAATTTGATATGGTCATGATACGTGAGATTAAAGCAAATGAGTCTTGATAAGAAGTACACAGTAAAATTAGAATTTTGTTTTCTGTTTGTTAAAAGGACAAAAAGTTTTCTTCAACTATTAGTCTGCTCTTAATATTGAAAAATTGTGACAGAAATATCCAAACATCCTTATACCAACTGTCTTATTGTAAGCTCTCATCAAATCTTTAACAATTGCCATTTCTAAGTCTTCAACATTCACAGTTTTACTCCTGAACTAGTAAATAACTAGATTCAAGCAGAGCAAAAATTAGTTACATAAAATTAAGTAAACTGAGGAAGATGATTTTAATTTTTATGCCAATGTCACTAATCACTTGAACAGAAAAACAAGTGTCTTTTTTAACCTTTTTCTCTTAAGCTAGCTTACAACAGTTTAGTAAATTACAACTTAAAGCTGAATTGAAACATTTATCTTTCTTTCTACCTGATCTCTCCAGAATTTAATAACTCTCAGGAACTATTTTCATATTTTATGGAAATATTTTTATTTGCATAAGTTCAATAAGAATCTGCTCTCCTTGTGACAGGACCAGTTGAAAATAGTGGTTATATTTACCAATGTCATATTTGAGACATGTGCACAGACTCAGATATGAACAGATAGCTTTAAGGAACTCAGGTTGACTTTATAAAGCCAACAAAGCCCCTTGGAAGAACTGGCCTGGTACCTTGCTTACAGGGTTCCCAGCAGCCTTACCAGGTGAGTAAGGAAGGTCACTTCCTGGCAGGTGCAGGAACCTCAGAATATCTTGGGGACCTCGAGACAGGAATTCACCCAAATCTACAGGTACTGCAGGCAAAACCTGTTGGCAAGTCTGGCTTGGCTTTCTGGCCTTGAGAGGGCTTTAAAAGCTTAATCTAAAATTCCTTATAAAAGTTCCAGCAAAGCCCATGTAAAAGAGCCTGTGCAATGAGTGGCTGCTCTTGTTGCACTTATGTAAATAATCAGGCCGACTGTTTTAAAACTAAACTTATTTTATATTAATAAAAATGAGGGTAATTTGAGAGAGAAAGACAATTGTGTTTCAATAGCGCAGCCTTATCACTATTAGATTCTAATACTGTTCATTGTAAAATAGACTAGATCCTGGATTCTAGTTTCCTCAGAGCATCTGGCTATAACTCCAAATATTTCAGTTTTCTCCCATCATTTCAATTAGAGTTTTACTATTTCTAGTCCTCATATCCAACCATTCATTCTTAATCTCCTTGCCAAGTTTGTTTCCTCCAAAACACAAAATCCAACTCCAGATGTTGCTCAGAAAAGGATTTCAGTCCATCCTAACGCTGATGAAGACGCACGTCAGCAGCCCCGCACCCTGGTTGCCTCCTCCTTTCATGGGCCCTGGTCCACGTCGGCCTCTGCTACCACAGGTCCTGTCCCTTCCTCTCCCCGACAGACAGCAAGGAACTGCTGGACCTGCAGGCAGGGACAATGCCCCTACCCACTTTTCCTTGAAAGATTTCAAGGGTCCACATTCCTTGAGGGGTGAATGAGGTCGGGCAGAGACAAGGGACAAGGATCGTGATTAACTGTTCCTGCCTAGGATGAAGAATGCTGACCTATAAACAGTGTAGTAAGAACAGGAGGGACTCCATCTTAAGGCTAAGATTCTACTTTAAAAAGCAGAGGCTTGAGAAGTAAGATTCCTAGTATATTCTCTGTTAACCAGACAACAGCCCAACAGCATTATCTTAAGGCAGAGCAGGTAGTCTTAGCTGATATGCCCCCACTTCTTTGGCCAAGCACTACAAAAGGACCTCCAGTCTCTCAACCTTGACCCTAGCTGCCTGCTCCAGTATGTCGACGACCTCTTGCTTTGCGGCCCCTCAAAAAATGATTCTCTATCCCACATTGTCTCCCTTCTTAGATTCCTGGGAAAAAGGGACACCATGTCTCAGAACACAAAGCTCAACTAGTAGAGTAAAAGGTCTTGACCTCACCCCTATCACTCACTGCATACCCACCTTCTGAAAACAAGCTGTTAATAATCTCCCTTTTCTCACCAGAAAGCGAGATTTTTCCTTCCCAGGGTTTCTTAGCTATTTTAGACTCTGGATCCAAAATTTCTCCCTCATTGCAAAACCCCTTTATGAGGTCTCCCACAGGGATCCCAAAGAAAGGGTGCAAAAGACAACTTAATTACTGCTTCTTTCTAGGCCCTTAAGCAAGCACTTCTCACTACACCTGCTTTAACTCTACCTAACCCTAACAAATCTTTGCTTTCTTAACCAGCAAAAAAGGGACAAGTATTAGGGCTACTCACACAATCAGCTGGGGACTCCCTCCAGCCTGTTGCCTATTTGTCCAAACAGCTCGACCTTGTGATAAAAGGCTGGTCTCTCTGCTTACATGTCCTGGCATCAGCTACGTTCCTTATCCCCAAAGAATCAAAACTGCCCTCCACCAGCCCATACAGGCACATTCCTCACACAATCTCTCCAACTTTCTCAGCCACTAGGCTCTAAACCTTCTCTCCCTGGCCTGAATTCAAGTCATACACTCTCAGCTTCTACAACCCTCACCTTCTACCCACCCTGGCCCCATTCACCTTTATCACCCTCGTCCTTCTTTTCCTTCCCTTCTTAAGTAACCTGTTCCAAAGATTTTTGCAGGATTGAATGGCAGCCATCTCCCAGGACACCTCCAAACAGCCTTCCTGCTTCGAAATATCAGAAAACCCCCTTCATTGCCCCCTCTCAGCAGGAAGTAGCCAAGAAAAGAACAGCGACCAGTCTTCCTATACCCTTTAGAGCAGGAATGATAGAATCCGGACGGGAGTACCGCCTCTTTGAATAAGCCCACCCACCATCTCAGGGAGACCTATGTGTCATCTTATCTAGACTACAAGCATCCCCCAGGGGACACGTCAGCAAGCCACAAACCCACCTTTTCCCTGACCTCTTCCCCACCAAAATACCTGGCCATAAAAAGCCTCTCAGGCTCTAAGAGACCTTTCTCTGTTTTGCTTGCCAGAGCAGAGGGGTCCCTCTCAGGTTTAGCAATAAATCTGCTTGGACTGTTGAGGTCGCATCCCCTCTTTTCCTTTCACACATTGTCTTGACAAGTTTTTTTTCTTTTAAAAATAAACTACAGCCATGATTTTGCTTATGGCTTTCATGTACTTCATAAAAACTTAAAAATCTAATAAACAATTATTTTATAATGAACAATTAATCTTAAATTAATGCTTCAAAGATTTGAATGTGCACATGAATTACAGGGGAATATTGTTATAAATGCAGATACTGATTCAATAGCTCCTTAATGGTGCTGATCACGGTGATCCTGATCACACACGGAATAGCAAGATTGAAAAATACTGGCTTCTAACACAAACAGCATGGCCTTGCTTGAAAACTTATAATTTTTCCCCTTGTATACTACATAATTTCAGAACAAAACTTCTTCCTTTGGGGCTTAACTTGGAGTTTTCAACAAACTATGAGACTGTTTAGAATTTTAAAATGTTAAATTATTTTATTAAAGTAACAACATTTTCCACATTCAGAAAACCAATTCCAGATTTTGGCAACAGTCTTTGTGTTTCTCTACAGTCCTCAGTTTTGTCCACATCCATTATATTTTTTTAAATTGAGATATAATTGACATATAAAACTGTTGGTTTCAGATGTACATCATAATGATTTAATATTGTGTATATTGTGAAATGATTGCCAAGAGTCTAATAAACACCCATCAACACATATAATTAGAATATTTTTTCTGTGATAGAACTTCCATAATTTATCTATTTAAGGAACTTTCAAATATACAATACAGTACTGTTAACTATGATCAACATGCTGAACATTACATCCCCAGGATTTATTTATTTATTTTTATAAATGGAAGTACCTTTTGACTCCTTTCACCCATTCCCCTCCCAATGCCAACCCCACTGGGGGCAATCACCAATCTGTTCTCTGTATCTAAGAATTCAGGTTTGTTTTTCAGATTCTACATGTAAGTGAGATTATATAGTGATCCACTTTCTCTGATTTATTCATTTAACATAATGCCCTCAAGATCCATCCATGTTGTTGCAAATGGCAGAATTTCCTTCTTTTTATGGCTGAATATTCCATGGTGTATATATGGAATATTTATTTTATACACACACAGCATGTTTTCTTGATCCATTTATTCACTGATGGGCCCTTAGATTGTTTCCATGTCTTGGCTGTTATAAATAATGCTGCAATGAACTTGGGGGTGCATGTATCTTTTGGAGGTAGAGTTTCATTTCCTTCAGATAAATATCTGGAAATAAAATTGCTAGATTGTGTAGTAGTTTTATTTTTAACTTTGGAGGAACCTCCATAGCGCCATCCATATTCGCGGCACCAATCTGCAGTCCCACCAATGGTGTACAGGGTTCCTGTTGCTCCATGTCTTTGTCAACACTTGTTATTTCTTTCCTCTTTGACAGTGGCCATTCTAACAGGGATGAGGTGATATTCCATTGTGGTTTTAATTTCCATTTTTTTGAATAGAGATGTTAAGCACCTCTTTTCATGTTCCTGTTGGACATATGGATGCCCTCTTTGGAAAAATGTCTATTTAGATGCTCTGCACATTTTTTCATTGAATTAATTGTTCTTTTGCTACTGAGTTATATGAGTTCTTCATATAGTTTGGGTTTGAATACCTTCTCTGATACATGAATTGCATATATTTTCTCCCATTCCATAGACTTCCTTTTCATTTTATTCATGGTTTCTTTTGCTGTGCAGAAACTTTTTAGTTTGATGTAGTCCTACTTGTTTATTTTTGCTTGTGTTGTCTTGGTTTAGGTGCCCCATTAAATTTATTTGTAGGAAAATAAGGGAATTTGGACAATGGAGCAGAGATGTAGGTATGTTTTTATTCTTTATTATTAAAATTACTTATGGAGGGAATTGACTTCTAAAAATGTTTATGAATAATAGTGAGTAGATGGCAGCATGTTGCACAAGAAACTATTCCATCCACTGATTCCAAATTTGCTTTGAATATATGAATTCCTAGCCAAAATTCTCTGTTCTGCTGTTACATTACTTGACTCTTTTCTGCCTTTTTTTTTTATGCTCTCATGTTGCAGAAAAAAAAGTTATTAAGGTGGGAAAGAAGATATAAAATTGACTAAGCATCTACTTAAGTCTGTGTCAGATATAGTATTAGGTACTTCTATTGTATAAACTAAACTCTTGTTTTCCTTTATACTGAAATTTCTATTTCTCAGTTTTTCCAATTAAACAAATAGCTCTTACTCATCATCATTGAGTTGCTTAGGCCAAAGAAACTTAAAGTCATTTTTTACTATATTTTTATACCCAACTTCCAACCTATAAGTAGATCCACTCTATTTTCATTGTATATGGGGAATCAGACCAGCTCTCTACACCCACAGGTGTTGTCTAGGTACTGACCTGATCCAGCCTCCTGCAACAGCTTCCTAATGGGTTCTCTGTTCAATTCGTGTTTTGCTATAGTTTATTTTCCATAGTGCCTTCAGAGACCATTCTACAAACTCGAATCATTTCCAGTCACTTTTAGAATAAAAAGAACAGCCTTACAATAGCTTGAAAGACTACATGTATGGCCTCTGGATATGTCTCAACTCTTATCTTTTTCCCTCAGTATGCTTCAGCCATTCTTGCTAGAATATTCCTGTCTGAGAGTTTTTGCACAGAAAGATCTTCTTTAAGATACTTGCATGTCTAAGTCCCTAGTAACCTTCAGATATTCAAATTTTATCTTTTCTGACAGCTTTAACCTAACCATTTTATTTAAAATAACAAACTTTACCTTCCCAAATTGTCTCCCAATCATTTGTTCCTTTTCCTGCTTTTAAAAAAATTGTGCTTACCAGCTGACTTAATGCATAATTGTTTGTTATCTGTGTTGCCCCACTAGAAACTTAAAGTATGATGACTTTGTTAAGGAGTTTTTAGAACACAATTAGGGAGTTTATTTACCACTGTATATCCAGTACTCAGAAGCTTGTCACAGAGGTAGTGAGCATTTAATAGATAATTATAATTTTTGTAAATTAATGAATGAATATGTTCTCTTTTGTTTCTTATACATACTTTTAAGTTGTTACCTTATCTGAATAAGATATTGACAATTTAACATATTGAGAAAAACCTGGGATCACACAACATAAAGTAGGTAAAATTTAGTCCTTGTTAAGGAAAGAATAATGCTCAGTTAATTATAAGGACATTGTCTTCATTCTGTTTTCTTGCTTTATGTTAGTTTATATTGCTTAGTGAATGAGGCTGGTCTTTTAAAATCTGCTGTAGTTGCAATCAGCTCTAATTATTGTGAAAAAAAAAAAAGATAATGCTGAGTTTCATTTTAACATATATAAAATTTCCCAGTAGTTTCAGACTGTTTGGGATGATTTGTTTTGACCAACAGAAAATACTGAAATTGACATTCTGGGAGTTCTGAATCCATGCTTTAAAAGGATTTATACGTACTGCTTTCACAGAAAGGGAACCCATCTGCCATGTAAAGAAGTCTAGACTGGACTGCCCTATCACTGGAGAATTAGCAACATGCGAAAGAGAAAGCCCACATGAAGAAAAACTGCAGCGGCCAAGCCAACAGGCAGCACCAAAGCCCCAGATGTACGAGCGAGGTCGCCTCGGCGCTTCCTCGCCCTGCTGATTCTGCCTCACCTGATCCTGCCCGGAGCAGAGAAGGGCTACGCCTGCCAAACCGTACACACAGAGCTGACCCACAGACCTGTGAGCAAGTAACATCATGGTCGTTCTAAGCCAATGAGATCCAGCTTCACTCAGCAGCTCTATCAGTCTTCTCAGGTTGCCAAATACCACTGCCAACAATGACTGGTTGGCTTGAACAAAGGAAATTTATTCTCTCACAGTTCTGGAGGCTAGAAGGCCATAATCAGGGTGCTGTCAGGGTTGGTTTCTGGTGAGACTTCCCTGGTGGATTGTGAGGAGCTACCTTCTCACTATGTCCTCAGATGGCCTTATGCCATGTGTACAGAGAAAAGTCTCTGCCTCTTCCTGTAAGCACACCAGTCCTATCGATGAAGGCCCCACCCTTTTAACCTCATTTAACTCTAACTGAGCTCCCTCCTCAAGGCCCTATCTCTAAACACAGGCATGATGTAGTTTAGGGCTTCAGCACATGGACTCTGGGGACAACGTTCCACCCGTATGAGCAGCAAGAGAAAACGCACACACTCATCTATAGAACAGTGATGAAATGACAAGTGCTGAGTGGCACACTGACCTTCCATAATATAAAGACGCATATGCTCTCTCCTGAGCATTAAGTCCTAGGGAGGTCCAATGCATGTGACATTGCTCCTTCTTATATTTAAAATGAGTACTACTGCTTTCATTTAAAATGATAGAAATCAGATATGTTTTTACCATTGTTCCCATGTGATTGGTGGAATCCCACTGATGTGGTTTAATCTCTAGTTCACTTAAATGGGTGCAAAAAAGAATAAAAGACAGTTGTATGGTTTAGTTTCACTATGCTGTTCACTTAAAAATTGTATGCCATTCCCCACAATCGGTCTCTCATGCTATCAGTTTGCCATTAGCTGGAGCAGCATTATATGATCAAAGGTACACTGAACAGGCATGGTCAAGAGACTTACTTATTATCCTTAGCAAATGCCTAAGCTCCAAAATGTTACGTAATTTCTCTTTGACTCCTTTACCGCAAAGTTAAAAAAATAAGATTGAAAATCCTTTCCCTGATACTGAAGCTGAGGCGGACAAAGCGCCGAGGATAGCTGTGGATTCTCAGGGGCACACACGGTGCTCCTTGATGAAAGGCTGCTGCTAGCAGAACTCACTGTGACTTTTTAGAAGAGAATACTCGCTGTTTCATTATGCCCCAGTAATTTTCATTTGTTGCAGTCATTTTAGTGTTATGACCCAGTTTTCTGGGGGTAAAAATGGAAAAATTTTAACATTCCTTTTTGCTTTGAAATTAAGAAAATACTTGTCTGTTAAAATGTTTAAAATGTGACTTACACTAGCCTACAAAAATATAATATTTTCAAAGCTAATACTAAATATAACTTACTAGTATCTACATGTGATTGGTGGAATCCCACTGATGTGGTTTAATCTCTAGTTCACTAAGATTTTTTAAAACATTTTCTAAGAAAAATTTTAAAACATTTTCAACCCCCAAAATGCCAATCATCTCAGTTTTAAGAAATTTTCAATCGGGAGAAGCTGCAGTTAAAAAAACTGATAGTCTCATTCCAGTCCAAGTGATGTAGAAACTCAAGGTGCAAGCTGAAGTCATATGGGACCAGGAATGCTTTCCGTTCAGTCAAGACAAAGGTTTACATCCATTCACCAAACAGGTACTGCCCATCTTCATTGCATGATACATATAGGGATAGAATGGTACAGGAATGATAGATATAGGGATAGAATGGTACAGGAAGGCTTTAATCTGGAGGTGGCTGGAAAAATAAATCAAAATGTCTCCTGTGGGAATTCATAAATCCTCACCCCCTAATGACATAGGGAATGGCTAAAAAGATGTTATGACCTAAACTTGAGAGGCAGATAGTTTATTGTATAAATACTGTGTAGCATAACTGTGGAGAAAAATATGTTCTGCTTAGACATTCAAATCTGAATAACATAAAGAAGAAACAAAGACATAAAATAAAAATGTTTCTATTTTTCTTAATAAAACTTTAGAGTGTTGTAACAAGGAAAATATAGTTTGGGCATTCTAGCAAAGAATGGGTTTATAATTTTAGCATGAATTCATGCTAAAAACCCTTTACTACTTTTTATAGAATAAGCAATTTTAAAAGTAATTTTTAATTATTTAGAGCTTAGAATTTTATTTTGCTTCTATAGTAAAACTTTAATGACTCTCATACAAGGATATGGCATTGGGCTTAATCTCATAAGATAAACACTCTGAACAATAGAACTTATCTATCCAAAAATCCCTGAGAAAATCTACATTTATTTCTACTCAATAGGACTTCCTATAAGGAAATGTATTTCTCTGAAGAACCCTGTACTTTAAAACATCTTGATCAGACTTGAGCCATTATGCTTTTAAGGAATAATGATTTTAATGGGATAAAGGTTCCCCCAAAACACTGAAATGAACAAGGCATTCTTGACTAAAAAACCTACATACACTAATGCACTGGTTACATATTGTTACTTTGTGACTGTGATGTCGGCTGGGACATTAGGGTACTCAGATTGCAGAGATGAGATGATATTAAAGCTAGGATGCTTCATCAACAGAAGCATTTCTTGAGAGATTGTACTGGCTTTGTAACCTGAAGAAAAATATCTTTTTCTTTTTCAACAGCTCATATAGGAATAGAAAATTGACAATATTCCCTCTAGACACCATTTACTGTTCTCTTTGGTGAATTACAATTAATGGAGACAAATTTGGAGATCATGGAAAGGTGAAGCTACATATAACAACAGTACAAAGATTGTCTAGGCTAAACTCAACATTTTTTGAGAAACTATCACCAACTTGTGGTAATGCCCAAAAGATGGCTGTCCAATAAATGATGCCTCCAGGTATTCACCCCTCTGCTTCCCCCACCTTGAAACAAGACCTGATCTGGGTTGTTTTGACCAATAAAATAGGGTAGAATTGGTAGTGTGTCATTCCCCGGTCTTTTAGAGGATTTGGAGTTCCATGTCCTTTCTCAAAGGCCAGAAGCACAATAAGAAGAGCACTGAGACGATTTTGCTATGAGAAGCCCAAGTCATATGGACAGGCTCTGGAGCATGAGACACTCAGACAAAAAGAAAGAGGCCAAGGCCTGTGAGTGAAGAAGTGTCACTGCCATCCAGGCTGGACAAACCTCTGGGGAACGCCACCCCAGCACACTCAAACTGCAAAAGAAAAAGAGACCTCAAGCAAGAAGCTCCCAAGCTGAGCCCAATACACCCTTGAAACTATGAGAGATGACAATAAATTGTTGTTTGAGGCCACCAAGTTTTGGGTGGTTTGTTACTCAGTAATAAATAAGCAGAAGGCTTGTCTAGGAAGTCAGAGCTACAACAGGACAGCCCACCTCTCCTAAATCCCGCTTCTTGACCTTTCCAAACACCTGCATCCGTGGTTATAGCCACTTTCTCTGAATATCTATGCTATTTATTATTACAAATAATCATTTGATATTAGTAAATACTACCTTGTATTGCTAGCTATCTATGTCTTTATCACAAAAAAGAAAACAGAAAATAATTAATTTTTATCTTCTGGACTAGCAGAAACACATGATTTCCAAATGCAGCAAATATCTAGAGATCACATGATTATGGGTTTTTTTTTGATCATTAATCTACAATTACATGAGCGACATTATGGTTACTAGACACCCCCCATCATCAAGTCCCCACTAAATACCACATTATAGTCACTGCCCATCAGCATAGTAAGATGCTACAGAGTCACTACTTGTATATTATGTGCTATACTGCCTTCCCCATGCGCCCCCCTACATGATCTCTGCTAATCCTAATGCCCCTTTTATCCCCCATTCTCCCTCCCTTCCCACCCATCCTCCCCAGTCCCTTTCCCTTTGGCAACTGTTAGTCCATTCTTGGGTTCTGTGATTCTCCTGCTGTTTTGTTGCTTCAGTTTTTTCTTTGTTCTTTTACTCCACAGATGAGTGAAATCAATTTGATACTTGTCTTTCTCCATCTGGCTTATTTCACTGAGCATAATACCCTCTAGCTCCATCCATGTTGTTGCAAATGGCAGTATTTGTTTTCTTCTTATGGTTGAATAATATTGCATTGTGTATATGTACCACATCTTCTTTATCTATTCATCTACTGAGGGACACTTAGCTTGCTTCCATTTCTTGGCTATTGTAAATAGTGCTGTGATAAACATAGGGGTGCATCTGTCTTTTTCAAACTGGGCTGCTGCGTTCTTAGGGTAAATTCGTAGGAGAGGAATTCCTGGGTCAAATGGTATTTCTATTTTTAGTTTTTTGAGGAAACTCCATACAGCCATCTACAATGTTTGAACTAATTTACATTCCCACCAACAGTGTAGGAGGGTTCCCCTTTCTCCACATCCTCACCAATATTTGTTGTTGTTTGTCTTTTGGATGGTGGCCATCCTAACTGGTGTGAGGTGATATCTCATTGTGGTTTTAATTTGCATTACCCTGATGATTAGCAATGTGGAGCATCTTTTCATGTGTCTGTTGGCCATCTGAATTTCTTCTTTGGAGAAGTATCTGTTCAGCTCCTGTGCCCATTTTTTAATTGGATTATTTGCTTTTTGTTTGTTGAGGAGTGTGAGCTCTTTATATATTTGGATGTCAATCCTTTAGTGGGTATGTCATCTATGAATATATTCTTCCATACTATAGGATGTCTTTTTGTACTGTTGATGATGTCCTTTGCTGTACAGAAGCTTTCAACTTGATATAGTCCCACTTGTTCATCTTTGCTTTTGTTTCCCTTGCCTGGGGAGATATGTTCGTGAAGAAGTTGCTCATGTTTATGTCCAGGAGATTTTTGCCTATGTTTTTCTCTAAGAGTTTTATGGTTTCATGACTTATATTCAGGTCTTTGATCCATTTTGAATTTACTTTTGTGAATGGAGTTAGACAATGATCCAGTTTCATTCTCTTACATGTAGCTGTCCAGTTTCACCAACACTTGCTGTTGAAGAGGCTGTCATTTCCCCATTGTATATCCATGGCTCCTTTATTAATTGACTGTATATGTTTGGATTAATATCTGGACTCTCTATTCTGTTCCACTGATCTGTGGGTCTGTTCTTGTGCCACAACATAATTGTCTTGATTGCTGTGGCTTTGTAGTAGAGCTTTAAGTTGAGAAGCGAGGTCCTCCCTGTTTTATTCTTCCTTTTCAGGATTGCTTTGGCTATTCAGGGTCTTTTGTGGTTCCATATGAATTTTAGAACTATTTGTTCCAGTTCGTTGAAGAATGCTGTTGGTACTTTGATAGGGATTGCATTGAATCTTTAGATTGCTTTAGGCAGGATGGCCAGTTTGACAATATTAATTCTTCCTAGCCAAGAGCATGGGATGAATTTCCATTTGTTAGTGTCCTCTTTAATTTCTCTTAAGAGTGTCTTGTACTTTTCAGGGTGTAGGTCCTTCTCTTACTTGGTTAGGTTTATTTCTAGGTATTTTATTCTTTTTGATGCAGTTGTGAATGGATTTTTTTTTCTTGATTTCTCTTTCTGCTAGCTCATCGTTAGTGTATTGGAACACAACAGATTTCTGTGTACTAATTTTGTATCCTGCAACTTTGCTGAACTTAGATATTAGCTCTAGTAGTTTTGGAGTGGAGTCTTTAGGGATTTTTATGTATAATATCATGTCATCTGCAAATAGTGACAGTTTGACTTCTTTTTTCCCCATCTGGATGTGTTGCATTTCTTTGTATGGTCTGATTGCCATGGCTAGGACCTCCAGTACTATGTTGATTAACAGTGGGGAGAGTGGCCATCCCTGTCTTGTTCCTGATCTTAGGTGAGAAGCTTTCAGCTTCTTGCTGTTAAGTATGATATTGGCTATGGGTTTGTCATATATGGCCTTTATTATGTTGAGGTACTTGCCCTCTATACCCATTTTGTTAAGAGTTTTTATAATGAATGGATGTTGAATTTCATCGAATGCTTTTTTAGCATCTATGGAGATGATTGTGTGGTTTGTGTCCTTCTTTTTGTTGATGTGGTGGATGATGTTGATGGACTTTTGAGTGTTGTGCCATCCTTGCATCCCTTGAATGAATCCCACTTGATCGTGGTGTATGATCCTTTTGATGTATTTTTGAATTCGGTTTGCTAATATTTTGTTGGGTATTTTTGATTCTATGTTCATCAGGGATATTGGTCTGTAATTTTATTTTTTGGGGGTGTTTTTGCCTGGTTTTGGTATTAGAGTGATGCTGGCTTCATAGAATGAGAATGGAAGTATTCCCTCCTCTTCTATTTTTTGGAAAACCTCAATGAGAATGGGTATTATGTCTTCTCTATATGTCTGATAAAATTCAGCAGTGAATCCTTCTGGTCCAGGGGTTTTGTTCTTGGGTAGTTTTTTGATTACCGATTCTGTTTCATTGTTGGTAATTGGTCTGTTTATATTTTCTGTTTCTTCCTTGGTCAGTCTTGGAAGGTTGTATTTTTCTAGGAAGTTGTCCATTTCTTCTAGGTTTTCCAGCTTGTTAGTATATAGATTTTCATAGTATTCTCTAATAATTCTTTGTATTTCTGTGGGGTCTGTTGTGATTTTCCCTTTCTCGTTTCTGATTCTGTTGATGTGTGTAGATTCTATTTTTCTCTTAATAAGTCTGCCTAGGGGCTTATCTATTTTGTTTAATTTCTCAAAGAACCAGCTCTTGGCTTCATTTATTTTTTTCTATTGTTTTATTCTTCTTAATTTTATTTAGTTCTTTTCTCATCTTTATTATGTCCCGCTTCTGCTGACCTTAGGCCTCATTTGTTCTTTTTTTTCCAGTTTCAATAATTGTGACTTTAGGCTATTCATTTGGAATTGTTCTTCCTTCTTTAAATAGGCCTGGATTGCAATATACTTTCCTCTTAGAACTGCCTTCGTTGCATCCCACAGAAGTTGGGACTTTATGCTTTTGTCATTTGTCTCCATATATTGCTTGATCTCTGTTTTAATTTGGTCATTGATCCATTGATTACTTAGGAGCATGTTGTTAAGCCTCCATGTGTTTGTGAGCCTTTTTGTTTTCTTTGTGCAATTTAATTCTAGTTTTACACCTTTGTGATCTGAGAAGTTGCTTGGTAGAATGTCAATCCTTTTTAATTTACTGAGGCTCTTTTTGTGGCCTAATATGTGGTCTATTCTGTAAAATGTTCAATGTGCACTTGCGAAGAATGTGTATCCTGCTGCTTTTTGGGTGTAGAGTTCTGTAGATGTTTGTTAGGTCCATCTGTTCTAGTGTGTTCACTGCCTCTGTGTACTTACTTATTTTCCATCTGGTTGATCTGTCCTTTGGAGTGAGTGGTGTGTTGAGTGGTGCATTGCATTGTATTTCCTCCTTTAATTCTGTTAATATTTGTTTCACATATGTAGGTGCTCCTGTGTTGGGTGCATATATATTTATAATGGTTATATCCTCTTGTTGAACTGACCCCTTTATCATTATGTAATGTCTTTTATCTCTTGTTACTTTCTTTATTTTTAAGTCTATTTTGCCTGATAGAAGTACTGCAACACCTGCTTTTTTCTCCTCTTTGTTGGCTTGAAATATCTTTTTCATCCCTTGACTTTTAGTCTGTGTATATCTTTGGGTTTGAGGTGAGTCTCCTGCTAGCAGCACATAGATGGATCTTGCTTTTTTATCCATTCTATTACTCTGTGTCTTTTGATTGGTGCATTCAGTCCATTCACATTTAGGGTGATTATTGATAGATATGTACTTGTTGCCATTGCAGGCTTTGGATTTGTAGTTACCAAAGGTTCAAGGGTAGCTTCTTTACTATCTAACCATATAATTTCTCTCTCTTGTTAAGCTATTATAAACACAGTGTGATGATTCTTTATTTCTCCCCCTTTTAATTCTTCCTCCTCCATTCTTTATGTGTTAAGTGTTTTATTCTGTACTCTTCTGAGTTTCCTTTGACTGTTTTTGTGGGTAGTTGATTTTATTTTTGCCTTTAGTTAGTATTTCATTGGTCTGCTTTTTTTGTTCTGATTTTATTTTCTCTGGTGACATCTCTATTTATTCTTAGGATTCCTTCAGTCCCTTTAAAATACTGTGTAGAGATGGTTTGTGGGAAGCAAATCCCTCAACTTTTGTTTGTCTGGAAATTGTTTAATCCCTCCATCAAATTTAAATGATAATCATGCTGGATACAGTATTCCTGGTTCAAGGCCCTTCTGTTTCATTGCATTAAATATATCATGTCATTCTCTTCTGGCCTGTAAGTCTTCTGTTGAGAAGTCTGATGATAGCCTGATGGATTTTCCTTTGTAGGTGATCTTTTTTCTCTCTCTGGCTGCCTTTTATACTCTGTCCTTCTCTTCGATCTTTGCCATTTTAATTATTATATGTCTTGGTGTTGACCTCCTTGGGTCCCTTGTGTTGGGAGATCTGTGGGCTTCCATGGTCTGAGAGACTATTTCCTTCACTAGCTTGTGGAAGTTTTCAGCAATTATTTCTTCAAAGACACTTTCTATCCTTTTTCCTCTCTTCTTCTTCTTCTGGTAGCACTATTATGTGATTATTGTTCCATTTGGATTGGTCACACAGTTCTCTTAATATTCTTTCATTCCTAGAGATCCTTTTATCTCTCTCTGCCTCAGCTTCTTTGTATTCCTGTTCTCTGATTTCTAGTCCTTTAACAGTCTCTTGCACATCTTCCAGTCTGCTCTTAAGCCCTTCTATTGATTGTTTCATTTCTCTTATCTCCCTCCTGACTTCATCCCTTAGCTCTTGAATATTTCTCTGCACGTCCATCAGCATGGTAATGAGTTTTATTTTGAATTCTTTTTCAAGAAGATTGGTTATATCTATCTCACCAAGCCCTTTCTCTGGGGTTGTCTGAGTGACTTTTTTGACTGGACAAGATTCTTCTGCCTTTTCATGGTGATAGAAGTGGTTGCAGGCAGGTGTCACGTGTGTCAGCTAGGAGCTCCAAGTCCTTTTCTGCTGTTGGTCGCTTTGCCCTTCTCTTCTGCCTGTGCTGGTTACCCTCAACCTGGGAGCAGGCTCTGGGACAATCTCCTGAGCTGCTGTGGGTGGGGCCACCCGCAGGCTAGCCTATAGCACTGCAGGGGTTTCGCAACCATGCCGGGTGTGTTCTCCTGCAAGAAAGATGCCCCTTTGTGACTTTCAGACCTTGCTCCCACTTCCACTGACTATGCCAGTTACCCGCACACCCAAAGCAACTCTGAGACGATCTCCTGAGATGCTGTGGGTGGGGCCACCAACAGGCTAGCCTAGAGTGCTGTGGGGTTCACAGCCATGCCAGGTGTGTTCTCCTGTGAGAATGGCACCCTTTCATGCCTTATGGACCTTGCTCTGGCTTCTGCTGCCTGTCCCTGTTAGATGCATGCTGGGAGGAGACTCTGTGTGGTTGCTGTGTGCAGCGCGGCTTTCTGGCTGCTCTGCAGCTGTGGCGGGTCAGCCAGTTTGCTTGTAGCACCAGCCAGTGAGAATGAACAGCAAGCTGTTTATCACTGTGAGGGGCTTCAGGGCTGCTTTACCCCCCATGGGGTTTGGGGACTCAAAGTTTCTCAAGATTCCCAGCCTGCTGGGATGCATGTGCTAGGACGATTTTGTTCAGTTGTTGAGCCCTTGTCCCTTTAAAACTTTTAAAAAGCACCCGCTTTTCTTTTGTCCCAGGGGAGCCGGCTGTGGGGACCCACTCGCTGTCTCTGTCTTGGACCCTACCCTTCCGTTTCTCTGATATCCATCACACCATGAACATATGTCTGTGCTCCCAGTGCAGATTACTAGAGCTGGTTATTTAGCAGTCCTGGCTTCCACTCCCTCCCCTTTCTGACACCTCTCTTCCCGCTGGTGAGGTCGGGTGGTGGGGGGAGTGCTTGGGTCCCACCGGGTCATGGTTTTGTATCTTACACCCTTCATGAGATGCTGAGTTCCGCAGATCTAAATGAGCCTGGCTGTTGTACTGTATCCTCTGGTCTCTCTTTTAGGAATAGTTGTATTTGTTGTATTTTCAAAAATATATATGGTTTTGGGAGGAGATTTTCACTGCCCTACTCATGCTGCCATCTTGAGTCAGCAGCGATGACATTTTAAGAACTGTTTCATTACCTTTAACTTAGTGGGCACTCAGCACAAAGAAGTGCGCACATATGGTCTGGGCTGGGTCATGACAGAGGCGCCATACAGACGGCCGGCCCTCTCGAGTTTCTGGCTCAGAGGCCAGAAACACGGCCCATGAGTCTGAATTCCTACCAGTTCCCACGTGGCACTGCTGCTGGCAGCCAAGGACAGCCCACAGCGTCACTCAGTTAAGATGACCCCCAAACCTTCTTTTCTAGGATTGTCAATCCAAAAAAAGTATAAATCAGGTAAAAATAAGGTTTGTCTCCTATGTTTTTCAGTTCCTCACCCTTGGCTCTTCTCCTTTGTGGTCCCGTCTTGTATAACCTCCTCTGCAGGCAGCTCACTCAGGTTCATCTCTGCCTCCCCAGAGCCACTCGGTGTAAAGTCCCTCACAGCTATGACTTCCTCCAAGCATAAAGAACACATCAATGTTTTCCATTGCCTTCCACTTTTGATTCAGAAATATTGCATTGAATGATCAATTCTGAGCTCATCATGGTCGAGATTAGGCTTGTATTAATCTTGTGTCATCAGTGCCCCAAAACACAGGCCCTAACATATATAGCTGGCACCCAAATGTTTTTAGGTAATATTACATAAAAATTCAATCTAAAATGTGGATTACTGATAATTTGGTATGTTGCTACATGGCACCATGCCTCCTCTAAAATGGCACTGAATTTATAATGCCTACGCTATTCACCTGTAAAGACTATACAGTCAAACCAAGGTGATCTATATCAGTTACTCCCAAATGAACAGATTTAGGCATAAACAAACCCTATGTCAGAGCATATAACAATGAGAATGCTTGCTTACTGAAGTTGCGTATGTAACACAGATTGTGATAGACTCACCTAATAGGTCCTACATTTGATACCTAAAAATGTATACATTATCTCTTTGTGAGAAAGGACATTATTTCATTTATGTTTCTCACAATTTTGAGTGTAATTTATAATACACCAGAGACTTACAGATGTTAGACACAATAACGTAAAAATCATAAAATTTAAGTATATTTTACATTTGAGGTTATGTGTTATTATTAACAGCTAGTATTATATATTCACTTCTTGCAAAGCTACATTGATTTTGTTTCAGAATTGAGATTATTAATATTTCAAGGGTTAAATTTATATCTAATTATAATAAAATGTGCTCTATTACACTAAGACAAAAAACATAATAGTACTATTGGTAAGTTGATGCTTCCAATGTAATTTTATAATGCATTGTCTTTATGAACATAATTTGGCATACAGGGGAAACATTATTTCATTTTAATTAGGTTATTTAAGTTCTCAACCATTAAAGAAAAGAGTTTTAGGGTGTAAAGCATGTTGTTCATAGCTATAGGCTGTATCTCTTTACCTAATAAACAGAATGAAAACTGAGCATCCAATTTCCCAGTGTTTAAGCCTAATGACCAAAACAATTCTTACATCGATGAACATAATGAGCATCTACGTGACACTTACTGGGCTAGATGTTCAACACTTAAAAATGAGTGTGAACTCGATAGTCATAAGGATGATGATGATAAACAATGCCTGGCACGTCACAGGAATTCAATAAATATTTACTGAAGACCTAATAGGTAAATGAATTGAAGTTAATATTATGGTGCTCTTTCTATGTGCTTGGCACTGTCCTAAATAATTTCATATATTAAAACATTTAATTTTCTTAATAATCTATTATTTTCACAATTTTCCAGATGAGGAAATTGGGCCTTAGTAAGGAAATATCTTCCCTGTAGCACATAGCTACCAAGTAGCGCAGTTGGTTTCCAAGCCAGGCAGGCTTGTCTGCTTTGGCACCAACAGCACAGCCAGCTGGTCTGCAGTGAAATCCACTGACAACTGCATCGTGGAGTGATCAGATGTGAAAAACACATTCTGACAGCAAAAAGGAGGAAATTTTCTGATTCTATGGAATGGGAAATATTTTACAGTTGAGTTCCCTTTTCAGTTGGTCCTAATAATTCTACCATCAAAGAACAGGAAAAGAACATCTAAGGCAGAGGGGAAAATACCAGCGTAGTTGTATACTCAGGGCAGTGACGAGAAGATCAGAAATTCTACAGCAATCAGAGGGTGAAAGGCCCATAGTGAGACCTGGAAGAAGATCATTAAAGAACTTGGGTACCACGACCAGGAGGAAATCACTGACAAGGCAGTGAAAGTAATCAAAGTCACTCAAGCATAGGAGTGACATTGTCAAATTATCTTTTACTAAGTTAACCTTTGACAATCGAACATGTTCCTTGATAGAGATCTGTCAGGAGCAAAAAGCATTGAGAACAAAGGAAAGGGAAATAAGAGATCAGTGATCAATACTTGATCTCACTGTGCTACTGAACTCCTCTCGTCCATTTATATTCAACTCTGAAGACATGTTTTAAGAAAGGCAAACCACCCAAAGGCAAATATGTTTCACTTACACTTGGAATCTAAAAACAAAACAAGCAAGCAACCAAACCAAAAAAAATAGAAACAGACTCATGCCAGACGGCTGGGGATGAGGGGGATGGGCAACATAGGTGAAGGAGATAAAGAAGTACAGACTTCCAATTATAAAATAAATGAGTCATGGGGACGAAAAGTAGAGCATAGAGAAGACAGTCAATAATATGTGAATAACTTTATGGATGTATATAAATGTCAAATCACTATGTTATACAACTGAAATTAACATAATATTGTATGTCAACTATACATCAATTAAATTAATTAATTAATTAAAATTTTAAAAAGGCAAATCACTTTGTCACTTTGTATAACTAGCCCAATCAAAACATTGTAAAAGCAGTGTTTCAATCCACAATTTCAATCTTTTTCCTGCTTTCTCATTCTCTGCCCTACCACCCAGGTAGCTTCCCAGGTCCCCACTCCTTCCTTCAGCTGGCACAAAAAAAAGGGAACATTCAAAAACTGTTGGTGGTTATATCAGTCAGGGTTCTCCAAAGAAACAGAACCAATTGGATATACATATACATATAAAACATTTTATATATATATATATATATATATATATATATATATACACACACATATATATATGTATATATACAGTGCAATGATATATATAAGGAGATTTATTATAAGGAATTGGCTTGTTCAATTAGGGAGGCTGATAAGTCCAAAATCCACAAGGTGGGTCAGCAGGTGGAGACCCAGGGATGCTGACAATGCAGATGAAGTCCAAAGGCTGTCTTCTTGCTCAGGGAATTTATTCTTGCTTAAAGGGTCTTGCCTTTTTATCCTATTGAGGCCTTCAACTGATTGGATGACATCCACCCACATCACGAAAAGCAATCTGCTTAGTAATTTAAATGCTAGTCTAATGTAAAAGCATCCTAATATAACATATAATCTCATTCAAAAATATCTTCCAATTTGACACATATCTTAATAAAAAAGTCCCCCAATTTGATGCATAAAATTAATACCCACCAGTGGTCATTTCTGGACAGGTTGCATACTACGTTTCTACTCAATGTGAAATCCAATTAAGCATTAATAAGAGTCCTACCTGCATAGTTGGAAATGTCTTTAATTCCAGTGGCAAGTATTTGCTGCTATAAATATTCATTTACTGCAAGTATATCATGACTCATAGTGTCAACTTGAGACTTCTTGTGTCCACCTTCATGAGAATCTTTTATTTGAAAATAGCCCCCTGTATGCTTCTTGGAACCTACTCACTGTACTTTAGGTACCTTATGTACCCAGGAAAAATAAAAGTTTTGTTTTGGATTTTTGGAGGGCAATTTTAATGCTCACTTAAATACGCTCCTATTACATAAACAAGGCAAAAATAAAGGTAGAGGAAAATTTAGACTTGAATTTCTACCTGGGCAATTTTCAAAGTCAGCATTTAAGAACACATTTTACTACCTTATTGCAAAGACAGTAATTGCTGTCATGTATTATGTTTTCCTGTAAAAAACATAAAATGTTCTATCATTTCCAGGTATTGATGTTATTGAATAATATTTATAGCACTTAATATACAAAGAACATTAATCAAAAATACCATTACACCTCACCTGCATTTGTTGGGCTCTTACTCTAGGCTAAGCACTGAATAAATGCTGTTTTGTTCAGTTCCAGGGCTTCCATCCCAGTTGGGCTCACCACGCCATTTGCACTTAAGAGAAGCATGGGATTGTAGATGCAGATATCCAATTCCTAATAATTAGCATTCATTTCCTCTCTCACTTAGCATACTCCTCTTACATCTGCCCCTCATCCAGGAAATAGCTCTGAAGTCCTGGGAAATAAAATGCAACAAAATAAAGAGTAAACTTCCTGGCTCAAGGGCTGTTTATCCCAATTTACTGTCTAAACACAATGTAATAATTAGGAAGGCTAAGGTTAATTTCTGCCCCTGACCTGTGTAAAGCAGGGAGAAAAATGGTGCTAGGGCAGTGTGCGATCCATAGGACATATTATTTTATGTCCTTAGACTATGTCCTAAGCTAGAAATAGCCTAGATTTCAAAGCTCACAAAGGAGATACTAGTAGCTAGCATTGTAGCCAGTCATATGCACATAACTGGGATTTGGTTTTAGCAGAGATCTAGTGGGGCCGGTTGGGCAGGTACTCTCCAGGGGGGTCACCTGCTTCTCTGAGGGCTTTGACAAAAGAGGGGAGACATTCCTAAGAGAGGAATGGAGCACACATACTGGAGAAAGAGGCATCAGGTTTCCCTTCTTCACATGCACAGACGCTCAACTATTTGCATTTTCATGTCTTGTGCTAAGCTCAATAGATAAGAGTACCATTTCAAGTAAGAAAACTGCAAGAGCAGTATTTTGAAATTTGGTATCTTTCCCTATGGCATTTTCTACAAATTAAAGCATATTTTATGCTGTAATGAATATGCTTTAAAATGTGTCATAGATTTCAAGGAAGAAATAGTGCTTCTCCAGGAATTGATTCTTGACAACAAAGTTAGTACATGACATGACAATAGAAATATTTATTTTAACATAGTCTCCAGCTTTTACAGAAAAATTAATTAGATTTAATGTAAAAGTAAAAACTATTTTCCTCAGACTGTAAGTTTACCCTTCCATTATTTATCTTTAGTGATCAAAGTGGTATATGTTATAGTCCATGTGGATGGGCACACAGATCAAAACAATGTCACAAAAGGAAATAATGCTACATGCAACATATTTCTAAGATTTAATTTTCCTTAAATTTGATTCAATGGAGGTCATTAATCAATCATTTGTTGTTCAACATAAATATCAAGATTAGAGTGGAAATATAGAATGGTAGAGGAAATGCTATTCAATGTACTGAAATTATTCAGTTCATAAAACATGTATGAGGGAAGAATTAAGGAGAATAGCAGCAGCCTCAAAATGATCTGAAATGTGCATATAAAATAAATTCTTATTTATATAAACAGGATTTACAATCAAAGACACATATTTTCCATCAAATCACTTCCAAAGAGGCATTTGGCAAGGAGGAAAGTGGGAGGATGCTGATTGGGACCGAGCAGGCAGGCATTCAGTAGATCTCACACATCCCAAAGGCCTGAGAAAGACAGCCTCCAAGCATGACTCAATCCCTGTCACGGCGTGACACAGTTTCAGCTTCTGTCTATCACATCTCTTCATGGCCTTAGGCACATGGCTGGTGTTTTAAAAATACTTGCTTGGGATAAATACACTAATGTGAAAGTTTATAGTATGTTGTGAACCTCTATATTTTTATGGCTTTGAAAATAATCTGATTAACAATAGGGACCCAGCATTTCTAAAGGTCTACATCAACCAATATGGAGAATCTTTAATTACCCTGTTTTCCCATGGATCCTGGAGGATCTTGGGGCCAATCAGGTCACATGAGGACTACACTGAATCATACATTAATTCTGTCACAACAGAGTGATCATGCATATGGGCGTGCTTCAAAATAGAGCAAAGTACACTCTAAAGGAAAAGGAACCTGACTTTCTCCACATCTGAACGTGGGATCTCTCCTAGGGTACTTCCTCCAAATCTTCTCTCTACCTATCTGAGCACCTTAGTGATTGTGGAGTTAGCTCTCCTCTTGCTTCATTAAGTAGTCCCTTTCATTTCCAGACTGAAATATCCAGTGCTCAATATTAATAAATTCTTATGTATTGTGCAAATATTCTAGCTCCCCACAGTAATGATACTTAGTCAAATCTTTCTCCTACCATATGATGAAATGAAAACTCTGTGAGAACGAGGAACTCACTTTGTGAATAACAGTCTACCTCTAACTGCTATAATCATCAAATTTTTGTTGAATGAATGAATAAATGGAGCTCATGCACTTCTAAGTATTTGAGAAAATGATATGTAGTAGAAAAGATGAAAATTATAGTGTAAAGATGTATAGTTCTCTGTACACTATATAGGGTAAACAATGAATGAGAGTCAGGAAGCCTGGATTCTAAGATATACCTACATATTCTCCTGGAACAAATTTTATATAGAATACTTGTTTGAAAGCTTTTCACCAACCTGGGATGTCTATTTCTTAGAAAAATTTAGTTTGTCAGTAGTGCTCTTGAAATGCAAAAATTGGGCCTAAACACAACACTGCTGGCAAGTACTGAACAGTTCAGATAAGAGTGAAATCATGATCTTAGCTCTAAACACAATTTCTTCATCCCACAAATATTTACTGTAGGTTGAATGTACCAACACACTGCTCTCGGTCCTGTGACTAAGCAGGAAGAGAGAGGAAACACTTGTCACTTACATGCGATATTTTCACATAGCAGTAGACAAAGTAGGTCATTTCATATGGTGATCCACATTAATGAAGCAAATAAAACCAAGTATTGGGCTAGAAAGTAGGGCAGGGAGCTGCAATAATATTTTAAGACAAATTTAGACAGATGGGTAGAGCCAGGCACATAAAATATTAGGGAGAGGGAGCACGGGAAGATGGCAGCGTGAGTAGTTCAGAGGAAATCTCCTCCCCAAAACATATATATTTATGAAAATACAATAAATACAACTATTCCCAAAAGAGATACCAGTGGATGCAGTACAACAGCCAGAATACATCTACATCTGTGAGAACGCAACATCACATGAAGGGGGTAAGATACAAGCCGCGGCCAGGCGGGACCCAAATGCTCCCCCACCACAGAACCCAGCGGGAAGAGAGGAGTCAGAACAGGGAGGGAGTGAAAGCCCAGGACTGCTAAACAACCAGCTCTAGAAATCCGCACCCGGAACGCAGATACAAGGTGCACAGGGTGCTGGATATTAGAGAAACAGAAAAGCAAAATCTGTGGGCAGGTCCCCGCAACCAGCGCCCCCGAGACAAAAGAAAAGCGAGTGCTTTCTGCAAGTCATAAAGAGACAGGGACCCCATAGCTGGTCGAAGTTGTCCCGGCAGCTGGAAATACTTGGGAAACTTAGGCGCCCTAAACTCCGGGGAGGCAGTGCAGTGCTTAAGACCCTCACGGCAATAAGCAGCCTGCCAGTAGTTCCTCCAACTGGTGCGGACCCCAACACACCGGCCCAGTAGAGGGAGAGTGGCAGTGTGCACTGGGGACGGCAGCGCCGGAAGGGAGTGAGAGCAGATCCGTGTGCCACAGGAGAGGCTTGTGCTAGCCCGCAGCGGTGCGACTGAAAACCCCAGGCGCGGCTCGTGCGCACTGGCAGCAGTGAAGCTAGGGGAGCCCAGTAGAAGCCTGCAGCAGAGCCAGAGCTTAGGAGACTAACCCGGTGGCTGCTCCAGGAGTGTGGGTAACTGTCACAGGCAACCTCCCTACAGCCACTGCTATCAAGATGAAAAGGCAAAAAAGTCTGGTTCAGTAAAAAATAGATACACCTGAGAAAGGATCTGCAGAGGCAGACCTAACCAGTCTCCCGGAAAAAGAATTTAAAATAAAAATCATAAACATGCTGACAGAGCTGCAGAGAAATATGCAAGAGCTAAGGGATGAAGTCCGGAGGGAGATTACAGAAGTGAAACAAACTCGGGAAGGATTTATAAGCAGAATGGATAAGATGCAAGAGGCCATTGATGGAATAGAAACCAGAGAACAGGAACACATAGAAGCCGATGCAGAGAGAGATAAAAGGATCTCCAGATCTCCAGGAATGAAACAATATTAAGAGAACTGTGTGACCAATCCAAAAGGAACAATATCCACATTATAAGAGTACCAGAGGAAGAAGAGAGGGAAAAAGGGATAGAAAGTGTCTGAAGAAATAATTGCTGAGAACTTCCCCAAACTGGGGGAGGAAATAGTTGCTCAGACTATGGAGGCAGACAGAAATCCAGAGAGACGGGATCCAAAGAGGACAACACCAAGACACATAATAATTAAAATGGCAAAGATCAAGGACAAGGACAGAGGATTAAAGGCAGCCAGCTAGAGAAAAAAGGTCACCTACAAAGGAAACCCCATCAGGCTATCATCAGACTTCTCAACAGAAACCTTACAGGCCAGGAGACAATGGCAAGATATAGTTAATGCAATGAAAGAGAAGGGCCTTGAACCAAGGATACTGTATCCAGCACGATTATCACTTAAATATGAAGGAGGGATTAAACAATTCCCAGTCAAGCAAAAGTTGAGGGAATTGGCCTCCCACAAACCACCTCTACAGGGTATCTTAGAGGGACTGCTTTAGATGGGAGCACTCCTAAAAAGAACACAGAACAAAGCACCCAACATAAGAAGAAATGAGGAGGAGGAAAAAGAAGGGAAAGAAATAATCATCAGTGTGTGTTTATAACAGCTCAATAAGCGAGTGAGTTCAGACAGTAAGGTAGTAAACAAGCTAACCTTGAATCTTTGGTAACCACAAATCTAAAGCCTGCACTGGCAATAAGTACATATCTTTCAATATTCATCCTAAATGTAAATGGACTGAATGCACCAATCAAAAGACACAGAGTAATAGAATGGATAAAAAAGCAAGACCCATCTATATGCTGCTTACAAGAGACTCACCTCATACCCAAAGGCATGCACAGATTAAAAGTCAAGGGATGAGAAAGATATTTCATGCAAACAACAGAAAGAAAAAAGCAGGTGTTGCAATACTAGTATCAGACAAAATAGACTTCAAAATAAAGAAAGTAAAAAGTGATAAAGAAGGACATTGCATAATGATAAAGGGCCATCAAGAGGATATGACCATTATAAACATATATGCACCCAATACAGGAGCACCAATATATGTGAAACAAATACTAACAGAATTAAAGGAGGAAATAGAATGCAATGCATTCATTTTGGCAAACTTTAACACACCACTCACTCCAAAGGACAGATCCACCAGACAGAAAATAAGTAAGGACACAGAGGCACTGAACAACACACTAGAACAGATGGACCTAATAGACATCTATAGAACTCTACATCCAAAAGCAACAGGATACACATTCTTCTCAAGTGCACATGGAACATTCTCCAGAATACACCACATACTAGGTCACAAAAAGAACCTCAGTAAATTCCAAAAGACTGAAATCCTACCAGCCAACTTTTCAGACCACAAAGGTGTAAAACTAGAACTAAATCATACAAAGAAAGCAAAAAGGCTCACAAACACATGGAGGCTTAACAACATGCTCCTAAATAATCAATGGATCAACGACCAAATTAAAATGGAGATCCAGCAATATATGGAAACAAATGACAGCAACAACACAAAGCCCCAACTTCTGTGGGACGCAGCAAAAGCAGTCTTAAGAGGAAAGTATGTAGCAATCCAGGCAAATTTAAAGAAGGAAGAACAATCCCAAATGAATGGTCTAATGTCACAATTATCGAAATTGGAAAAAGAAGAACAAATGAGGCCTAAGGTCAGCAGACAGAGGGACATAATAAAGATCAGAGAATAAATAAATAAAATTGAGAAGAATAAAACAATAGAAAAAAATCAATGAAACCAAGAGCTGGTTCTTTGAGAAAATAAGCAAAGTAGAAAGCCTCTAGCCAGACTTAATAAGAGAAAAAGAGTGTCAACACACATCAACAGAATCAGAAACGAGAAAGGAAAAATCACGACAGACCCCACAGAAATACAAAGAATTATTAGAGAATACTATGAAAACCTATATGCTAACAAGCTGGAAAACTTAAGAGAAATGGACAACTTCCTAGAAAAATACAACCTTCCAAGACTGACCCAGAAAGAAACAGAAAATATAAACAGACCAATTACCAGCAACGAAATTGAATCAGTAATCAAAAAACTACCTAAGAACAAAACCCCCAGACCAGATGGATTTACCTCGGAATTTTATCAGACATACAGAGAAGACATAATACCCATTCTCCTTAAAGTTTTCCAAAAAATAGAAGATGAGGGAATACTCCCAAACTCATTCTATGAAGCCAACATCACCCTAATACCAAAACCAGGCAAAGACCCCACCAAAAAAGAAAACTGCAGACCAATATCCTCGATGAATGTAGATGCAAAAATGCTCAACAAAATATTAGCAAACAGAATTCAAAAATACATCAAGAGGATCATAAACCAGACCAAGTTTGATTCATCCCAGGGATGCAAGGATGGTACAACATTCGAAAATCCATCAACATCATCCACCACATCCAAAAAAAAAAGGACAAAAACCACATGATCATTTCCATAGATGCTGAAAAAGCATCCGACAAAATTCAACATCCATTCATGATAAAAACTCTCAACAAAATGAGTATAGAGGGCAAGTACCTCAACATAATAAAGGCCATATATGATAAACCCACAGCTAGCATCATACTGAAGAGCAAAGGGCTGAAACCTTTTCCTCTGAGATTGGGAACAAGACAGCGAGGCCCACTCTCCCCACCGTTATTCAACGTGGTACTGGAGGTCATAGCTACGGCAATCAGACAAAACAAAGAAATATAAGGAATCCAGATTGGTAAAGAAGAAGTCAAACTGTCACTATTTGCAGATGACATGATATTGTACATAAAAAGCCCTAAATACTCCACTGCAAAACTTGTAGAACTAATATCAGAATTCAACAAAGTTTTAGGATACAAAATTTAAACACAGAAATCTGTAGCTTTCCTATACACCAACAATGAACTAATAGAAAGAGAAATCAGGAAAACAATTCCATTCACAATAGCATCAAAAAGAATAAAATACCTAGGAATAAACCTAACCAAGTGAGTGAAAGACCTATACCCTGAAAACTACAAGACACTCTTAAGAGAAATTAAAGAGGTCACTAACAAATGGAAACTCATCCCATGCTCCTGGCTAGGAAGGATTAATATTGTCAAAATGGCCATCCTGACCAAAGCAATATACAAATTTGATGCAATCCCTATCAAATTACCAACAGCATTCTTCAATGAACTGGAACAAATAGTCCAAATATTCATATGGAACCATCAAAGACCCCGAAAAGCCAAAGCAATCCTGAGAAGGAAGAATAAAGTAGGGGGGATCTCGCTCTCCAACTTCAAGCTCTACTACAAAGCCACAGTAATCAAGACAATTTGGTACTGGCATAAGAACCGAGCCACAGACTAATGGAACAGAATAGAGACTCCAAACATTAACCCAAACATATATGGTCAACTAATATTTGATAAAGGGGCCATGGACATACAATGGGGAAATGACAGTCTCTTCAACAGATGGTGCTGGAAAACTGGACAGCTACATGTAAGAGAATGAAACTGGATCACTGTCTAACCCCATACACAAAAGTCAATTCCAAATGGATCAAAGACCTGAATGTAAGTCATGAAACCATAAAACTCTTAAAAAAGACATAGGCAAAAATCTCCTGGACATAAACATGAGTGACTTCTTCATGAACATATATCCCCGGGCAAGGGAAACAAAGGCAAAAAAGAACAAGTGGGACTGTATCAAGCTAAAAAGCCTCTGTACAGCAAAGGACACCATCAATAGAACAAAAAGGTATCCTACAGTATGGGAGAACATATTCATAAATGACAGATCTGATAAAGGATTGACATGCAAAATATATAAAGAGCTCACATGCCTCAACAAACAAAAAGCAAATAATCCAATTAAAAATGGGCACAGGAGCTGAATGGACAGTTCTCTAAAGAAGAAATCGCGATGGCCAACAGGCACAGGAAAAGATGCTCCACATTGCTAATCATCAGAGAAATGCAAATTAAAACCACAATGAGATATCACCTCACACCAGTAAGGATTGCCATCATTGAAAAGACAAACAACAACAAATGTTGGTGGGGTTGTGGAGAAAGGGGAACCCTCCTACACTGCTGGTGGGAATGTAAACTAGTTCAACCTTTGTGGAAAGCAGTATGGAGATTCCTCAGAATGCTCAAAATAGAAATACCATTTGACCCAGGAATTCCACTTCTAGGAATTTATTGTAAGAATGCAGCACTCCAGTTTGAAAAAGACAGATGCACCCCTATGTTTATCACTGCACTATTTACAATAGCCAAGATATGGAAGCAACCTAAATGTCCATCAGTAGATGAATGGATAAAGAAGATGTGGTACATATACACAATGGAATATTCAGCCATAAGAAAACAACAGATCCTACCATTCGCAACAACATTGATGGAGCTAGAGGGTATTATGCTCAGTGAAATAAGCCAAGCGGAGAAGGACAAGTACCAAATGATCTCACTCATATGTGGAGTATAAGAACAAAGGAAAACTGAAGGAACAAAACAGCAGCAGAATCACAGAACCCAAGAATGGACTAATAGTTACCAAAGGGAAAAGGACTGGGGAGGATGGGTGGGAAGGGAGGGATAAGGGCAGGGAGAAAGAAAGAGGGCATTACGATTAGCATGTATAGTGCGTAGGGGGCACGGGGAGGGCTGTGTAACACAGAGAAGACAAGTAGTGATTTTACAGCATCTTACTATGCAGATGGACAGTGACTGTGAAGGGGTTTGTGGGGGGGACTTGGTGATGGGGGGAACCTAGGAAACATAATATCCTTTCTGTAATTGTAGATTAATGATACCAAAAAAAAAAATTAGGGAGAAAGCATTACAGGTAAATTGAAACAGTAAATTCCAATCTCTGAAGCAGAAATGAGCTTCATGCACTCCAAATTGAGGAAAAGACCCATGGTTTGGTGAAAGAAAACTTGAGGAATGGCTGTATTGCATATAATTTAATTATAGTGTTTTACAGGTAAGATTTATCATGTCAGATTTGCTGGTCAGGTTAGTCCTGCTACTGAAGGTTCCACAGAACTAATAGAGTGACTGTCTCTCTATAAGGAAATATTACTGTCAGTTGAAGAAAATGTTTGCAGAAGTAAAAAGGGAGCAGATATTTGATGCTGGCAAACTGGGGAAGTGAGGCTAAAATGTGTTAAGCATGGAGACTGAGCTGGTATAGAGTTGAAGAAACTAAGGCTAAAGAAAGGATATTATGAAGCCAGAGAATGATCAGATGGACCAAGTGATGACTTAAAGCAGAGTTCTTTGCCTGTATATTTTTAAAAAATGTGTTCTCCATGTAAAATAAATCAGAGAACTAGTCTGGAGGCTAGGTGAGAAGACTCATTCTCTTAAGATACACATAACATTACTGAGTCCATAATATTGTATCCCAAATATAATATTACATTTAAAAAGTATGTATGCCTTTTATATTGTCATTCAAAATAATATAAAAAGAGTGAAATAGGAATTCGTCAAGGGAAAAGCCCTGTCAAAAGGGTTTTGCCATTTGTATTTAAAATTGTCCAATTAAAAAATTAAAGTACACTTTACTTTTAAGTATCAGATTTATTTATTTGTATTATAAGGTATATTTGTAGCAAGAAAAGTCCTGAAGTGCATGTTTTAAGAGGTCCATTAGGTATAGAAATCTAAGGGGAGTATCAGAATAAGTCACTATCAGTGTAATTGTTATGGTTGTAAAGTTAATTTAGCAGCTGAAATTAACCAATCTAGCAAAGATGATTTCCACATGTAAATGTGGTATTAAAATAGACTATCACATCCTTTCAAAAAAATAGTGTGGCAAGCATAAAATCTGCATTTAACCTCTTCAGGGACTAGCAAAGCAAGCTGTACAAATTTATCCACTGTAAAGTCAGGCTCTAGA
The DNA here is from genome assembly GCF_030020395.1 of Manis pentadactyla. NCBI lineage: Eukaryota > Metazoa > Chordata > Mammalia > Pholidota > Manidae > Manis > Manis pentadactyla. The sequence continues at coordinate 37,620,750 of NC_080019.1, forward strand.
ACAGAAAATACGAACATATATTTTGAAGAAGACCATTGTTATCACTTTTCCACAGCTGCATAACAAACTACCACAAAACATAAAACAGCATTCACTTATTTATCTCATAATTCCATGGGGTAGATATCTGGGCCTGGGTTAGGCTCAGATTATCTCAACAAGGCTTGTCATACATCTGGAGTCAGCTGGGGACTGGCTAGTCTTCGACGATACATGTGGGTCTAGTGACTGGCTTTCTCTTGGCTGTGGGAAACAGGAATGACTGAACTATGTTTCACCCATTAGCTACTCTGGCTTTATCCACTTTGCAAGAGAAGCAAGAGGGCACATGCTAACACTCAAGTATTTCTCAAGGCTTGGCTTCCGCTGCTCTTCCTACTCCTCTTATCAGCCAAAGGAAGCCACATAGCCACGTCCAGAAGCACGCTGGGAGCAACTACCAAAGAAAGGCCTTGAATGCAGGGAGACAAACATAAATTAATGCAATTAATCCACTGTAGCCTCATAGAGTAAAACGCATAGTAAAAATAAATCTTCATTCCAAAAAATGACAAGAATATATTGCAAGAAATAACAAATAAGTGTTTTGAGAAAGATAATGAGAAACTTGATTTATGCTGCATTAAGACAGAGACATACCCTCTTGTTCAACAATGTATCCTCAGTACCCAGGTCAGTATTTGGCACTTTTTGTTGAAAAAATGAACTATTTTAACTGGAAATGGATTTTCTTCATTGGAAATGTTCAGTGGAAATCTTTAAGGTCTAGCATGCTAAAACACATCTTCTGAATTTCAAAGTAGAAAAAAACAAAGTAACTATAATCATCTTAATGGCTTCTAGAGTCATATCAACTGGGTTTACACCCTGGCTTTGCCTCTTGTTATATGTGTGTTCTTGGAGAAAAGTACCACATCTTTCTGTGCCCAAATTTCCTGACCTATTAAATGAAGATAATGACAGTTTCCATTTGCAGTGATTTTAAACATGGTTCCCTTTAAGAATTCTGCAACATCTTCTTTTGAATAGAGTGAGACTATAATATTGTGACTATTTCTACCAATGTTTAATGAAAACAATGCTGCATGACTTCAAAGACTTGGCCATAAGAGATGATGTAGCTTCTGCCTTCATTGCTGGAATGTTTGTTCTTAAATCCCTGAGCCTCCATTTGAGAAATCTGACCACCCTGAGACCAGCACACTGTGAGGAAAGCTGAGTGACACAGAATGGCCATGCAGGTGCTCTGGCAGGAAATCTTATTCTTGGAGTCGTTCTAACCCATATAGCAGAAATGTGAGTTAACAAACCATCAGATTATTCTACTTTCTCACTGATGAGTTCCTCTCCCCAACCTTTGAATCTTTCCAGCTGAGACCCCCGGCATCATGCATCAGGGAAAGCTGCTATGTTTTATCCCTGCTACGCTCTGTCTTAATTTCCAACCCACAGAATTCATGAGCCTAACAGTGTTCATTTTAAGCGATTAAATTTTGGGGTAACTTGTTATGTAACAGTAGTAACTATAACAGAAACACGGTGCCTGGACTAAAGGTGCCACCTAAAAACCCAAAACATGTCCCTAGGCTTTGGGAGCAGGTGTCAGGCAGAAGCTAGAAGGACGCTGTGATGACTAATTTCATGACTGAACATGGATGCCTAGACATTTGGCCAAACACAATTCTGGGTGTGTCTGTGAAGATGTTCCTGGATGAAATCATTTGATTCATTAGACTGAATAAAGCAAACTGCCCTCCTTATTGTGAATGCTCTTCACCCAATCAATTAAAGATCTGACAAGAACAAAAAGGCTGAATAAGAATGAACTCCTACTGCTTAACCTCTTGAGTGGGGACAGCAGTTCTTTCCCTGCCTTCAGACTCAAACTAAAACGTCAGTCTTATTAGGGTCTCGAGTGTGCTGGCTTTCAGACTGGGGCTGCCACCACGGGCTCCTTGAGTCTGCAGCTTGCGGACTAAAGATCTTAGTAATTCTCAGCCTCTACAATCATGGGAGCTAGTTGCTTCTAACAAATCTATTTTATTTCATATATTTATTTTTTATTTCTATTATTTATCTATCTATCTCATTTCATATTGGTTCTGTTTATCTGAAGAACCTGACTATACAGACCTTGAGGATACTGTTAGGGAGAGTTGGAGAGGCCTCAGGGAGACTGGAAAACCTCCTCAAAGAGTTGTAAAGAGCTCCATAAGTGAAATTTGGGAAGAAATTGTTATTGGAGGCTGGAAAAAAAACTAACCATTGTTAGTGGTGGAGAGTTTGGCAACAATGTTCTCACTTATCATGGCAAAATAGCTAACATATGATATGAGACTGACATAAAATTTTGGTTTTTAAGCAAAATTTAGAGGAGATGTAAAGGATCCAGGACTTGCTTCTTTTATTTAAAAATAAAATTATTTCCCCATCCCCAGTCTCTCCCAGCAGAAGATCCTCTAAATTAGGAAATTGCCTCAGGTCGAATATCAAATCCTGGTTCCTCTCAGGTAAGCATCCAGGGTAAAGATGAAGTCAAAGGAATGACTGGAAGAAAGCACTGGTAAGAACTTAGAAAGACTGGAAGTGGTGCCTCATAAATCCTCTCAGGAGACAAAAGCTCGCCAGGAATGTTAAAAACATCTCTGGCAAGTCCCTGTTACACGACAGAGATTCCGAGGATTTTAAGGCCTCACAGAAAGGTAAGGTGGTTGAGTTTGACTTAAAGAGAATCATGAGTTTTACTGTTGCTCATTAAGTGAATTATAAATCAAAAGGACACTCAGAAACTATTTAAAGAAATTGATCTGCTTTGACTGAAAGGGATACAAACAGTCCAAACCAAAGAGAGGCCTTTAGCAAGTTTGAGCAGGCTTCTCATTTGAATACAGATCATATCTATGGGAAAAGAAAGAAGAACATAAAGAAAACAGCTAGAAGGAAGAACCAAGGTCCTCAGAAAACTGCTTTTGGGAAGTATAAATAAACCCTAGTCAAAGAACTAGCAACAAATGGCCAGTTGGATTTCAGAATTATTATGGACCAGTGGCTTTTGTCTCTTTCCCTCCTTATTTTTCTTTAACTTGAGTATAATTGGTATACAATACTATATTAGTTTCAGGTGTACAACATAGCTATTCAACAATTAAATATATTATAAAATGCTCGCCACAATAAGTATAGTTGCCTCTGTCAACAATACACTACAATAATATTGACTATATCCCCTCTGCTGTACTTTCATTCCCACGACTAGTTTACTTTATAATGGGATGTTTGCCTCTTTATCCTCTCTAGTCCCTCCGTTTTGCATGAGGGTGACCATAAAGTTTATTCAACCATTGTTTGTTAAGTGTGTAGTGTACAAATAACTTGTTCATTTAATAATTTCAGACTTCTTCATATCAAATACAACCAAACTAGAATAACTGCACCCAAAGCTTCACCTGCAACTGGGGAGTTTAGATAACAAGATCTTGACTTGCAGTTGATGATAAAATGGGGTAAGACTTCAAAGGGCTTGGGGAAAGGAATAATTATATTTTATACTCTGTAATGCTGTTGATAAAATGAAGGTTCCTGTGGCCAGGATTCTCACCTGGACCTGGTTGGCTATCTCACTACACATGTGAGGGCCATGCATCATTACTAACTCTAAAGAGCTCCACCCAGTGCTCTGCGTGACATGGTGGCAGGGTTGCAAGGCTGCAGGAGAGCAGAGCGGTGGCTGGAGTGGTGGCAGTGCTTAGGACATAGGCTCAGAGGACGGCTGTGCACGCAGAGGGGCCCAGAGGCAGAGACTGGCTTGCTGAAAGCAGACTTGCTTTGAGTGAATGGGATTTTAGTGATTGACCTGCCACTGTGGAAATAAAGTTGGGTATAACCTTTCCACCCCAAGAACATTCTAGTGTCATTTCTTTGGTCTCACTGAACCCATGGTGAACTTGCCCAGGGCTGAAACGCATTGACAAGACAAATTCAAAGGAAGGAATGTACACAATTTTAGCCACATATGAAGTGTGGTGGTTTTAAAACATTGGCCCAAAATTGTATGACACTACTTACATCCAAAGATGGGACCTATAAAATGGTTGCTTTACACATTACAATAAAAATATCAAAAGTTAAAGAAAAGCAGAGAGTCTTAAAAGCAGCAAGAGAAACAACTTGTTACATACAGGGGAACTCTCTTAAGTCTATCAGCAGATTTTTCAGCAGAAACTTTGCAAGCCAGAAGGGAGCGGCACAATACATTCAAAGTGCTAAAGAAAAACAAAATTCCAAGAAAAATCTACTGAGCAAAGTTATCATATTTTTCTTCACTCAGAATTGAAGGAGAATTGAGTTTTCCAGGAGTTTTTAGGAGTTCATCACCACCAAACCATCCTTTTAAGAAACATTAAAGAAATTAAAGCTGAAAAGTATAAAGGTTAAAAAATAAGACTAGTAAAAATAGCTTTATAATAATTAGTTTAGGAATACACAAGATAAGAAGATGTAAATGGGACCCTCCATGTTCACTACAGCATTATTTACAACAGTCAGGAGATGGGAATGACCTGTGTTCACTGATGGATGGATGGATGATGGAAATGTGGTATATATTATTCACCATAAAAAAGAATGAAGTCTTGCCATTTTGACTCCATTAACAACAATTAAATATATTATAAAATAAATATAATATTTTACATAACCTTGAGGGAATGATACTAAGTGAAGTAAGTCAGACTAAGAAGACAGATACTACATGATCTTACTTATATGTGGAATCTCAAAAAAAAAAAAAAGTACAGACACAAAGAATGTATTGGTGGTTACCAAAGGCATTTTGTGGGTAGAGGTCAGGGGGTGGAAATTGTGAGATGGGTGAAGGATGTTAGAAGGTACAAACTTCCATTTATGAAATGCATAAATCATGGGGATGTAATATACAGCATGGTGACTATAGCTAATGATGCTCTACTGTATATTGGGAAATTGGCAATAGTTAATCTTAAAAATCCTCACCACAAGAAAAAAATCTGTGACTATGTGTAGTGATGGAGGCTAACTAGACATTGTAGTGATCATATAACAATACACACAAATATTAGATCACTATGCTGTATAAATGAAACTAATACAACGTTGTATGTCAACTATACCTCAATTAAAAAAAAGGTGGATCTATGTTCACTGCCCTTGCATCTGGGAAGGAATGCGAGCAATTGCTCTGACTACCCAGCTGCTGCCTAAATGGTATTGGGTGCTTTCTGATGCTGGGTCACAAAATGCAATGCAGCTTCTAATTTGTTTGTTGGAAACTCAAACTTAGAACCTTGTATCTTCATGTAAAAAGTCTGCCTACCCTGAGATAGCAGCTGTGAGGATACAGACATGCATGAAGAGGTCATGATAATAGGCTATTCATTTAGCATTCCTAGTCTTCTAATCACCCCAGTTTGGGTGCCTAACATCTGCGTGAATGAATGCTCATGTAATTCCAGTTCCTCATATTTGAGTCATCTCATAGTCACAGACCTGGAGTCACTGACACACACAGTGAAGCATCTTACTAGGTACTGTGAAATTCCTCAGAACTCATGAGTATTATAAAATAGTTGCTTTAACTCATTATGTTTTGGGCAATTCATTGCACAGAAATAGCAACTGGATTATGATCTCAGAGAAGTGAGTTATGAAAAGCATATAAAACAACTCCTATTGAACATGTAGTATGTGTTCAATAATTTGCTAGAATTATAATGATTATAAATATATGAATATTAATGTTATATATTTAATATATAATAATTATATATAACATATATGTTATATATATGTATATTAAAATTAGTGTCAGGAATAGAGAAAAGTTGCCTTTATCTTCACATCCTAGGCATTTAGTAGGTCAGGCAAGGAGATTGTCTGTTAATGTCAGAAACGCATAAATAACAAATTTAGAGAATAAGGAAAACCTGATTGTGGGTAAAATTACAGTATTTCCAAAATCTCCTGCCTGACTTTAGTGCATCCCATATAAGTAGCTGTTTCCAAGGGGTGGAGAGAAGTAGTCCATCTCCATATCAGTAGGTGACCACAAGGTTGGGGTGGACGTAAAGGCATATCTGGACCAGAGAGGTTTGGTGGAGTCCTTATTGCAATTGGGTCACAAGAGACACGGGTGAGCAGAAGTAGACGATTGGGCATTGGTTTGACTGAGGAAGTGGTCAAGGCCCCACGTTGGGGGACGTATTGGGTACCAGAGGCCACATGTAGAATTAGTAATTCATTGGTCCCCTGTGAATGTACAGTGTGTCCTGGTGCTGGTGGACACAGGACCTGAGTGTTCTCTGATTCCTGGCAGCCCTGAGCATTTTCCCGGGACCCCTGCTGTGATAGTTGGCTATGGGGGTAAGGCAATTAGAGTGAAGGGAGCCCAAATCCCACTGGGGACAGGGCATTTACCCCCAAAGGAGTATACTGTGTACATTTCTCCCATCCCTGAATATATTTTGGGGGTAGATATTCTGCAGGTCCTGTGGTTACAGACCACTGCTGGTAAGTTCAGACTGAGGGTACGTGTGGTAAAGGCAGTTCTGAGGGGACATGCTCAGCACCCATCTGTAGCTCTACCTGTCTCTCAGTGGGTGACAAATGCTAAGCAATATATATTGACTGGGGGACACAAAAATTGAAGAGACTCTACAGAAGTTGGAGAAGAGGGGCATCATAAAGCCCACTCATAGTCCTTTTAATTCCACAGTGTGGCCAGTGAAAGAGCAGGACATCTCCTAGGGTATGACCTGGATTACAGGGAATTGAAAAATATCACACCCCCTTTGCTTGCTGCTTTCCCCTCTGTAGCAGCCCTTATGGACACACTCAGTCATGAACTAGGGACATATCATTATGTTGTGGACATTGACAATGCTTTCCTCTCTATTGACATAGCGCAGGAGAGCTAGGAGCAGTTTGCCTTCACATGGGAAGGCTGGCAGTGGACATTCACTGTCCTTCCACAGGGATACCTCCACAGCCCCACCATTTGTCATGGTCTTGTAGCCTAGGACTTGGCCACATGGAAGAAACTGCCAAACAGTGTGGTTGTATCACTACAGTGAAGATATCATGCTCATGTCTGATTCTCTTGAAGATTTATAAGGGGCAGTTTCTAGACTGCTGCAACATCTACAGGAGAAAGGATGGGCTGTGAACATCACCAAGGTTCAGGGACCCAGTTTGTCAGTAAAGTTCTTGGGGGTTAGCTGGTTGGGTAAGACTAAAGTTATCCTGGTCATATACAATATCCAGGCTTTCCCGACCCTTACAAACATGGCAGTATGAAGAGAGATTTGGGGTCTTTTGGGCTACTGGAGAGTGATTATCTCACACTTGGCACAAATTCTGACATCCTTATACTGGTAGGTAGTAAAAGGCATCAGGTGGGACATGTGCAGCTGCTTTTACTACTGCTAAGCGAGCAGTTAAGGCCATACAGAGCTTGAGTGTAATGGAGTCACCAAGGCCCTGTGAGCTAGATGTTCACATAATAGAAGATGGTTATGGATGGGGCCTTTGGAAGATCAGACACACCAACTTACTGGGTGCTGGTCACAACTATGGAAAGGAGCTGAGGTCAGGCACACCCTGATAGAGAAGCAACTGACTGCTGTGTACCACGCCTTGCTGGCTACGGGACCCATTGTCAGAAGAGCTCAGACAAAGGTTATAACCAACTATTCGATCACGGGGTGGGTGTGAGACTGGACCCAAAGTCCATGGAGTGGCATGGCACAGATGCCCACACTGGCCAAATGGGTACATATTTACAGCAGCATAGCACCCTCTCTACTAACCCTTTAAGTACAGAACTCCAACACTTATTGGGCCCAGTGCTATATACCAGTGGAAAGCAGGAAGAACAGGTTCTTGAGACATTGGTAGCTGAGACAACTTAAGGAAGGAAAAGCTTCTATACCTGAAGATGCTTGGTACACAGACAACTCCAGTCATGGGCATCCCCTGAAGTAGACAGCTGTGGCTTTCCATCCTAAGGCTGAGACAATATGGATGGAGGATGGAGAGGGGAAAAGAATCCAATGGACTGAGTTGAGGGCAGTATGGCTCATGATCACTCAAGAGCCCTCCTCCATAGTTGTCTGCACTGAAAGCCGCACTGGGCTTGACCGTGTGGCTACTGACATGATACCATGCCAACTGGATGGTTGGTCCCTGGCCCCTTTGGGGACAAGAGCTGTGGCAAGACCTATGGGCCTTAGTCAGACTAAGACAGTTACTGTACATCATATGACTGGCCAATTGCCTTTGGCATCCCAGGGAATGATGAAGCAGACACATTGGCCCAGGTGCACTGGCTAGAAGGAAAGCCTGCCTCTGATGTTGCCTAATGGTTACATCAGCATTTGTTGCATGCAGGAAAAAAGACAATGTGGGCTGTAGCCCATCAGTGGGGCTTTCCACTGACTTTTGAAAATTCAGCAGAGCCCAGAGTGTCTTGTGTGCTCTAGAAGGGCCTTACAATGAGTCCCAACGCAATATGGGGCAACAGTGAAGGGGCTGATACCCCTTGTCAGGTGGCAGATAGACTATATTGGGCCTCTGCCCATATCAGAAGGATATCGGTATGCCATGACTTATATGGACACAGCTACTGGACTACTGGTTGCTTTTCCTGCATGTCGTGCAGATCCGCAAACCACCAAGAGGGGCCCACAGTGTCTCTTTTCAGTTTATGGCTGGCCACAGGTGATTGTGAGCAATCAAGGCACCCACTTTACTGGACATGCATTACAAGGATGGGTGCAGCAATTAGAGATGAAGTGGAAGTATCATGTACCATAAAACCCTATCAGGGAAGGCATGGTAGAGAGGTACAGCAGTTTGTTGAAATCTGGCCTGAAGTCAGACACCAATAGTCTATGGGCCTGTTCAGTTCACTCATGGACAGTGCTAGGGCGTTTGAATGAGGAACCCTGAAAAGGAGCCTTGAGCCTTGTGGACATGCTAACACACAATGCTACCTCTCCTGTATAGTTGTATGTGCAAACCAAAGAGGAGTTATTGAAGCCAGGATATGGCCAGCGGAGCCATCTTTCTGCCAGCCTCATCTATGTTAAACCCCGGAGACTCTGTTGAGTGGACATGGCCCTGGACATTTCAACACATGGACCAGTAATGGCTGGCCCTTCTGGCACCTTGGGGAAAAGGACTGGAAGCTGGTTTCCTGTATATTGCTGGAGTAATAGCAGAGTGGACCCCAAATATCACGGCATTGTATCCAAAACGTCTGAGGTAAGATCATCTTATGGTGAAGTTCTGTTTTATCTTTATGGCCAGTGCATGTACCTCCCAAAGCCTGATATATTGACCCATCTGTAACTCCCTCAGGGAGAGCAGTGAAGGTCTGGTATATTAGACCAGGACAAGATCCCATTCCTATCAGTGTCCTATCACAGGATCACTCTGTTATATGCATCCTACCTGATGGAAAAGATTTGCCTATGCTGTTGTCACTAAAACATGCATCTTATTGCCCTTGTGGTTATTTTCTTCTATAGTCCCTGTGGTCTGGATGTGACCCCTGGCAGCAGCTGCTGCATGATGATTGCTCTGAACTCCTTACCTATTCAGCTACTGACTGCTTTTGTAATGAGCAAGCTATGGACTTAATCTGCATAAGACTTTGAACCTAGCTGAATCCTCCAGTTTGAGGATTATTATGATATTATTGCTCTTGTTATTGTATGTTATTAGTCTGGTTACTGTGCTCCACTTTTCTCACACAGGGGCCATTGTGGAAGATGTAGAATGAGTAGATCGTGAGGCAAAATTTCTGGAGGGTTGAGCTGTCGGTAAAATTGCAACATTTCCAGAGTATCTCCCCTGGCCTTAGTGCATCTCCATATCAGTAGGTGTTTCCAAGAGGTGGAGAGAAGTAGCCCATTTCCATATCAGTAGGTGATTACAAGGAGGAGTGAGGGCATATCAAGACTGGAGAGGCTGGGTGGAGTCCCTTTATGTAGCCAGTTCACAAGAGCCACAGGCAAGCAGAAGTGGATGACTGCTTGTAGGCAGTAAATGGATTTCTCCCACTTTATTTCTCCCTTTGACTGATTTCAGTTTCGAAGTTTATTTGCCCCAGGTTGGGAACATACTCTTCCCCCAGCATTACACACTGATTAACAGCTGATATTTGGCCATCCACATCCAGAACTATTAAAGTCAGGATTTCTAAATTTTGGAGGACAGGGGGAAAATGGTCACCTCACTTGTTGACATCGTCTAAAGGCAGAGAGACTTACCCCTATTAAATATCATCCATACTGTTAACCAATCCAGGTAAGTAAACCCCCAAGTCTCTCATATTTTGCTCTCCCAATTCAAATCAGTATAGTGGCTTTCTCTTAGGCATTTCTACTCTCTAAGCCATTTCAATGACATTGCAAGCACTGGTAACTCCAAAGAGTATCATGGGAAAAGTAAATTTCTTTTTCACAGAGCAATTTGTGTAGAATTGAACCAGGCTGTTACCTCAGGTAAATACTGTTTAAATTCAACAGTTATAATCAAGTCATCTTTGTTCAATTGAAGACCATTTAAAAGCTGTTCAGCATGAGGTTTTTTTTTAAGAAAAAAGTTACTGTGATTTAGAAGAATGAAAAAAAATTTACTGTACCCCTCAAGTATTTGCAAAATAATACTATGTAGATAAACTTTCAACAAATTTTCCATTTAGTATCATTGATTAAATGCTTTTTATAACAGAACCTGTTTATACTGAATTGGTAAAACAAAAGGGAGTTGACGGCATTACCACCAGAAGGGTGAAGAACAGTAAAAAGAATGATCAAAATAACATTTTGTTATTAAAAGTGCATGACATGTAAAAATATCAGTATGCTAAAAAAAGAATACCTGGCAATATGTGCATTGGACAGAAGTGAAATACATGTAGAGCATGTATTGCTCTACAAATTTTGACTCTTGAATATTCTTGGTTCAGCAGCTTCGGGATTAAATTTAGATGGCAAAGAAAAGCTGTAAGCTTGGGTGTTACTCTTCTAAGGCAGGCAGACATGGTCTCTATAAATAGAGGTCAAGGTGTTGACCAACTCCAAATAGTAATGAGCTAGCTTTTACTTTCATTATCTTTTAATCATCATTATTATAAAAGGCTGAATCTATGATGCCATACAACCTTAAATATTTCTTCATCAATTCATCATTAATGGAAGGTACTAATTAATGAGTTATGTTCACTATGATAAGAAAATATGTTGATGAAAACTACAGTCAACATAGGGAATTGATTCCTTTAGCACTTTCATTCATCAAGCACTTAATGGTGTTCATTTGTCACAATGAATTTTCCTAGAATTTTAGAAATATAAGATTGTTTTAATTCTTGTAACTTTATGAGTTAGTCCTCACATTTGTGACTATTTTACATATAAGGAAAGTGAGGCACAGAGATGTGAAGTAATCTCACCAAGATCCCACAGTATAAAAGTGGCAAAGTTCAGATTTGAACCTAGTTAGTCTCCCTCTAGACACATGCTTTTAACTACCTCACTCTGTTGCCTCCCAACATAGGCAAGTTATGTACCAAGAGATTCCAATTCTAAAGTATGAAGTTTCTATTACATTCTACATTTTATACCAAACAGAAATGCCTGAGTCAGATGGTGACATTGACAGTCAAAGGTGAATCCTTTACTATGTAATTGGCTAACTGTATGCAGAAATCACTTCTTCCAAAACTTGAATGAACTATAGTAGTAATTTCAGAGTAAATGGTCGTACAGAAAGTAGGCTTAAATTAAAATAAAACATACTGACAGAATTTGAATTTTTAAATGTTTTTAAAAGATATAATAGATCTTTATCATATTTTGTAATTGTAAGAAAATCAATTTTCAAAAGATTGGGAAATACTGTATTACAAATCTCAGTCTTAAATAAACTTTCACCCACTAAGCACTAAGAGCTATACACTGATGTATGGAACTTGTTTAGGAGTACACCTGTTTAGGTTTACAGATATGAATAATTATTGTCTGTAAAAAACTTGCCCAGTTTTGAAAACATAATGTTGTTTCATATATTAACAAATATTTGTTCCCTCTGTATCTCACACTTCATTTTCTGTGCTCAGCAGCATTGTATGTCCAGTGGTTTCCTGGCGCCATAATTTTTTCCTAAGAAACTCTCTCTCTGATGTGTAGGGGACGGCCTTTGTCTTCTCACATGTTTGAAGGCAGAGTGGGAAAGCACCTTCCCCCAGGTCTGAATGCAGCATGGGGAAGCACCAGCTTGAGAACAACCGGTGCAGTCCTTGGAAGCTATCTGCCCACAAAAAAATATCTTGTCCTCGAAGACAAGCCAAGACACCTCACTCTGAAAATAGGGAGACCTTGAGGATGTCTGAAAACACCGCCCCTGCTTACCAGGCAGCTTCTAAGAAAATCAACAAGGTGCTCTGGCCTGCCCTCCGGAGAAGGGAAAGATGAGTATAGCACTTAACTGAGGTCCGAGAAAGGCAGTATGAAAATAAAGGTGCTGCACCACATCGGGGCTGCAGCCATTGTCTGTCTGTCTGTGTTGTCTGTGTTATTTGCTCTCATGTCACCCAAAGAAAACGTATGGCACACTACACTGATGTTAACATCAAAAGTACAAACCCTAAAGAACTCAAAGTGTTCCTTTGTAATAGAGATGGTGTATTCTTTGGCAGTAGCTGGGCAAAGAGATCCCTCTGCTTTTGCTTTCTTTGCCTTCTTTTTGCTGATTTGCACAATTTGATGAAGGGGACGATCGAATGAGGAATGGGAGGCTGAAAGCCGTGGGTCAGACGCCCAGCACCTTCAGCACCCTCAGCACCTGCAGCACTCTGTCCTCTTCTTCAGGCTCCTCTCCACTTGTTTAAGAGCACAGCTTTGTCACCAGTTCTACCCTCGTGGCACACCTATTTAAATTAGGCAGCAGGGCTGCAGATGTGGGGAAGAGAATGAGTATAGAATAGGTGCCATTTCTCATCCTCACCTGGAGGTTATGAAGGCTGCTGTGAGTGGCTCAGGGTGATGCTCACAGGAATGAGCGGGGGGAAAGCAATACCCAGACTGCGATCTCCCCCTTCGGCAGTGCGTCAGATTGAGGAATCCGAAACACATGTTGGCATTGTCAGTGCTCCCTTTGTGCTGAAAAGAACTGAGTTAAATGGTGGCTGATCAGCAAGTTCTAAAAATACTGGTTAATAAAATATTTGTAGTTATACCTGCTCCTCCCATGCTTCCAAGACACATTAAGGTTTTTGTTCAGTAATCTCTCAAACACAATAACCATATTGAGTCTCATTAATTCAGCTTTAAATTCATAATATATGTATTTTAAAATCCACACAAGGAAGGAATTTTAATAATGTTCTTGCCTAATTGAACCCATGATTTGAAAAATACTGACCAGGGTGTGTCACCAACTACTAATTGTTTTCATTTAATAGTCAATGAAATGTGTTATTCAGTCTTACTTATTAATGCAATTACCCACAACATCTGTTTTAAACCAGAAAAAAATATGTAAATGATGCTAATTTCATAACTGAAAGCAAATAATAATATGGAAATTTCCTGGTTTTCATTATATAAAAGCATTTTAATACTATTAACATACTCAGTGGAATTCACTATAAGCACATGGGACTCTAATACTCAATTTAGACTCAGGAGAGAAATGAGAAAGTGTTCTGGAGAAATGAAAAAGAGAATTAGCCTTTCTACCCCCTGGCATTCTCCTTATAGTGTCAGACTCACACTGGCAAAAAAATGCATCTCATTTAGTTAATACAGAGCGTTCTGGGTAAATGTGCACAGGTTATTCACAAATTAATGTTTGTGGTTGCTAAGCCTGGATGCCAGATATTTCCAATCTCACAAATCAGTTGTTTCACAAGTAATGATACAGGAAATTATTGTAACTACACTTTGACAAAGAATCATTTAAAGCCCTGTCATGTCTTAAGTGATACAACATCTGACCAAAAAAAGTGGCTGAAACAATAAAGGACACATATTGAGTCACTTCATTGGAAAGTCATTTAGTTTTGAATAAGGGCTGGTTTCAAGTAAGGATTGATCCAGTCTCAACCAACATCACCTGGAACTGAACCAATTTTTTCTATATTTCTCTGTTCTGCTTATTTCCAAATCAGCTCCCGCATCAGGAGCATCTCCGGTACCCCCCATGCTCCAGCCTTTTCCCTCACAGCATCCAGATCCAGGCCTCATGTTCTCATACAAACCATCCAGAAGAGACCAAGTCTATTACAGAGATTTTCTGGAATAGATTTCTCTTTGCCAAAATCAACCAAAGGCTCTGTGTGTGCCATTGATTCTGATGGAGTTTTGTGTCCATTCCTGAGCCAATTACTATGACAGGGGATTATGATACACTGACCAGTTTAAGCCAACACAGGCCCATTCTGACTGATGTGGCTGTGAGTGCTCAGGGTTTGGTCTCTGAGAACTGTTACCAAGGAAGCATGGATAGTGCACAGGAGAGACAACAGATGTCCACCAAAGGCAAGTCCCCACTAAATTCTATCCTGCCTGAGCCAAACGTGCCTTTAAAAGCAGTCATGGTCTTTGGGTGTCCAGAGTGGAGCATGACCACATGATCATCCTGAAGAAGTAACAATAGAAAATAAAATGATCTTCTTTTTTTTTTAAATGAGAGCTAGTAAATGTACTTTTTTCTACATCTAGTAAATATACTTTTTTCTCTAGGGAAGAAGGTGGAGAGGTTAAGTGACTAAATGTTCAAAGGCTTTGGTAAAGCCAGAACTCCATTTCAGGTAGACAGAATCTCAGTTTAGTATTCTCCCTCCTATTTTGCCCATTATTTTAAAAATCTTATCTTATATCCTAAGTTTTAATGAAATTAATCCTAGATATATTCTCTATCTAGGACCCATTTCATACCCCATCTGTCCTTATGGGTCATGGGCAGATAACTGTAACAACAAGAGCCCAAACTCCTCTTTCAGAAGTTAGCAGCTTTGTGAGTTTTACTGACCCTTTTAAGTTTTGGGATTGTAATTTTGTGTCTTGAAAAAATGTCACTTAATGCAATACTAATGCAAAGGGCACCAGACTGGAAGTCAGAAGGACTGTGTGTCTGTTTCTCCTTTACGACTAACTAGTCATGTGACTTTGGCAATTTATTTATTCTCTATGGACTTCAACTTTGGAATTAAGATAAGGAATTTTTATTTGAGCTCCTTTGAGTTTTCAAATTTTGCTTGAGGAATGTGAAAAAGTTATGGTACCTTAATTGTAAAGAAACACATAGAATTTGAAATTAAATTTGCTAATCTCAGACTATGCTCTGGCTCTGAGATTAAATATGTTAACTTTTATGATTTTCTACTTTCTAATAAATCTATAGGTATCCATTATCTTCAAAATGAAGACGATGTATCAAAAAGCTATTTTTTTTCCAGTTCACTGAAGTTCATAAAGGGATTGCCAAGTAACAGATCAGCCAATACTTTGAGAAGAGAAGGGTGGCCCATTGGGCTGTCATTGGGAAGACAAGCAGAATATTTTGAAAAGGATTATTTTAGGAAAAGGGAAAGAGAGCTAAACATTCTTTTAAAAAAAAGATAAAAACTGAAGTAGAGAAATATCATAAAATCATGAAAGCAGTACAGGAAAACATACATATAAACAAAGGTGTTTTTGTTTGTGTTCCCCTCCTCCCCTAAAACCTTCTAAAGCATGGTTGCCATGTCAGTTTGCAAGTGAGGAAAGGTTGGAATGAACAGGTGCATGGCATCTGTCCTGCTCTTATGCAACTCCATGGTCTGAGGTGCGGACTCTGAGCTGACAGAATGTATGGCAGCACTGCGAGTGGCAGTGGCACCCTTGGTATGAAACCTGGTTTATTTCTACGTTTGAAACACTGTGGT
Organism: Manis pentadactyla; assembly: GCF_030020395.1. NCBI lineage: Eukaryota > Metazoa > Chordata > Mammalia > Pholidota > Manidae > Manis > Manis pentadactyla. The sequence continues at coordinate 37,636,720 of NC_080019.1, forward strand.
GCCCAGGGACATTTGCTTGTAAGCCCCAGAGAATTATAAAAAATATGTGCAATCAATTAAAAAAAAAGTCAAAAAAAAAAAAGAAAATGTAATACCTAAGAAATGAAAGAATGACTTCACATCTTAACATGCCTTCACAAAACTTGAACAAGATAAAATAAGCACAGTGAGTTGAGCACATCTTTTGGATAGAGTAATTGTGCTAAACAAAAAAAAGAGTATGTGCAAGAAGTTGACTAAATACTGGAATTGCTAGTCATGATAATTTCCAGTTATAGAGTATAAAATAAGTTACCCTTTCAGGTCTAAGAATTTGATTTTCCTTGTAAGAGACAGATGTCTTATAAGCCCAGATCTCTAAGGTGAATTAACTGAAGCCTAATAAGTGATTTTAACATGTATAAAAAAGGAAAAAAAATGTTCTAATAGAACCAAAATGGCCCACTTAGAAAAGTAGGCAAGTGACATTTAAGGAAGCTAGACTAGCCAGTGTTTGTACTCAACAAGAGAAGGAGAGTTCTAGAGAGATCTGGAGCTATGAAACTCTTTAGAGAGACCTTCTCCCATGGCGTTCTTAATGTCTGGCCCTCACAACCTGTACATAAACTAACTCCACCCAAACCATTTAACCCCCATCATGGATTACATTCTATGAAGGGAAGTCTGATTACTAATTGCCTTTCCAGGACTTTACTGGAGCTTGCACTCAAGCATTCAACCACTAAAAGCAAAACAAAACAAAAATGAAAAACAAAACCAAAATACCCTCCAAGTATAAATTAATAAATTTGACCAACTGTATTGCACATAAATCTTCTGTAACTTTGATTAGTCTATGAAACTCTTTAGAGAAACCTTCATAAAAATTGATTATCTCTGGTAAGAAAATCTTGTCTCTGGAATGCAAGTATGAGGCATTGTCCTTCAACCACCCAAGCAACCTCTTGAGTTGATGTTTCTGGAAGAAAAATCTGCTTCCTTCACTTAAACATTAATAAGAACCATATCCAAATTGGATATAATGTGTTATATTGTTTTTTGTACTTTGGGGATTATTAACCAACAAATAAATAATTATAATGTTATGCCATGCAAAATAAGTCAAAATGTATAATCATTATAAAGTTCAGAATTAGATTTATTATTTTTTAAAAATATTAATATATTACATTTCACAGTTTAAATATGGAGTGTAATAACAGTTGAGAAATATTTCTGTATTTTCTTTTTTCTCTTTATATGCCTTAAGAAAACTACATATAAAGTTAAAAGATTTGTATATTCAAGAGACTCCACATTTTAATGGAACAAATTAAACTGGCTCACCTTTAATTTAGCAAATTTTCACTTCTCAAATTAGATTGATTTGCCCCATGTGCCTAGGTATTACTTGGATAACTTTAAGACTACTAAAATACATTAAGGAAACTTCATAGGAAGATGTTTCTCATTTATTCAACAATCAAGAAATACTCACATTGTGCATAAGATGTTTTACCTTCCTTTAGAGAGACTCAGTACTTGAAATTACAGAAATCATTCAAGGATAGATTCTTCTTGCTTTCTAACATACAGGGTATATGTTTTTAATTTACCCACCTTAAATAACATTTACATCTTTCTCAGACTATTTTGTTTAGTTCATGAAAACAAATGGTCTAATGGCCTATAAAATTGAACAATATGTTTCAAACCTGTTCTTAAAGAGAAACTTTACACTGCATCCTGTAGAAAACCAAGACTTTTTGAAAGCTGAAAAGTGCTTCCCTCTCTGATACTCAAAACTATGTCTCTTTTTAAAAATAATATGTAGCTAGGAGCTTCTTTTCTTTTTCTAATAATTAACTTAGTATTCCTTTAAGAATGCCAACTGATTCACATCGCAACATAATGAAGTGTGTTTCCCCCTGAAAGAAACGCAGCTGTTCACAAAGGGATACTTCTTTAAAAGATTTGTGAGGATGTCTGAAGAAGTGGTTTAACATCAGTATCTGGATAAAGATTGTGGCTATTTTTATTCCAGACTGAATAATTTCTAACATGGAAAAAAACAAGTTTGTTTGTTTGTTTTCAAAAGTCATGAAAGCCATCCCATCTTTATCTGATTCACAGCCAAGCAGACAGCAGAAGGGGGTTTCTGGAGGCAGCATGAAGCCAGAGAGGCTGGGAGGCAGGGGTGAGGGGTGCGGAACTGATAAAGTGTTTTCCAAATATTGTTCAGATGCTTATCATTCTGTAAATCAAACAAAAATACCTCCGAGTATCTTCATGTGAAGTTTCCTTCAAAACTGTAAATTCATCCAAAGAATCTGGATGATGAGTAAATAACGTGTAACTTGTATAAATCTTGCTTTTAGCATTTCCATACTTATTTTCATAATGGATCAGTGACCTTCCCACTCCCCACCAACACCAGTAAACATGAGATAGCTCTTTGATGTTCTAAGAATCACATTATCAAGTCAAAAAAAGAGATATATTGCAGATAATATTTCCAATTAATACTAAACTGGTAAGGTTCTTCACTTGACAAAGATGTTTTGTTCTCAGAAACTCCAGAAATACCAGATGTGGCTATGATAGGGGGCGATTACTGAAGTAAAAGTATCTCTCACAATAAATTCATCAGACAAATTTGAAGATTTATACGAATTCTTGCCACACCAAGATCTTGCTCTTCAATGACATTTTCAAAATCAGTTCAAACAAAGGAGGAAGAGGTTATAAATGTCTTTTCAGGTTTGTTAACGTCTTCCTCTCAGGTACTCCCTGACACTCCACTCCCCTTTGCTTTATTTGTTCATTTCCTTTTGGTTTTGTTTCACTGCCCCCCGTGTCCCTAACACCTATTCTTGAGAAAAAAGATGAATAGAACTGGAGGTGGGGAACATTTTTGACAAAGTTCAGGAGACCTGAAAACTAGACAATAGTTAGGTCAGGCGACAAAAGGATTACAGTTTGAGCCATTCTATCTCAAGCTCCATTTTAAGGGAACACAACATTTATAACATTTCAACCAATATCCTTGAGTCTGCTCAGTCTCTTTCTTAAAAAGCTCTGAAATCAACTCTCAGCATCTGATCTTTCAAGCAGTTCAACTTAAAACAGCAGCTGCTAAATTTCACGGCAAAGTACAGCCTATGTGTAATAAGCTGAATAGTATATTTCTTTACCCCAGGTATGTTTCAAATAATGCTTTTTCATGAGAAAAAAACAAATGAAACAGACGCTAAGCAAACATGACACACAGGCATGCACTGTGAGTTCAGACGGAAAGCAACGGAGCCTATGAAGGCAGTGAAATGTCCTGACTCACGTGACGTGCTCAGTGCCACGGCTGTCTTATCCTTAGCTTCTCTGTCACTTTGTTAAGAAAGCTATTTCAGATACATTCTAGCTTAATGGGCAGAGAGCAAAATTAGCATACATCAACAGCCCCACTGTCTGAAAATGGATGGCAGCAATGTTCATTGCCTTCCAGGATGGCCAGGTCGTGCCCTAGGAACCACAAAAGCCCAAGTGACTCTGCACAAGTTTTTATTTGTTCAAGCAGCAAGTGTCCTCATGGATTTGTTCCTTTCTCCATTCAGAATACAGAGGTCAGGTTTAGTGTGTTCCTGTTAGAGAACAATGATTCTCCTGCAATCTCCTATTACACACTGGGAGCAGGAACCAGACGCTCTCCAGCCTTAGTCAGAGCCTGGCGCACAGGGAGCAGGGTCGGCCACAGTTGGCGTGGCTGCCCTATTTTATCAAATCAAACCTCCTCTTACCTCGACTTCCTTGTTCTTCTCTTTGTTTCTGCCCATTGAACTTCTCCCATTGCTGGCCGTCTCCCGGGCTGGGATTACGGAAATCTGGTGGAGGGGCATACTGGCTGGGCTGCGGGTCGCCAGTCCCTGATTGGATGCCTTATCTCTTCACTGGCCCTGAGGAGCCCACCTGCACAACTGTTCATATCCTTGCTTTGCCAAGCTCAGATCTAAACGAAAAGGGGAAAAACAGTGATTGAGATACTGTGCAGCAGAAGCCAGGGTCTCTGGCCAAAACGTCAAACACACTGAAAGGGAGTTCAAAAGAAATGCAAGAGCATATAATCCAGGAAGTGTTGCATTCTCAAAAGGACGGTTTACTGCAAGTCATAACTGCACTGCTTTGTCACTGGAGTACCCCCTCTCCCCTAAGAGCATTGTGGGAGACAACTCAATTTCTATGGTACCTAATAACTGTCATGGAAACCAAGGAAACCTAGGTCTCACAGGCCCTTATTAGCGACTGCTTCCTCTAGCGGCACAGACTCCCACATTTGCAGCGGTTGCCACTTCTGCTTTTGTTTCCCCCACCCCGATTCCCCAGGAGTCCACTAAGCACCCAGAGACACTGCATCCTGCTGAGTAGGTAAATAAGCAGAAGGCTGAAAAGCTTAGTGTCCTATTTGGAGCCAAATCTCTTCCTTGAAAAGTGCAGCTAGCAGGCTGTGTCCTTCATGCATCCCCAGGAATCTGCTTAGATCAAAGGATCTGCCTTGAAGAGATGAGCATGGAATGAGGCGTAAAAAGATAGAAAAAGAGTGGGGGGTTGGGGGAAGAGAAAGGAAGAGAGACAGACAGAGAGACACTGGGAGCCAGTGTAAATGTTTTTCTTTGGCTGGTTGTAAGAGTTAACTGTTCACTGTGCCTTCCTTAGATCCAGCTCGGAGTGAGAAGGCAGCACCACGCTGAGGTGCAGAGCGGTCCACCACCCACCACAGCTTTGCCGACCCTGTGCTCCCTGAAATGCACTTAGAAGGACTAGTGACAGCCTCTCCTTGCCTTTCCAGGAAGGAAATAGACCGTGCTAAGGATTTTGTTGTCTTTTTAATTAATACAATTCGGAGAAAATAAATGGTTGATCCAAATTTCTGCCCTTCAAATTAAGAAAAAAAAATCCAATCTCAGAGAATTTAGAAAATATACTAGCTTTTAAAAATCACTTTTTCTCTGTGAGATTTTCCCCTTTGTTAGGTCATTCAGTATTCTGTTTGAAAGGACAAAATTGTCTTCTCATATTAGCTGCAACACTTTTATGGTATGAATAGATCAGATCTCTCAGAATCTTTCATAGGTGTTCACCCCAAAAGAAGCAAAATTCAGAAAATCTGTTGTTTTTACACATCCACAGGCACTGCTTGTAGGTTCTAATTTGTCTCTAAATCACACAGGAGAACTATAAAGCAGTTCCTAGCTACAATTCATCTCTAACTAGCTTTGTATTCACAACAACAATGTCATTTCTATAGGATGCTCCAATTTGTTTAATCTCAGAATAGAAATAAAAAGTGAAATTAATTTGTAAACCAAATTAATTTTGGCAAGTGAAAAATAGTCAATGTAAATATTGCTAAAAATTTTTTAAATGTTGCTGAAATAAAGGCTTCAATGTACTTTCAAGTCTTGTCTGTGTCCCGTTTGACCTGATTCCCACCTTGCAGGAGCTCTGGCGATGCTGTGGCCTCTGCCACCCATCAGGCTCATCCAAGGAGACACAGCACGCAGGTACCTGAGACCCACTTCACCATAAATTCAAGTTCAGGGCTACTGTGATATCCTCAAAAATATCACAGATGATTCTGGTACAAACCAATTTTGAGAAACACTGCACTATATCAATAAAATTACCTTCAAAAAATAAGCTAATTAAAGTGTGCCTACTGATGAATCTCTTGCTTTAAAATGGTAAAAAGTAGAAAGGTAGGTTACCCTACACCTGGCATTTATCCATCATCACTTTTAGTTTACAAAGTGTATTTGTAGGTTACAGAAGGTTTAAAGAAGAATCTAAAAGCCAAACTCTTCCAAAAATGCTATGTCCTAAATTAAGTTGATAATGTTTAAAATTTTCTGTGGCCTAAGAATTCTATCTGTGACCCAGAATTGTGAGGTAGGTATTTCATTACTTTAAAAGTAACCATTAATCCCTCTAAGACTTGGCAATAGAAGTCTATAAGTTCAATAGTGTGTAACAAATACTAAAATGTAAATTGTGAATCTGTGTAGAAAAGTAGTATCATCAGTGTTTACATCCATGAAAAGTGGCATGAGAAGCCAACATGCTTTACAGATTGTCTTGCCAATGGGTTTCAGCCCTGGGCAAGTTCACTATGGATTCAGTGTGACCAAAGAAATCAACAGCAAAATGTTCTTGGGGTGAAAGGGTTATACCCAACTTTATTTCCAGGTGGCAGGTCAGTCACTAGAATCCCATTCACTCAGAGTGAGTCTGCATGAAGCAAGCCGGTCTCTGCCTCTGGGTCCCTCTGTCTGCACAGCTGTCCTCTGGGCCCCTCTGTCCACACAGCCTTTCTATGGACCTCTCTGCATAGTTGTCCCACACAGCCGTTCTCCGGGCCTCTGTCCTTGGTGCTGCCACCACTCTAGCCTCTTCTCTGCTCTCCTGCAGCCTGCAGCCCTGCCACCATGTCGTGCCCAGAGCACTGGGCAGAGCTCTTTATATAGAGTCAACAGCCATGTATTGCCCACAGGTGTGCAGTGAGCTAGTCAACCAGGGCCAGGTGAGAATCCTGGCCACAGGAACTCTCGTTTTATCCACACAGATAATTTCACTTTTGCTTAAAATATTCACTGAAGTTACAGGAAAGGAGATTTTTAGCTTGAATTAACTAAATGGCTCTCTTAATCCTTTCCCTCATTATGTGTGTGAGGTTATCCTTTGTTTACTCTGAGATTTTTCAAAAATCAGATTTGAATTTCAAGTTAATTCGATTTATGTCATTGAGTTATTTCAATTAGCTTTGTTGTATCTTAAAAATTTAGAATATAAATCAAATTTCAGGAAAAGGCTATTTACTTCCTAGAGCATTTTACACACTCAACAAGAAAAGATTTATTACATCTTTTCAAGTAAATCCATCAGAAATGACAAGAAAAATTAATAGCTAGGATTAAACATCTACCTGATATTATTTTAGGTATTGCCACAAATTGAGCTTTTAAAGTTTTCAAACTATATAGGGAAAAAATGCTTTTAACACGTTGTATATTCTAATATGCCACATCACTAGAATACCAGAACATACATCAGCTAATGTCAAAGACTTGAATTTATCTAACATAGAAGCTTCCAAAGTGCTCTGCCAACCAGAAGCATGAACTTTTCCTGGAATGACTTGAAAGCTGAGAAAAGAGCTGTGGAATGCATTTCTCCCATGGGGCACAGTCCATCTCGTGCAGCTGTAATAAAGCCCTGCGGACTAAACGAGAGGCAATACAGTGAGCAACTGAGCACTGACCAGGCACTGGCCAGGCTGCCGGAGAAGACACGGGGGTTCGGGAATGATTTGTGTCCACATACACAATCACAATCCACACTATCCAGATTAATCAACTTGATTTTTGTGGAAACTATTTACTGTAATCACCACTGAAACCATCCTGGAATACTCACTCTCCACCTGGATACTACTCCAGCCATATGGCTGAATTACATTTGTTTTGCTTCCACCTTCTGGCTCCCAACCCTCTGCCTCTTGAAACCACCATATTCACTGCCTCTGGGGACTCATTCTGGCATTTGTAGTTAGTACTTCTAAAGCTAGGACCTCTGCTTTCCCTAAGGATCCTGATTTGGTGCTTGTTCTCAATGGCCATGGTTGCCTCTAGTTTAAAAGGACAACAAAACAAATATGCACCCAATTCTCTGTTATAAGAAATACCTCAATCTTTGCCAACTTCAAAAAAAAAATGGGCCTCTAGGAGTTTATTTGTGTTGGCTGTAATTAAGCAAGAAATGAAACACAGTATTAGTCAAAGACAAGACACAAAGGGTAGATGTATCGATGCATTAACTGGACAGATGGATAATTCCATTTAGCAGACATTTGTCATCTATATTTTCTGAACCATAACAAGAGGTAATATATAAAATTATACGGGATGATCTTGGTAGTCAAGGAGTTTGCTGTGCCACTTAGAGAGAGAAATGACTTACACAAGTAAGTCGGTTTGAAAAATATATGGCATAATATAATCAATACTTGCAACAAATATAGAATATTGAGTTTAAGCATCAAAGAGGTTTGAGCACCAATAAATTGTCATGGGTTTAATAGTTCGTTTGGAACAGGAAATGGGGCCTGTGGTGGGGCTTGGAGAAAAAGCAACTAAGTCACTTTGAGGCATAAGGATGAATATGAGCCTAGCATGGGCGAGTTCAGGACACCTTTTAAATAACTGAACATTTGTTTAAGTTATCAATTGGTTTAGATCATGCACAGTCATTAGACAATGACAGTGACTGAAACTTTGGAGGGGAGAGGAAAGAAACCAGGACAAGAGCCCAAAGAAAGGATAAGTCTGTGCAAAGCAGTATCTAAACTATAAATGCACTGACAGAGGACACAGAAATAATAAATAACTTTCAGTGAATTCTGAAAATGGAAGCAAGGCATTCTGAGTTAGAGAAAGGATATTCATAACACATCCCTATTAAAAGGGAGGAAACTGGTTTGAAAGAGTTTTCAACCAGCCGTTTTATAAGGCACTTTATGGTCACTGGCAGAGGTTATTGGGAAGAATATATGAGCAAGATATTACTGCACAAAGACTTTATGATATCTTGTAAAAGAGAAAGATAAAAGAACTTGGGTTCAAAAGCTATTCTTACTGGGGAAATGCTGAAGAATATACTTAAGGAAAGTTACAGAGTTAGGGAAAAACTCAGACAAGCAAAACAAGATCAATGAGAGTAACAAAAGGAAAAAGTAAAAGAAAAAAAATTGAAATCTCTGGTTCTGGGTTTATAAAAAATCTGCAATATAATGAAGTGTTTTCAAAATGGTGTGTTTTCCTGTTTTTTTCCTGATGGTTGGAATCCAATTGTGATTATATTTGATATGTAGAAGAATTTTTTCTAATTAGAAGAATATCCATTTAATGTAGAAATTCTGTCTCTGAAGACTTTTCAGAAGCAACTGGATAATCAACCTTGAATACCGAAGACAGAATGACGGATCAGAAGAACTCTCAAGAAGTCTGATTTTATTCTCTGCAAAGTATTGGTCCTAATTTTGGACACATCTATTTTCAGAGGTTGAAGCAGATTACAATGGAACCAAAGAATTCATTTCAATCTCTTGGGTAATCAGTAGCAATCCTCATAGTCACAGAAATGTGTGATAATTACAGTAATACCTGAAATAGTTGTACTAGTCTGTATTTTTATATTTTGCTCATGACAGAAAAATATGATCAGAAACAGAATTTCTTTACTTAAACTTCATAGGACTGATCTTTGTTTCTTTCTAATTTGCTGAGGGAAAGAAAAAAAACAATAATTTGTTTCAATGATCTAAAAAATGAAATTTTAGAAATTAAAAAATCTAAGGAAGCATGTACTAACATTGAATTAGCTTTGTAGATGTAGTTTAAGATTAAATAGTCAAATGTTTATGTTCTAATTTACTTTGTTGGATAGACAAATGGAATTAAATTTTTGTTTAAAAAGGAACATTTATTTTGGCAAATAATGTTAAACAGCCTTGTTCTCCAAGTATTATAGAAATCTATGAGTTTATCTTTGTTAATGTTCTCTGTAACTCTCAAAATATTAGTACATATGGCAACAAGGAGCTGATAGGAAAGAAAAATCTCTTAAGGCAAATAGCTGTTTCTTCACAAAGCTTCAGAGAACATGACTCGGTCATCTCAGAAGGATGGGTTCTCATCTGGGGGAATTAGAGTCATGGCAGAATTGTTGCTGAGGACCTTTCTACCCTTCTCTCTGAAGAATGGGAGTAAGGAGAGTATTTCCACACCTGGTAGAGACATTCCCCTCCCTGCCTATTGGGACCTTCCCTGCCAGCATCTCCAGGGCTCCATGAACCCCAGCCTTCCCAGAGCCTAAGAGCACAGCTCCTCCCAGCCTTTCAATGACTTAAAGAAGGAAGTAGTAGTTTCTTCACATTCATATCAAAATTCTGACTTAATGCAACAGAAAATTATAGAGCAAATGTAATTAAGTGCTTCCTGTATGGTTTTAAGATATTAAGCAAAGGAGAATTGTCCCTGACATTCCTAATCAAGCAGACACACACACACTCTCTCACACACACACACACACACACACACACACACACACACACACACACACACACTTGCACTTAAGCACATCCACAAAAACACAAGACATTATTTTGGATTCCTAACTAAAATTTAAGCCCACATGTAGAGATATATGCATCTGTTCAAATATTATTTATTTGTATTCCCTATAAATGGATTTCTCTGACTAGTCTCTGTTTGGTTTAAGAGGAAAATAGAATGATAGAATTTTATTTGTGGAAGGAAAATTAGAAAGCACCCAAGCATTTCACAGATGAGCAGATCAGGTCCCGGCAGCCTGAACGCTTTGACAGAACTGAAGGCTAATTGGTGCACTTAGTGCGGAGCAATCCTGATTCACAGAGATTTCTGCCTTTCCCCATGATATGACCAGCCTGAGTATAAAGCACAAAGCTGAATATAAAGTTTAGATATGTTTTAGGTAGAGACAAACTATATAATAAAGATTTATTCAAGTACATTATTGCATTAATTTTTTCACTGTTAGTTGTTCTAAGAAAAGTATATTTTGTGGTATAATTGTGAATTACATGTATCTCCTCTTTGGAGATACCACTTAACTAAAGGTAAAACTTTATAAAAACTTCTGAAATGTCCAGTTTTTTATTATTCAGTGAATAATGGTTAAGTTTGAGGACTACTTAGTGTTTTTGCCCATTGTTTTTACTCTCACAGCCCATTGTTATGAAAAATGTCAAGTATCATTAACCTAATATTATTAGTTATTATTTTCAGAATAAAAGATATTTATGACAAGTTATTTTTCGACATTATAATCTTCACTTTGAACACCCCAAAGTAAATGATGGGTCAAAAATTCAGAAAGTAAATCTATATACACTTCTTTCACATCTGGCAGATTTTCATAATGACAGAATTCTGTTGCTGAATAGCCTGGATCTCTAAAGTCCCAAAATAACCAGCAGACTCAGGTAATTTCTTTTTCAAGTAGCCATGTATGGGCATAGCCAGAATGCCATTCTTAATATCACTGAGAGAATGAAGGTGTAATTGACGATAAGAATATTGGTTTTCATAAGCTCTTTATAGATATACACTCATATATTTTTAGCCAATTCCAATACAGCATTTCTTCTACAGAGAGTACCTTCAGAGTGGTCCTGTCAGATGAGCATGTATCTATTTTATTTCACCCAGAATATTTTTCCGGCAAATAAAGTTATTACATTATTTTTAAGGGAATATTGAATTTAGAAATTACCATTCTTTAACAAAATTAATCCATAATTTATTTTCCAACTTCTAAAAATGGAAATTATATTTTCCCACTTTACTAATAATTTTATATAATAAAGATCTTACAAGATAGAAAAGAGGTACATTCAATAGCAAGTGACCACTAATTTCTCAGTTTTTATAGCACACAGATTTTTCTATCCAAAATAATGGAATCTGAGACATAAACAGGTATAATGCTAATTGAGCAATATATTTTATGAGGCCATTTTATATACAGAACTATCTCTTGGTCTTTTGGGGAACAAAATTCTTTATTCCTATTTTTTTAAACCAGCATGTATATTCCTTGTAGACTTTTGGAAATAAGACATGGTCTCTCATCAGAATTTGATATTTCTTTCCAATGATCTGTACTACTCTGTGTTTTGGGTTCAATTATATCTACTCAAAAATATATGCAGGAGAACTAATGCTCAGTATTTCAGAATGCAATTTTATTTGTAGGAAGGGTCCTTATAGATGTAATCAGTTTAAAATGAAGTCATTGATGCAGGCTCCAATCCAGGACAACTAGGGTCCTGAGAAAAAGGGGGAAATTTGGACAAAGGGACAGATATGTATACAGTGACAATGCCATGTGAACTTTGGAGTTATGCTACCACAAGTGAAGGAACTACCAAGAGCTAGCTCCTGGCACAGATGTTTCCTAAGTGCCTTCAGAAGTACCAGGGTCCTGCTGACACTTGATATTGAACTTCTAGCTTCCAGAACTGTGAGACCATGAATTTATGTTGTTTAAGTCATTTAGATTTTAGCCCTTTCTTGCAACGGCCCTTGAAAACTAATTCACTCCTACAGACAGGTCCCTTGAATCAATTTTACTATTAACTCTACTTTAAAAGTGTTGTAAGCAAGTGAGCTACAGAAAGATAAGTGGGTATAACCCTAATTGAACAATGTATTTTAATAAGTCATTGAGTATACAAAACTATTTCTTGATTCTTCTGAGAAAAAAAAATTTAATTCCTGTTTTTTTTTTTTGTTTGTCTGTTTGTGAGGGCATCTCTCATATTTATTGATCAAATGGTTGTTAACAACAATAAAATTCTGTATAGGGGAGTCAATGCTCAATGCACAATCATTAATCCACCCGAAGCCTAATTTTCGTCAGTCTCCAATCTTCTGAGGCATAACAAACAAGTTCTTACATGGAGAACAAATCCTTACATAGTGAATAAATTACATGGTGAACAGTACAAGGGCAGTCATCACAGAAACTTTCAGTTTTGCTCATGCATTATGAACTATAAACAGTCAGTTCAAATATGAATACTCATTTGATTTTTATCCTTGATTTATATGTGAATACCACATTTCTCTCTTAATTATTACTATTTTTAATAAAATGCTGAAGTGGTAGGTAGATACAAGATAAAGGTAACAAACATAGTTTAGTGTTGTAAGAGAGCAAATGTAGATGATCAGGTGTGTGCCTGTAGACTATGTGTTAATCCAAGCTAGACAAGGGCAATAAAACATCCACGTATGCGGAAGATTTCTCTCAGAACGGAGGGGGAGGTTCTGAGCCTCACCTCTGCTGATCCCCATTTTCTCACCAGATGGCCCCCTGTGACTGTGCCTGTCTTAGGTTTTTCCTCCCTTGAGGAATCTTACCCGTCTCTGGCTAACCAGTCATCTTCCGGGGCCATACAGGGAAATGTAAAGTTGGTAAGTGAGAGAGAAGCCTTATTGTTTGAAATGGTTAGCTTTTTATTTCTTTGCATATTTATGCCCTGTAGCTTCTATGCCCAGCATTTGTCTTGAGGTATCTTTAGCACTTGGAAGAATTATGATACTCGGTAAATTTGATATGAGGCATGAATTCTATTTAAGGGTTGTAATTAGGAAGGAAGAAGAAAAGCTATAGAAGTAGCAGGCAGAAGAAAACATGGGAAGATTGATTATTTCTTTGACATATCTTCTTGTAGAGTAACTTCAGCATGTATAGGTTTTAAGCTACTACTTAAATTGCGCACACACATTAACATAATAGGAGTATAGTTACATAACCAAAGCACACCTGTAATTACCAGCCATCTCCAGTGAAACCAAGAAAACCAGTTAGGCACCTTAGGCATTTGTGAAAACTTATCTATGATATGGTGGATATTGTCCAACTGAACTTGAACAGTCTGAGAGAAATCAGACAAATTAAAACAACCCCTTCCTGGGGAATGTTCACATCCCTTATGTTATTTAAACAGTAAATAGTCTGTAGTTGTAAGATTTTGGAGTGCTACATTTTGCCCTTCTCCTAATTCTTGGTTGAGTTCCAACAGTATAGATCCAGTCAAATTTGTTGTTTTACTGTATGCACAGGCCAGCTTAGATATCTCCTTCTTCATTCCCATGCAAGTCCAGGAACTGGTGGGATGAGTGCATCTACAGCTGTAGCAGTGTGTGGATCTTTGTTGGGGTTTTTTGATGTGATCATCTTCTGACATGAGTCTTCCAGAGAGTGCTGATGTTGGAAGTTCTTTTTCATATCGTATCTTAGTTCATTTTCGGGGTAGCCCAATTAGGCTTTGATCCTCTGTATAAACACAAACAGACCCTTTGCCTACACTTTTATATGCCCTTTATACCCTTGTGTAGAACTCATTGGAGGTTACCACACAGGAACTGCTTTTTATTTATTTTGGTATCACTAATTACACTTACATGACGAATATTATGTTTACTAGGCTCTCCCATATACCAGGTCCCCCCTATAAACCCCTTTACATTCACTGTCCATCAGCATAGCAAAATGTCGTAGAATCACTACTTGCCTTCTCTGTGTTGTACAGCCCTCCTTTTTCTCCCACCCCCCCATGCATGCTAATCTTAATACCCCCCTACTTCTCCCCTCCCCTTATCCCTCCCTACCCACCCATCCTCCCCAGTCCCTTTCCCTTTGGTACCTGTTACTCCATTCTGGAGTTCTGTGATTCTGCTGCTGTTTTGTTCCTTCAGTTTTTCCTTTGTTCTTATACTCCACAGATGAGTGAGATCATTTGGTATTTCTCTTTCTCCACTTGGCTTGTTTCACTGAGCATAATACCCTCTAGCTCCATCCATATTGCTGCAAATGGTAGGATTTTCCCTCTTCTTATTGCTGAGTAGTATTCCATTGTGTATATGTACCACATATTCTTTATCCATTCATCTATCGATGGACATTTAGGTTGCTTCCAATTCTAGGCTATTGTAAATAGTGCTGCGATAAACATAGGGGTGCACTGATCTTTCTCATACTTAATTGCTGCATTCTTAGGGTAAATTCCTAGGAGTGCAATTCCTGGATCAAATGGTAAGTTTGTTTTGAGCATTTTGATGTACCTCCATACTGCTTTCCACAATGGTTGAACTAACTTACATTCCCACCAGCAGTGTAGGAGGGTTCCCCTTTCTCTGCAGCCTCGCCAACATTTGTTGTTGTTTGTCTTTTGGATGGCAGCCAACCTTACTGGTGTGAGGTGATACCTCATTGTAGTTTTAATTTGCTTTTCTCTGATAATTAACAATGTGGAGCATCTTTTCATGTGTCTGTTGGCCATCTGTATTTCTTTTTTGGAGAACTGTCTGTTCAGTTCCTCTGCCCATTTTTTAATTGGGTTATTTGTTTTTTGTTTGTTGAGGTGTATGAGCTCTTTATATATTCTGGACGTCAAGCCTTTATCGGATGTGTCATTTTCAAATATATTCTCCTATACTGTAGGGATCCTTTTTGTTCTATTGATGGTGTCTTTTGCTGTACAGAAGCTTTTCACCTTAATATAGTCCCACTTATTCGTTTTTGCTGATGTTTTCCTTGCCCAGGGAGATATGTTCAAGAAGAGGTCACTCATGTTTATGTCTAAGAAGTTTTGGCCTATGTTTTCTTCCAAGAGTTTAATGGTTCCATGACTTACATTCAGGTCTTTGATCCATTTTGAGTTTACTTTTGTATATGGGGTTAGACGATGGTCCAGTTTCATTCTCCTACATGTAGCTGTCCAGTTTTGCCAGCACCATCTGTTGAAGAGACTGTCATTTCGCCATTGTATGTCCATGGCTCCTTTATCAAATATTAATTGACCATATATGTCTGGGTTAATGTCTGGAGTCTCTATTCTGTTCCACTGGTCTGTGGCTCTGCTCTTGTGCCAGTACCAAATTGTCTTGATTACTATGGCTTTATAGTAGAGCTTGAAGTTGGGGAGTGAGATCCCCCCTACTTTATTCCTCTTTCTCAGGATTGCTTTGGCTATTCGGGGTCTTTGGTGTTTCCATATGAATTTTTGAATTATTTGTTCCAGTTCATTGAAAAATGTTGCTGGTAGTTTCAAAGGGATTGCATCAAATCTGTATATTGCTTTGGGCAGGATGGCCATTTTGACGGTATTAATTCTTCCTAGCCACGAGCATAGGATGAGGTTCCATCTGTTAGTGTCCCCTTTAATTTCTCTTAAGAGTGACTTGTAGTTTTCAGAGTATAAGTCTTTCACTTCTTTGGTTAGGTTTATTCCTAGGTATTTCGTTTTTTTATGCAATTGTGAATGAAGTTGTTTTCCTGATTTCTCTTTCTGTTGGTTCATTGTTAGTGTATAGGAAAGTCACAGATTTCTGTGTATTGATTTTGTATCCTGCAACTTTGCTGTACTCCTGAAATCAGTTCTAGTAGTTTTGGGGTGGAGTCTTTAGGGTTTTTTATGTACAGTATCATGTCATCTGCAAACAGTGACAGTTTAACTTCTTCTTTACCTATCTGGATTCCTTGTATTTTTTTGTTTTGTCTGATTGCCATGGCTAGGACTTCCAGTACTATGTTAAATAACAGTGGAGAGAGTGGGAATCCCTGTCTAGTTCCCAGTCTCAGAGGAAATGCTTTCAGCTTCTCGCTGTTCAATATAATGTAGTCTGCGGGTTTATCATAGATGGCCTTTATTATGTTGAGGTACTTGCCCTCTATTCCCATTTTGCTGAGGGTTTTTATCATGAATGGATGTTGAACTTTGTCAAATGCTTTTTCAGCGTCTATGGAGATGATCATGTGGTTTTTGCCTTTCTTTTTGTTGATGTGGTGGATGATATTGATGGACTTTCGAATGTTGTACCATCCTTGCATCCCTGGGATGAATCCCACTTGGTCATGGTGTATGATCCTTTTGATGTATTTTTGAATTCGGTTTGCTAATATTTTGTTGAGTATTTTTGCATCTACGTTCATCAGGGATATTGGTCTGTAGTTTTCTTTTTTGGTGGGGTCTTTGCCTGGTTTTGGTATTAAGGTGATGTTAGCTTCATAGAATGAGTTTGGGAGTATCCCCTCCTCCTCTATTTTTTGGAAAACTTTAAGGAGAATGGGTATTATGTCTTCCCTGTATGTCTGATAAAATTCCAAAGTAAATCCATCTTGGCCGGGGGTTTTGTTCTTTGGTAGTTTTTTAATTACCGCTTCAATTTTGTTGCTGGTAATTGGTCTGTTTAGATTTTTCTGTTTCTTTCTGGGTCAGTCTTGGAAGGTTGTATTTTTCTAGGAAGTTGTCCATTTCTCCTAGGTTTCCCAGCTTGTTAGCATATAGGTTTTCATAGTATTCTCTAATAATTCTTTGTATTTCTGTGGGGTCCGTCGTGATTTTTCCTTTCTCGTTTCTGATTCTGTTGATTTGTGTTGACTCTCTTTTCTTCTTAGTAAGTCTGGCTAGAGGCTTATCTATTTTGTTTATTTTCTCGAAGAACCTGTTCTTGGCTTCATTGATTTTTGCTATTGTTTTATTCATCTCAATTTTATTTATTTCTTCTCTGATCTTTATTATGTCCCTCCTTCCGCTGACCTTAGACTTCATTTGTTGTTCTTTTTCCAATTTCGATAATTGTGACATTAGACCATTCATTTGGGATTACTGTTCCTTTCTTAAATATGCTTGGATTGCTATATACTTTCCTCTTAAGACTGCTTTTGCTGTGTCCCACAGAAGTTGGGGCTTAGTGTTGTTGTTGTCATTTGTTTCCATATATTGCTGGATCTCCATTTTGATTTGGTCACTGATCCATTGATTATTTAGGAGCGTGTTGTTAAGCCTCCATGTGTTTGTGAGCCTCTTTGCTTTCTTTGTACAGTTTATTTCTAGTTTTATGCCTTTGTGGTCTGAAAAGTTGGTTGGTAGGATTTCAATCTTTTGGAATTTTCTGAGGCTCTTTTTGTGGCCTAGTATGTGGTCTATTCAGGAGAATGTTCCATGTGCACTTGAGAAGAATGTATATCTTGTTGCTTTTGGATGTAGATTTCTATAGATATCTATGAGGTCCGTCTGCTCTACTGTGTTGTTCAGTGCTTCTGTGTCCTTACTTATTTTCTGCCTGGTGGATCTATCCTTTGGGGTGAGTGGTGTGTTGAAGTCTCCTAGAATGAATGCATTGCAGTCTATTTCCCCCTTTATTTCTGTTAGTATTTGTTTCTCATATGCTGGTGCTCCTGTGTTGGGTGCATATATATTTAGAATGGTTATATCCTCTTGTTGGACTGAGCCCTTTATCATTATGTAGTGTCCTTCTTTATCTCTTGTTACTTTCTTTATTTTGATGTCTATTTTGTCTGATATTAGTACTGCAACCCCTGCTTTCTTCTCACTGTTGTTTGCTTGAAATATGTTTTTCCATCCCTTGACTTTTAGTCTGTACATGTCTTTGGGTTTGAGTTGAGTTTCTTGTAAGCAGCATGTAGATGGGTCTTGCTTTTTTATCCATTGTATTACTCTGTGTCTTTTGATTGGTGCATTCAGCCCATTAACATTTAGGGTGACTATTGAAAGATAGGTACTTATTGCCATTGCAGGCTTTAAATTCGTGGTTACCAAAGGTTCAAGGTTAGCTTCTTTAGTATCTTACTGCCTAACTTAGCTCGCTTATTGAGCTGTTATGTACACTGTCTGGAGATTCTTTTCTTCTCTCCCTTCTTATTCCTCCTCCTCGATTCTTCATATGTTGGGTGTTTTGTGCTGTGCTCCTTCTAGGAGTGCTCCCTTCTAGAGCAGTCCCTGTAAGATGTTCTGTAGAGGTGGTTTGTGGGAAGCAAATTCTCTCAGCTTTTGTTTGGGAATTGTTTAATCCCACCATCATATTTGAATGATAGTCATGCTGGATACAGTATCCTTGGTTCAAGGCTCTCCTGTTTCATTGTATTAAATATATCATGTCATTCTCTTCTGGCCTGTAGGGTTTCTGTAGAGAAGCCTGATGTTAGCCTGATGGGTTTTCCTTTATAGGTGACCTTTTTCTCTCTAGCTGCCTTTAATACTCTTTCCTTGTCCTTGATCTTTGCCATTTTAATTATTATGTGTCTTGGTGTTGTCCTCCTTGGATCCTTTCTGTTGGGGGTTCTGTGTATTTCCGTGGTCTGTTCGCTTATTTCCTCCCCCAGTTTGGGGAAGTTTTCAGCAATTATTTCTTCCAAGATACTTTCCATCTCTTTTCCTCTCTCTTCTTCTTCTGGAACCCCTATGATACGGATATTGTTCCTTTTGGATTGGTCACACAGTTCTCTTAATATTTTTTCATTCCTGGAGATCCTTTTATCTCTCTCTATGTCAGCTTCTATGCATTCCTGTTCTCTGGTTTCAATTCCATCAATGGCCTCTTGCATCCTATCCATTCTGCTTATAAACCCTTCCAGAGTTTGTTTCATTTCTGTGATCTCCTTTCTGGCATCTGTGATCTCCCTCAGGACTTCATCCCATTTCTCTTGCATATTTCTCTGCATCTCTGTCAGCATGTTTATGATTCTTATTTTGAATTCTTTTTCAGGAAGACTGGTTAGGTCTGTGTCCTTCTCTGATGTTGTCTCTGTTATCTTTGTCTGCCTGTATCTTTGCCTTTTCATGGTGATAGGAATAGTTTGCAGAGCTGGGACGAGTGACAGCTGGAAGAACTTCCCTTCTTGTTGGTTTTGGCCCTCCTCTCCTGGGAGAACAGCGACCTCTAGTGGCTTGTGCTACGCAGCTGCGCACAGACAGGGTTTCTGCTTCCTGCCCGGCTGCTATGGAGTTAATCTCCGCTGTTGCTGTGGGCGTGGCCTGGCTCCAGCAGCTGCTCCAAAGTGGTGGAGTCGTGTTGGAGCAGGAGCTGCTGGGAGGCTATTTATCTCTGTAAGGGGCCTCCCTGCTCCCTGCAGCCCAGGGGTTAGGGTGCCCAGAGATCCCCGGATTCCCTACCTCTGGATTAAGTGTCCCGCCCTGTCCCTTTAAGACTTCCAAAAAGCACCCAGCAAAACAAAACGACCACAAAAAAAAAAAAAAATTTAAATTAAAAAAAAAAGGTGGCCACTCGTTTTTCTTTATTCTCCGGTGCCAGCCTCAGGCTTCTGCTCACCAGTCTTGCTGCCCTGTTTCCCTAGTATTGGGGTCCCTATCCCTTTAAGGCTTCCAAAACAAAACAGCAAGTAAATAAATAAATAAATAAAAATGGTCGCTCGCTTTTCTGGTGTCCTCTGGCGCCAGGCCTCCGGTGTCCACTCACTGTTCTTGCTGCCCTGTTCCCCTAGTATTGGGGTCCCTATCCCTTTAAGACTTCCAAAGAGCGCTCGCCAAAACAAAACAGCAAAAAAAAAAAAAAAAAATTGGTCGCTCGCTTTTCTTATGTCCTCCGGCACCTGGCCTCTGGTGCCCACTCACTGTTCTTGTTGCCCTGTTTTCCTTGTATCCAGGTCCCCCTGCGCACACACTGTGTCTGCACTCAAGCCCGGATGGCTGGGGCTGGGTGTTTGGCAGTCCTGTGCTCTGTCTCCCTCACGCTCTGCCTATTATTCTCCCGCCGGGAGTTGGGTGGATGGGCGCTCGGCTCCCGCCGGGCCAGGGCTTGTATCTTACCCTCTTCGCGAGGCGTTGGGTTCTCTCAGGTGCGGATGTGGTCTGGATATTGTCCTGTGTCCTCTGGTCTTTATTCTAGGAAGAGTTGTCTTTGTTATATTTTCATACATATATGTCGTTTTGGGAGGACATTTCTGCTGCTCTACTCACACTGCCATCTTCCGATCCTTTTTTTAATTCCTGTTTTTTAAACCAGTATGTATATTCTTTGCAGGCTTTTAGAAATAAGTAAATTAAATAAGAAAATGAACTACTCATTAACTCTGAGTACCTAATATAATGATACCAGAGGAAAAATTGTGCTACATTCACTAAATATACTTTTATTTTATAGCATACATATATGATTTTAAAATTAGTGTTATGCTCTAATATTGTTATTTTAAAATTAATGTTATGCTCTAATTTATTTCTTGGTATAGATGAAAATATATCAACATTTTAATTTACAATTATAAAACACAGTATCTCTAATGGAATATTCAGACACTAAGATAAGTGTGGTATCTTTCTATAGAAAGCAAAATAATATTCAGAGGTACGAATTTACATTTCTACATTTCAAATGCAGACTGAGGAACAGAATTAGTAAGAACACTCAGACATCCTTGTTTTAAACTTTATACAATAGTGTCTATTCCTCTCAAATCTGGTGAAGTTTTTCCTCACATTAGAAATAATTTCTGGCTAGAAGCAAATAACAGATGTCAAAAATTTAGATAGCAATTTACTGGAAGCCACATATCAAGAAAGACGTGATAGTTGGATAGTCAGGAAAATGGAAATTCTTCAAAAGGTCTAGGATTCTACAAGCAAGCAGGTGAGTTTAACAGGAAAATGACCCACAAGAGAGGCAAAAATAGGAAAGCATATGAGATTGGTACCTAAGATGTGAATACAAAGGACAAGGTGAGGGCAGAGGGTCTTGGGGATGGAGTCTTAGCAAAAACCTAGTCTATACTGGGTCTTGAAATGGCATATATTTTTAGGAAAAGAGAATCATCATCAACTAGAGCTAAGACATTGGTCAGATGATAACAATGGGCATTAGGAACAACAAAAAACTAAAGATAGAAAGAGAAGCAAGGATCATGTAGTGAAAGCAAAAAGCAGAACAGAGCACTTTGAAAAGTCACCTGAGAATGAAGATTATACACCATTATCTGAATTTAGTGTTACCTTATGTGTGATTACAGGGCCTTGAAGGAACTAGGAGAATGGGAGGGGTGATAAATTGTTAAATTTAAGTGGCAAATCCTCAGTACTTTGAAATAATGGCACATGTATTCTTTGTCTTGAACATAGTTAAATAATTAGAGTCAGTACAAGAAAGAAAATTATGACAGAAATCTTTGAAAATAAAAATAGACAACTCATTTAGTCAAAGTTTAGGAACAACCATTACTGTTCAAATAGGGGTGCACACACATTTACTGGGAGAATTAAGGAATAAATTTAAAAATCTTTTTAAAGTTTAGATTCAGTAACTTGCCAAGTGCCTTTAAGTTAGGGAGTCTGTGACATTAGATGTTGTGGAAATAATTTGTACATAAGATAGTTCCTTGTATAAAGATAGCAACATTATAGAAGATTGATTCAAGATGGTGGCATGAGAGGTGAGACAGAGTACTCCTCCCAAAACCACATATAATATGAAAATACAGTTAATACAACTAACCTTAAAATAGCAACAGGAAAGAAGCCTGCACAAGACTGCATACAGACCTCACGAACAGAGCAGACCTCATGAAACAGGGTAATGGACCAAAGCCTTGATCTGGTGGGGCTCAAGCCCTTCCGAGACCCCAGCTCACCAGCAGGAGGAAGAGAAATGGAGTGGGGAGTGGGTGGAAGCCTGGGACTGCTGAACACCTAGCCCTGGAGATCTGCTTTGGAGCACGAATCTACATTATGTGGTGCTCTGGAGGTTGGGGAGCTGGGACAAGTGGAATTCTAGAGAGACTAGGATTCTGGCCATCTGTGGAGGATAGGGATCCACATCTGACCTCTCTGGGACAAAGACAGTCTGAGAGGCTTCCTAGCAGTGAGGGGCTGCTGAAGGAGTGGGGTTTGCACAGAGCTTGCTGCACGGGAGAAGGGATAAGTGGACAAGGTTATCTGGGTGTGCTCTGCCCAGCAGGTTGGGAACTTTCAGGAGCTTAAGGCTACTCAGCTCCAAGAAACCCCACTGTGACATGCAGCCTGCTGTGACTTTCTACTACCCTGCTGACACATGCTTGCAAACTGGCAGTCACTACCCTGGTCAGGCCAGCCAGAGGGAGGCCCTGCCTATGACAGCTACAGATGCAAAATACAGAGGATAAAACCTGTGTGCTCGGCCCACTGGCTCTGAAAGTGGAGACAGGCACTGCAGCTGGGAAGCAGGAAACAGCTCTTTCCTCCACCAAGGGACAATTGCTGCTTCCTTGCAACACCCAACCTCACTCCAGGGGCGGAGAAGCTCCAGAGTAGAGCTACTGGGCACTAGAGGGCGCCACATAGAACTATGAAACTTCAAAGGAACCTGGTTCAGACCAAAATCACACAAACCCCAGAAAAAGAGCCAAATGAAACTGAACTCCCCAATCTACCTGAAAGAGAGTTTGAAATAAAAATCGTAAACATGATCATGGAGGTAAAGAAAAATATTCAAGAACTCAGGGATGAATTTTAGATGGAGATTCCATATCTGAAATGAAACATACAATGGAGGGATTTAAAAGCAGATTAGATGTAGTAGAAGAGATTGTAAATGGAATAGAAATTAGACAAGAGAAATAAAAGAAGCTGAGGCACAGAGAGAAGAAAGGATCTCTAAGAATGAAAGAATATTGAGAGAACTGTATGACCAATCCAAACAGAACAATATACACATTATAGGGGCACGAGAAGAAGAACAGAGAGAAAAAGGGATAGAAAGTATCATTCAGGAAGTAATTGCTGAAAACTTCCCAAATCTGGGAAAGGATAGAGTCTCTCAGGCCATGGCAGTGCACAGATCTCCCAACACAAGATACCCAAGGAAGACAACACCAAGACATATAATGATTAAAATGGCAAAAATCAAGGATAAGGACAGACTTTTAAAAGCAGCTAGAGAGAAAAAAGATCACATACAAAGGAAAACCCATCAGGCTATCATCAGAATTCTCAACAAAAACCTTATAGGAGAGAAGGGAGTGACATGATACATTTAATGCAATGAAACAGAAGGGCAATGAACAAAGAATAGTCTACACAGCAAGGTTATCATTTAAATTTGAAGGAGGGTTTAAACAATTTTCAGATAAGCAAGTTGAGAGAATTTACCTCCCACAGACCATGTCTGCAGTGCATTTTGGATAGACTGCTATAGATGGAAGTAGTCCCAAGGCTAAATAGCTGTCACCAGAGGTAATAAAACCACAGCAAAGTAGAACAATTAATTATTAAGCAGATGCAAAATCAAATCAGCTACCATCAAAATCAATCAAGGGATAGACAAAGAGTATAGAATATGATACTTAATATATAAAGAATAGAGGAGGAAGAAAAAGGAAGAATAAAAAAAGAACTGTAAGGTTGTGTTTCTAGTAACATACTATGTGAGTTAAATTAGACTATTAGATAGTAAGGGAAATACCCTTGAACCTTTGGTAACCATGACTCTAAAGCCTGCAATGACAATAAATATATACCTATTGATAATCACTCTAAATGTAAATGGGTTGAATGAATCAATAAAAAGACACGGTACAGGCCTATCTCAGGAAAGAAGCAGAATTCCAAATGAACAGTCTAAACTCACAAGTAATGAAACTAGAAAAACAAGAACAAATGAGGCCAGTAGAAGGAGGGACATAATAAAGATTACAGCAGAAATAAGTGAAATTGAGAACAATAAAACACTAGAAAGAATCAATGAAAGCAGGAGCTGGTTCTTTGAGAAAATAAACAAAATAGATAAACCTCAACCCAGACTTATCAAGAAAAAAAGAAAGTCTACACACATAAACATAATCAGAAATGAGAAAGGTAAAATCACTACAGCCACTACAGAAATTCAAAGAATTATGAGAGAATACTATGAAAATCTGTGTGCTAACAAACTGGATAGCCTAGAATAAATGGACAACATTCTAGGAAAAAACAACATTCCAAGGCTGATCCAGGAAGTAACAGAAAATCTGAATAGACCAATTACCAGCAAGAAAATTGGATTGTAAACAAAAAACTACCAAAGGACAAAAACCCTGGAGTAGATGGTTTCACTGCTGAATTTATCAAACATTTAGTTGCGGGATACAAAATTAATAAACGGAAATCTTTTGCATTCCTATACACTAATGATGAACTAGCAGAAAGAGAAATCAGGAAAACAATTCCATTCACAATTGTATCAAGAAGGATAAAATACCTAGGTGTAAACCTAACCAAGGAAGTGAAAAACCTATACTCTGAAAACTACAAGACACTGATAAGAGAAATTAAAGAAGATACTTATAAATGGAAACACATCCCATGCTCATTGATAGGAAGAATTAATATTGTCAAAATGGCCATCCTGCCTAAAGCAATCTACAGATTCAATGCAATCCCTATCAAAATACCAACAACATTCTTCCATGAACTAGAGCAAATCATTCTAAAATTCATATGGAATCACAAAAGTCTCCAAATAGCCAAGGAAATTCTGAGAAGGAAGAATAAAGCTGGGGGCAATTATGCTTCCCAGCTTCAAGGTCTGCTACAAAGCCACAGTAATCAAGACAATGTGATACTGGAGCAAGAACAGACCCATAGACCAATGGAACATTCTAGAGAGCCCAGAAATAAAACCAAGCATACATGCTCATTTAATAAAGGAGCCATGGATATACAATGGGGAAATGACAGCATTTCCAACAGCTGGTGTTGGCAAAACTGGACAGCTACATGCAAGAGAATGAAACTCAATTACTGTCTAACCCCACACTCAAAAGTAAACTTTAAATGGTTCAAAGACCTGAATGTAAGTCATGAAACCATAAAACTGTTAGAAGAAACACAGGCAAAAATATGTTGAATATAAACATGAGCAACATTTTCCTGAATGCTTCTCCTCAGGCAAGGGAAACAAAATTAAAAATGAACAAATGGGACTACATCATGCTAAAAAGTTTCTGTACAGCAAAGGATACCATCAGCAGAACAAAAATACATTCTACAATATAGAATATATTTCCAAATGACATATTCAATGAGGGGTTAACATCCAAAATACATAAAGAACTCACATGCCTCATCACCCAAAAAGCAAATAACCCTATTAAAAAATGGGTGGAGGATATGAACAGACATTTTTCCAAAGAAGAAATTCAGACGGCCAACAGGCACATGAAAAGATGCTCCACATCACTAATTATCAGGGAAATGCAAATTAAAAACACAATGAGATACCAACTCACCCCAGTTAGGATGTCCAACACAGAAAAGACTAGGAACAACAAATGCTGGTGAGGATGTGGAGAAAGGGGAACCCTCCTGCACTTTTGGTGGGAATGAATGGATAAAAAGAAGGTCAATCTATATGTTGCATACATGAGACTCATTTCAAACCTAAGGACATACACAGACTAAAAGTGAAGGGATGGAAAAATATATTTCATGTAAATTATAAGGACAAAAAGCAGGAGTAGCAGTACTTATAACAGAGGAAATACATTTCAAAAGAAAGTAAGTAACAAGAGACAAGGACATTATATAAAGATAAAGGAGTCAGTCCAACAAAAGAATATAACCACCATAAATATCTATGCTACCATGTAGCAACACCTAAATATATAAAAAAATACTAACAGAATTAAAGGGGAAAATAGAATGCAACACATTCATTTTAGGGCACTTTAACACACCACTCACACCAACAGACAGATCAGACAGACAGACAGAAAATAAGTAAGGAAACAGAGGCACTGAGCAATACAGTAGAACAGGTGGACCTAACAGATATCTACCAAATATTCCACTCAAAAGCAGCAGGATACACATTCTTCTCAAGTGTACATGGAACATTATCTAGAACAGATCATATACTAGGGCACAAAAAATACCTCAGTAAATTAAAAAAAGACTGAAATTATATCAAGCAGCATCTCAGACCGCAATGGTATGAAACTAGAAATAAATTACAAAAACAAAACAAAAAACCTGCAAACACATGGAGGTTACACAACATGCTTCTAAATAATCAATGGATCAATGACCAAATAAACACAGAGATTGAGCAATGGATAGAGACAAATGAAAAAAACAACTCCACAGCCCAAAACTTGTTGGATGCAGTGAAGGCAGTAATAAGAGGAATGTACATAGCAATTTAGGTTTACCTCAAGAAAGAAGAACAATTGTAAATAAAGTCTAAACTCACCTTTAAAGAAATTAGAAGAGAAGAACAAATGAAGATGAAAGTCAGTAGAAGAAGATACATAATAAAAATAGAGCAGACATAAATAAAAAAGAGAATAAAACAACAGAAAGTATCAATGAAACCAGGAGCTGGTTCTTAAAGAAAATAAACAAAACAGATGAACCCCAAGCCAGACTTATCAAGAAAAAAAGAGAGTCTAGACACATAAACAGAATCAGGAATGAGAAAGGAAAAATCACTACAGACACAAAGGAAATATAAATAATTATTCGAGAGTACTATGAAAAATCATATGCCAACAGATTGGAAAACCTAGAAGAAATGGACAACTTTATAGAAAAATACAACCATCCAAGAAACAGAAAATCTGCACAGACCAATTACCAGCAATGAAATCGAACTGGTAATCAAAAAACTACCTAATAACAAAACTTCTGGTCCAGATGGCTTCATGGCTGAATTCTATCAAACATTTAAAGAGCTAATATGCATCCTCCATAATGTATTCCAAGAATCAGAAAAAGCGGGAATACTTCCAAACTCATTCTATGTGGCCAGGATCATTCTAATACCAAAATCAAAGACACTACAAAAAAACCAAACAAATGGAAATTACAGACCACTATCCCTGATAAACACCGAAGTAAAAATCCTCAACAAAATATTAGCAAACTAAGGTAAAAAATACAACAGAAAGCTCATCCATACTGACCAAGTGGGATTTATTTCTGGGATACAAGGATGGTACAATATTCATAAAACAATCAATATCATATATCATATCAACAAAAAGGACAATAATCACATGATCACCTTAAAGGATGCTGAAAAAGCATTTGAGAAGATTCAACATCCATTCATCATTAAAACTCTTAACAAATTGGGTATAGAGGGTATATACTTCAACATAACAAAGGCCATACATGAGAAATCCACAGAAAATATTATACTTAACAGTGAAAAGCTGAAAGCTTTTCCTCTAAGATTAGGAGCAAGACAAGGATGCCCACTCTCACAACTTTTATTCAACATAGCACTGGAGATCCTAGCCATGGCAATCAGACAGTACAAAGAGATAAAAGGCATTCAAATAGGTTAGGAAGAAGTAAAACTATCACTGTTTGCAGATAACATGCTACTATATATAGAAAACCCTATAGACTCCACCAAAAACTATTAGAATAACTGGATTCATCATGGTTGCAAGATACAAAATTAATACACAAAAATCTGTTGCATTTCTATATACTAACAACACATTTGCATAAAGAGACATCAGAAAAACAACTCCATTTACAATTGCATCAAAAAGAATAAAATACCTAGGAATAAACCTAACCAAGGAGGGAAAGACCTGTACTCTGAAAACTACAAGACACTCATGAGAGAAATTAAAGAAGACACCAATAAATGGAAATACACTCCATGCTCATGGATAGGAAGAATTAATATTGTCAAATTGCCTAAAGCAATCTAAATATTCAATGCAATCCCTACCAAAATACCAAGAACATTCTTCAATAAACTAGAACAAAATATTCTAAAATTCATATCTAACCACAAAAGACCCCAAATAGTCTAAGAAATCCTTAGAAAGAAGACAAAGCTAGGAGATCATGCTCCCTGACTTCAAGCTATACTACAAAGTTACAGTAATCAAAACAATTTGGTACTTGCACAAGAAGATTATTATAGATAATGGAACAAAATAGAGAGTCCAGATATAAATCCACACATATATGGTCAATTAATATACGATAAAGGAACCATGAATACACAATGGGAAAAAGACAGAAAGACAGCCTCTTCAACAAATGTTGTTTGGAAAGCTGGACAGCTACATGAAAGAGAATGAAACTGGATTATTGTCTAACTCCAACACAAAAGTAAACTCAAATGGGTCAAAGACCTGAATGTAAATCATGAAACAATAAAACTCTTAGAAGAAAACATAGGCAAAAATCTCTTGAATATAAGTCTGATCAGTTTTTTCCTGGACACATTTCCTCGGGCAAGGGAAACAACATAAAGAATGAACAAGCATGACTACATTAAACTAATAAGCTTCTGTACAGCAAAGGACACCATAAGATGAACAAAAAGGCATCCCACAGTAATGGAGAACATATTCATAAATGACTCATCTGATAAAGAGCTCATGCCTCAACACCCAAAAAACAAATAACCTGATTAAAAAATGAGCAGAGGACCTGAACAGACACTTCTCCAAAGAACAAATAAATGGCCAACAAACACATGAAAAGATGCCCTAATTGCTAATCACCAGGGAAATCAAATTAAAACCACAATAAGATATCACCTCACACCAGTTAGGATAGCCAACATCCAAAAGACAAGAAATAAACATTGGTGAGGATGCAGAGAAATGGGAACCCTCCTACACTGTTTGTGGGAATGTAAATTGGTGCCAACTGCTGTGGAAAATAGTATGGATGCTGCTCAAAGAACTAAAAATAGAAATACCATTTGACCCAATAATTCCACTCCTGGGAATTTACCCAAAGAAATCAAAATCCCTGATTCAAAAAGATACATGCTCCCCTATGGTTATTGCTGCATTATTTACAATAGCAATGATATGGAAGCAACCTAAGTGTCTATCAATAGATGAATGGATAAAGAAGAGGTGGTACATATACACCATGGAATATTATTCTGCCATAAAAAAGAAATCCTCCCATTTGCAAGAACATAGATGGATCTAGAGGCTATTATGCTTAGTAAATAAGCCAGAAGGAGATAGACAAATACCATATGATTTCACTATTTGTGGTGTATAAAAACAAAACAAACAGAAGGAACAAAATAGTAACAGACTCATAGACACTGAGAAGAGTCTAGTGGTTATGAAGGTGGAGGGATTGAGGCAGCTTTGCAGGGGAGGGTGAAGGGGATAAAGCACACAGTAATTCAGAATCACAATATAAGTTGGTCACAGGGACAGTAGTATGGCTTGGATAATATAGTCAATGATTCTGTAACATCTTGCTATGTTAATAGTGAGTAACCACACCAGAGGGGGTGAGGATTTAATATTATGGATAACTATTGAACCACTGTGTTGTATATTTGAAACTAACAGAAGATTATCAATGATACCTTAATTGAAAAAAAGGTCTATTAAGAGAAATAAATAATGTAACTGATTTCTAATTTGAATTACCAAACACTTTTAAGCTATTATTGTAGGAAAATTTCATAAAGAAAATACAAGCAATAAAAAAGATTAAAGGGTATACAATGAAATATGAAGTGCCACAAAGTATATGGAAATAGACTACTGAATAGTTAAGAGTATTATTATAACTACTTTCTAAGAATAAAAAGATTCATCATATGTATATTACATCATTTTTATGGAATGTTCTCTATATTCCTGATTGTCTCTAAAATCTAATGACATAGAATATTTTCTTTGTTTTTAACAGTATTAAAATCATATAGATTTTTCTATTTCCTAAGGTGCTAAGGTTCTGCTGTTTTCATTTTCTTTTATATAAATAGCACTAATTATTAACACTGGAGTACTGTGTTAGAACTTAAGTTAAATAAATCACATAGGAATGTAAACTTCTTGGCATGTGACCTGTCATGTGTAATGCTTTACACCTTAATGGTGTAAGAATTAAGTAAGAGTTACCTGCTTATATTTGAAGTTCAAAATTACATAACACATGTTTTCATCTAAAAAAAGTATTTATATGTAAAATAATAGTGAAGATTAAATATAGCTTTTTAAAAATATAATTGAATATGTTCCTTCAAATTCTACCTAAGAAAGGAGTATTCAAACACAGAGAAAAAGCCAGTAACTTATATAAAAAGGGAATTATTTCCACTTGTTAATTAAATAAATACATATGCTGTATTGAACAGCACTTTTTAAAAACTAAGAATTGTTGTTTATAAAAATATAGCATATACCTTCTACCCAAACCTTCACAATCAGAGGGGTGCAGCAGCACAGTATTATTGTTATAAACTTGATTTATTATATTATTAAAAAAAATAATGGTGACAATAGCAATTACTATTTGGTAAGCCAAATAATGTATCAGACATTCTGCATGTATATGACCTAATTAGCTCACAAAATTCTAGGCAGAATTATTATCTCTGTTGAACAAAGAAGAGAACTGAGGCTCTGAAAAATAGATGACTTGCCCAAGTACCCACATATAGTCATACAGACTGACTTGAGATTAAATTTAACTCTGCTGGACACCAAACACTTTTAGAATAACATTTTAACAGATAGTACTGATTGACAGAATGCAGAACAACTACAGTATTGATTGTGTGCAGTATTGATCCGATTCATACTGGTACCCTGATTATGCTTTCCCTGCCACAAAGTCAAACAGTCAGTGAATGTTCTTAAAGCCTTAGGGGCAAGGACCCCCAGTTCAATCAACACACTCTGTAATGTCTTCGCTTTCATAGTGGTGAGCAAAATGAGTGTTATCTGTCACACGTTTCTATACTGTTCAGTGTTACCCCAAGAATGTAAAGTCAATAGAGTACTAACAGGTCAAAAATCTAGAAAATTTAAAATGGATGAAGAAATAATTGAAACATGGAGGTTCTAAACTATTTTCATGCCACATTATGAGTTACTGAACTGAAAAGGTAAGTGTTTGGCAAGACATTAGTTCCTGAAAATTTTCACAGATGGCAGTCACCATGGATGCCAAATAATCATAAGTACCTACATTTTAGAAGACAAATTTGATTTACTACCCTAAGAGCCATGCAAGCTTTCAATGGTAAATTACACATTCAGTGAGCATAAATGTATAAAGAAAGAAAGAGACAGACTGACAGACATATACACACACGTAGAAACTGAGTAACATTACCTAAAATATTTAAAAAGAAAAAACTGGATTATGTGGGCTGAAATATTCACTGATACAATTACTGAGTGGGATAGATATTAGTGATTATTTTTAGTCCCTGTGGAGGTTACATTGAGGAAGAAAGGACACTTGAGTAGAATATTAAACGTTAACTTATTTCCAGATCACACTATGGACAAATATCTGTAGCTGGTTTGAAAATAAAATGCTATCTGAACTGTGATCCTATTATGAACATTTTACACCATTTAAATTTGATATCTTTTCCTTTGTAGAAGAACTGATTAATAAATGTTTAATATTACATAGAGAATATCTTTGATAAAATAAAGCAATAAAATATGTATCATTGCTTAAAATTTTCAAATTAACTGATTTTTCACCTGTTAGAAAAGAAGCTGCAATTACCAAAGAAGATTGTTCTAAAAGTAGCTATAATTAGCAAATGAATATGACATGAAAGAAAGTGATGACCATTGAGGCCATATTAGAATTAACACATTAAATTTCCACTTAAAAACAGAGAGTTAATGCATGTGCAGTAGTATTGTCCAATATTCTATTTTTAATTTTAAAGAGGCTAACATATTTTTATCCCCAAATTAACTTAAATAAAGGCAATGTTTGGTGTAAGAGTCTATATAAAAACATTCAATAACTTTATTTGAGGCCAATACACAAGTTAAAAAGCATGTGATCAGATTAGATAATATGTGTAAAATGCATAAATAGATCATGACACATGCTAGGCACACAAAAATGTTAGGTTACAAACATCTAGAAGTAGACTGACGTCACAGAATCAGGAAATGATATCAGGTAATATATAAAGATATATGGTAGAAAGTGTCAGGAAGGCAGGCATGAAGTTAAAAATGAGGGAGGGGAGATTTCCTCCTCTATTGCTCTGAGGCTTTCTCTCTCACTGTATATAACTATCAACAATTATAAGGGAATACTGGGCAAAATATATTACAGAAATGTTTCCAAAAGGCCCACACCCAGGATTCCTGTAAAAAGGGAAATAATATGATGAGTGCTGCTGTTTTCTGGTTTTCTGACTGAGGACAATTTCTGGACTCTGACACAGTTAGGAACAAAACCAGAACAAGGCAGTCTACCTTGGCTGAGGAGATACAGACTGAGGTGGAGGGAAACGGAAGTGCCTGGATTTGCGGAGTAAAGAACCAAAAAGAACCTATAGAGAAAAAGCTCCAGAAGATGGAG